>NW_027271038.1:600000-1035708 GCF_040938485.1 Diadema antillarum
CGACCAACGTTCCAAACGTGGGCGGCGCAGCCGCACCACCGCTGCTGACAGCAGTCGCGTCCCCGGCAGCCACCGGCGGGGGTCGCGGAGACCAGCACGCACAAGAGTGCAAGCAGAAAACTGCGACAGCCAAAGGTAAAACGCCTACTAGAGCCGGCAAGGCAGGTACTAGTAATAGTACTACTACAACAAGCAGTGCTAACCCTAGCGGTAGTACCGGTGCAAACAAAACAGTGAAACCACCTGCCAAACTGGCCTCTAAAGTTTCAACTTTGGAAGATAGACTCGGCAAGCTTGAAGGCCAATTAGCTGTGGTTGTTCAATTTGTGGAGGCACAGTCGGCAAAGCAGACACCAGCCCGTGAAGGCGGTGGCAATGGAAAGAGTATCAGGACTCGTTCTGAATACTCCCCTTCAGACTCGGCAGATACTGACTGCCATTATGATGATGAATATGCGGCACCATTTCTGGGCCGAGATATGGATGAAAACTCTGTGATTATCCAACCAGGTCAAGGGGATAATCGTGATGACAAAATTGATATTGAAGAAGGCGAAGTTCCCCCTTCTGTAGTGGAGAAAGTGCCAAACATTGCAGCCAAATTTGCTGTGGCTGAGGAAGTTGGTCCCCCCATTGACCCAGAAATTGCTAAGTCTACAGCCTACCTTCTGACCCACCAGCTCGAGCCCAAAGTGGTAGATGAAACGATCACTAAATACCCCATTCCCAGCAACTGTGAGCTGGTGGATGTGCCGAAAGTCAACCAAAGAATCTGGAATGGGCTACCTGCCTTTTCAAAGACACGAGACCTCAAATTTCAGAGACTCCAAAAGAATCTCACGAGAGGCATCAATGCCTACATACATACAGTGTCGGCACAGGATATCACTGAACAGCAACAAGATGCACTAGCACTTCTGTGCAGTGCGAATTTCGAGCTAAATTCCTTGCGTAAGGAATTCATGAAACCAGACATTGGTTATCAATTCCAGCATCTCTGCAAGCCCTCTACCCCGGTCTCCAAATTCCTTTTTGGTGACGACCTGGGAAGGCAAATGAAAGACATAAGAGATGAACAAAAGCAACTGAGGGTGTCCTCAGGAGTGAGCATAGCAGACAATACAAAAAGCAGCGTTTCAGCCCATATGACTATGGCAGGAGTGCATATGGCAAGGGCAGGAGCAAGATTACATCAGGAAGCTCAAATTTGCCCCAACAGTACCGCGACGCGGGCTGGACTACTTCTCGTGCAAGTACAAGTGATGTCACTAGGCCTACAGGTGCAAAAGGACCGTGGACTGGAGCTACCAGCCATGCTTTTTTAGGCCAGCGCCCCAAGGGGAGGGGGAAGCCGTCGGCTCCCCACACCTTCACACATCCCAGCCAGCACCAACCGCACTGCGGCAGCAAGCAGGGCTCAGGGATGAAGAGAGCACAATAACCTCCAGTTCAACTGACGAGGTAAACATGACATCTGATTCTAGTGATTATGCAAAGCTATGTCATAATAATGTAGAACCTATGGTAGGAGGTCGACTGAAGCAATTCCTCCCAAAGTGGCGCAAAATTACTTCAGACCCACATGTGCTAAATGCTGTAAGTGGCTACAGGCTTGAATTCAGTAAAGAGATGGGTGCACCATCTAGAACTAAACCCCCTTACCTTTTTCGGTGTGATAAAGCCGAAGAGGCTGATATTGATCTTGAAATTTCTAAACTCCATGACAAGGGAGTAATCGAACCGTGCCAGATGGAAACTGGAGAATTCGTGTCTAATATTTTTACACGGCCTAAAAAAGACGGGGGTACACGCGTTATCCTAGACCTGTCTGATCTCAACAAATATCTCCAGTACCAGCATTTTAAGATGGAAAATATCCATACTGCTATTGAACTCATTTCAGAAAATAGCTTCTTAGCTTCAGTCGACCTTCGGGACGCGTACTATACAGTACCTGTGCACCCAACACACAGGAAGTTCTTAAAGTTCTCCTGGAAAAATCAACTTTGGCAATTCAAAGTACTGCCTAATGGCCTGAGCACGGCGCCAAGGTTATTCACTAAACTACTGAAACCTGTATTTACATTACTGAGAGAGCAAGGGCATGTAGTAATTGGATACCTTGACGATGTACTCATTATTGGAGAAAGTGAGAATCAAACATTGCAAACGGTTTTTGAAACCACTAGCATCCTTGCACAACTTGGGTTCTTGGTACACCCAGAAAAATCAGTACTATGCCCCACTCAAGAAATACAATTTCTTGGTTTCATTCTCAATACTCAGGCCATGACAATTCGACTGCCTGATAACAAATCAGAGGAAATACAGTCCTTGTGCAATGAACTTATGCAAATGGCAAACCCCAGTATCAGGCAGGTGGCTAGAATTATCGGGAAAATGGTAGCATCATTTCCCGCAGTCCAGTATGGACAGCTCTATTACAGGGCTTTAGAAAGGGACAAAATCAAAGCACTCAAAATGAATAAGGGGCATTTTGACAGAAAAATGAGCCTATCTTTGGAAGCAAAACAAGAGCTGCAATGGTGGACAGACAATGTGCAGTCTACTTTCTCACCCTTACGACACCCTAAACCTATGCTCGAATTGTGCACGGATGCCAGTGGCAAAGGCTGGGGGGCATCTGATCATACCACCCATACAGGGGGTAGATGGAATGAAGACGAGCTGCAAAAAGCCAGGGAGAATAAGATTAATTATCTGGAGACCCTGGCTGCTGGCATGGGACTCAAGTCCTTCTGTTCTAATTCACAAAACATTCATGTTTTGTTACGGCTAGATAACAGTACTGCTGTTGCGTACATTAACAACATGGGAGGCATTAAATCCCTTGACTGTGATCGGGCAGCCCGAGAGATTTGGCAGTGGTGCGAAACTCGTAAAATTTGGGTCACTGCAGCACACTTGCCAGGAAAGCTGAATGTGGAGGCAGACCGCATGTCTAGAATTTTCAATGACCGCACAGAATGGATGCTTGACCGCACAGTTTTCCAAGAAATAACTTCACGTTTTGGGACACCAGAAATAGACCTATTTGCCTCCAGACTTAACAAGCAGGTAGAGAACTATGTCACATGGTTGCCCGACCCACATGCCAAGGCTGTTGATGCCTTTACTCTCGATTGGGGAAAGTGGTACTTTTACGCATTTCCTCCTTTCTGCTTAGTTGCTAAGTGCATTCAAAAAATCAAATCTGATAATGCAACTGGGATACTAGTAGTCCCAAAATGGCCAAGCCAGCCATGGTTTCCTCTCCTATACAGGATGATGAATGAGGAACCACTTGTTATTCATAGGAGTGAATCCTTACTAACATTGCCAGTTTCTAACACTCCTCACCCACTAAACACTCAGATTGATCTTCTTGCTTGCAGGTTCTGTGCAAGCCCTTCAGAGATGCGGGATTGAATGCACGGATAACTGCTGTAATGGCCTCCTCTTGGAGAAAAGGGACTAAAAAACAGTATGCAGTGTACATAAACAAATGGAAAGCATTTTGTGACAAAAAATGCAGCAACTACTTGTACTCGGATGTTCAAGCTATCCTGGAATTCCTGAGTGACATTTTCTTCGATAAAGGGGCAGGTTACAGTGTCATAAACTTAGCACGGAGTGCTCTATCTTCATTTGTGATTCTTCGAGATACTATGTTTACAGTTGGAAACCATCCCTTTATCCAGAGATTTATGAAGGGAGTCTTTCAGCTACGCCCACCCAAGCCTAGATACATGGAAATGTGGGACGTTAACCTTGTTTTCAATTTTCTTCGTTCTTGGTCCCCAGCGCACATTTTGGACCTGAAAAAATTGACGCTTAAATTGTGTGTGATTATTGCATTAATCTCAGCACAAAGGATTCAATCATTACACTATCTAAGCTTGGATGGTATGGTGTTAAGAGATAATGCAGTCACCTTTCACCTTCATGATCTCCTAAAACAGAGCAAGCCTGGAAATTACTCACACAGTGTCAAGCTCCAGGCATACCCGCCAGACAGGAGACTTTGTGTAGTCAGGTACTTGCAGGAATACATCAGCAGGACCCGCAGAATCAGAGCTAGTGAACGGTACCTTTTTGTTAGCTACAAGAAACCGTATCACAGGGTATCATCTCAAACAATCGCTCGCTGGATTAAGGAGGTTTTGGAGGCTGCGGGTATTGATACAGAGATCTACAAGGCGCACTCTACTCGGGCAGCGTCTACCTCCGCAGCCAATAAGGGAAATTTCCCAGTATCTAAAATACTTGCGCAAGCCGGTTGGGCCAACGAAAGAACCTTTCGCAAGTACTACAACAAGCCCTGTCCTGCTGAGAAAACCTTTGTAGAAACAATTATCAAAAAATAGACTGTGAAGCCCTAAGATTTGGGCAGACATGTCTTGAACTGCCTGAACTTGTGAACTCTTGGAGACACAATATCTCTGCAGCATTCAACCTGAATGACATTTGCAATGGAACCTCTTGTAAGGTATGCTTCCTACCCCTTTTCGGGGGGGTTGCCTCGAGAATGTAACCACTGGCTTTGAAATCTCATATATGACGTAATCTCTCACGAAATTACGATATAAAATGGAAGATTAAACGAGAACTTACCGTTTGAAGTTTAATATTAATTTTATGAGTAATTGGAGGGTGAGATTACGTCCCACCTCACCCTCCCCCAAATTTCAAACGGTAACTTAATCTCTCGTTATCTTCCTACATCAGTGGTCACATTCTTGCTTCTAATATTGAGTGGCGTGCGCACTAGCGGGATCTCATATATGACGTAATCTCACCCTCCAATTACTCATAAAATTAATATTAAACTTCAAACGGTAAGTTCTCGTTTAATCTTCCATCTTATTCTATAGTTGAATCTTTTGGAAATATATACAGCCACACCGCCACCATTGTCTTGTACGGTCTCTGCGTACAAATAGGACATAATCATCGATATGCAATTCAGAATCATCAATCATGGAATCACAAAATGTCTCATTCAAACCAATAACATCAAGTGATGTATGTCTCAGAAGTAATCTAAGTTCATCAGTTTTAGAAATCAAACTACGAATATTCAAGTGGGCAAATTTTAGACCCCTCTTTCTGAGCGGAGGAACTGAACCATTCATCAAATTATTAATTTCACTTTTGATTAGTTCATGTGGTCGCTCCTGAAGAGCTTTGCCAGTGTTAACATTATCATTGCAATTCAAATTTTTGGTACCAACTTTCAAAGCAATGTTAAAAATTGTTTGTGATTTTGACTTCGATAAACGAGAACCCGCACAATGTTCACCGAAGTTAGAGCGAGAAGTTAGCAGCATGTTGCCGTCACGAGATGTAGATGCTCGTGCCACCCCTGCTGAGCTTTTGTCAGTGGAAGCCACGGGTGGGTGGGGGTCGATTTCAGCCGCCCTCGAGGTGGAATCATCCTGAAATTCTGTGTTGAGGATACCACCACTTCAGCATACGAGCTCTGTTGAGTAGATGCAGTGGGTTGCTCTCTGGGTCGCCTGATGAAATTACGCATATTCGAAGCAAGAACAGCTTGCCCAGCCTTGTTGATGTGAACCCCATCTCGCCCAAGATGCCTATCACCGATGCTGCTGTTGTCAATGAAACCCCAGCTCCGTTTCAGGACAGCGGTTTTCAGGCGCTCATCCACCCCATCGACGAGGCGCCTCTGATGAACTGATTCCCATCTACGATGCACAATACTGGATAAGGCAACTTCACATCCTTTAGTTGAAATCCCGTCTGCCAAGGCTATGATGTCATCTGCGGTGGATGTACTTCCATTGCCATGCGAAACGTTGTTTTACCCGATATGTACTTATATAGAATGACGTCTCCTTTTGCCTTTACACCCTCGGTAACCTTCTTAGCGGAGATATCTGCCACCTTCGCACCCGGGTGTGGATGGCAGATCACTTTGCGTCTTCGGCTCTGAAGACGGCCGTCGATGTGCTTTTATAGAGTCCCCTATGATGACAACATCTGGTAGCTCAGTGACACGGCGTTGTCTCTTGTCTTCTGGGCACTCACTTACCTCTGGCCGCTATTTGGTATTGATGCCGAGGTAGGAGCCTCAGGAAGCACAGAGACATCCAAGCGTCTTTGGCGATGACTTTCTCGGTACTGCTTTAGTTGTTCGCTTGTCGACAATTCGTTAGAAGACTTACTAGCATTCGTACTTCCAAGGATGACTTCAGGTCACTTAGATAGATAGCGGAGGCGGTGTTCACTATACTCTTTAATTTGGTCGCTTGTTGACATCACAGGAGAAGGCCCAGGTAGATCGTCGTGCTCATCTGCGAGGACATCGAATGGATTCTGCGTCGGGATGGTGTATAGGTAGTTTTGTGTCCCTCATCATGCCCAGGGAGACGCACTTTGGAGACAGTTCCCACTATTTCGTGGAGATTTGCTTTCTCCTTTATCAGCTCCTGATTATTGACTCTAGCTTCGAGTTTGTTGAGTTGGATGGACAGTTCGCTAACAGCAGAGAGTATATGACTGAAAAGTTCGTAGAGATCACCATTGTCCGTACTTGTCTCCTGGTCAATTTGACTGCCATTCACTATTGGCATTTGTTTGGCTGAGATCGTCGTTTACTTCATTGTCTATTGAACTTTGCAGCCCTTTCACCAAGGTATCTTTTACACCGTTTTTATTAAGACCACGTTTCTGGAGTTCCGCTTTCTCCCTCTCTCTCTTTCTTCTTCTTCTTCTTCTCCTCCTCCTCCTCCTCCTCCCCCTCCTTCTTTTTCTTCCACCTTTCAGTTTGGGCCGTGAAGAGAATTTTAGTTCCATCATTCATGTTTTCAAGTCATCCGGTTTTGTTTTTTTCACGTATAGACTAATATATTGTATCCCCATGATGAAATAAATTTCTTGGAAAAAAATAAAACAGATCCGTAATAAAATCTTTGTGAATGGTTAAAAACTGGTAAGAGCAGACTTTTTTCACTTTTGTAATTTTTGCCCAGTCGACGTAGGTATCAGCCATCAGCATAGGACTTATTGTCTTTTGATCGTCCTCGTGCCTATATACGACTGACTTGTTCTGACCTACAGAATACCGAGTTCAACATCATCCTTCTTGGATTTGTGTTGCTGAATTTGTCAATCATGTCTTTTAGGATGTACTCTTCTCTCTAAAAAAGATTGAGTGAAAATGTTTACTCTTTCGGAAGGAGTGAATAACAGAAAAGAGTGAAATATTTAGAGTGAAATTGGAGTTAATTTTGAGTGAAAATGTCCATTTTCACTCATTTTGGAGTGACCTCGGGGAGTCACTCCAAAATCTTCGAGTGATCCCTGAGGTCACTCCAAAATGAGTGAAAATGGGCATTTTCACTCAAAATTCACTCCAATTTCATTCTAAATATTTTATTCTTTTCTGTTATTCACTCCTTCAAGAGTGAACATTTTCACTCTTTTTTTTTAACACAAGAAAGCTTTTGCATTTTTTCACTGAAATTCAAATCTTGGTACACACTTTTGATTCTCGAAGCACACACTCAAAAATTTCCATCAAAAAATGAGAAAAAAATAATCTTTGACAAAATCTGAAGAGGTAAATCATTGTATATCTGTCATGCACCTCTTGTCCGCTTATACTCAGTCTATGGGGTTGGATGTATATACTAGTAGCGCTCACCGGTAATTTAAAAACCAGCAGTTTGGAGTATGGTGATAGATACCACGATCTCACATGTATATTCTCACAATTTGATCATCTGATTCTTGAAAAAGAGGATTTGAAAACCATTCCAGACCTCCCGGCTGCGTATACGCCAGTAAATGATACGTCCCTGGTGGAGTTTGGGTCATGGCGCCTGATATACTGACTCGTTCTCATGACACTATCTCTCTCTCAGCCGTTTCTCAGAGTCAATATTTATTGGGGGAATCAACCTGTCACGTTTATAGGGACTAGATTTGTTGTTGTTGTGGTTTACATGATTTTAAAACATTTATATTTAAGATATCAACAACAAAAAAATCAGAAACTCTTCTGTTGCATTTGGAGATTTGAGAAGTTTTAACTTTTATTTTCCTTTCCTTGTTCAAGCGGACCCTGCTCGCCAGCGGGGGGGGGGGGGGGGGGGGGGGGGGGGGGGGGGGGGGGGGCACCCCTGAAACCCTCATCCCTACAATCAATAGCACAGATCAAATCTTATCTTTCATTGCAGCTTTTAGGTTGCGGAAACATTTTTTTTTTTGGGGGGGGGGAGGCTATCACCCAAACAATCAACACCTCTTCAAGTGTGCAGATTGACCATGAAACATATGAATATGAAAATAACTCTTTCTTATGACTAAAATATGATAAGGAACATTTAATTTGTTATATTAGGAAATTGCGTTTCTGAAATAAATTCTCTGGGGAGAAGGCTGCCCTACTTTGGCAAAAGGAAGCAAGTGACATACCATTCGAATTTGAGTTATTGATGTTTTCATAGTTCACATAATGAGCTCTTCTTCCAGGCCAAATTTCATGCAGAAACACTCATCCTGCTAAGAGATATGTTAGATAAGACATCATGATAGTCCATTGACGTCAGTGTAAATGACAGACACATTTTGCTCATTTACGAGAAATGTCACTTTTGTCACTTGCTTCCTTTTTGCCAGAGTAGGGCAGAAGTATGGTACGGTAGATTTACCAATGGTATATGCCAGTGGCGGATCCAGGGAGGACCGCAACCGGCTCACACCCCCCCCCCTCCTTTATTTTTTGTTGAAACAAAAGAAATAAAAAGAAAAAAATGGGGGAGGGCAGAGCGGGTTCAACCCGCTCTGGGGGAGGGGTGCGTGCGCCCCCCTTTAATTTTGTAAATGGCCTTTTTTACGATCAGTGGTGTAACTTTTGTACTCAGAGGGTCAAAATTTCAAACAAAATATTTTTCATTATTCTGTTTGATTCCTGTGGGAAAGTATTCAAATTTTTGAAAAAATAACATTTCAGACCTTAAAGCTGAAGAGTTATTGGTGTAATTTTAGGAAAACCCTGGCACCTGAAGTAAATTTAAGCAAAATTTTGTTTCATGAATTGCACCATAATGACAAAACTCTGTAGTCAAACTTCACCATGCAAAGTTTATAGGGTTAACAACAATATATAGTTTGTGAATCAAAACTATTTGGGGTTGAATATAAAGTGAATTTTAAAAAAAATACATGAGATTTATAAATTTTTGGTAAAAATACCAATTGACATGCAATTTTAAAGATTTTTACTATTTATTGGAGGGCAAGCCAGGTCAAACTCTATACTATAACAAGTCTTAAGAAGGGCTACCTTCCTATGTAGGTTAAATGAAATTCCAATCATTTCTTTAAATCTTGGATTTTTCACACATGGATGTTTCGGAGGTGACAGTTAACATAATAGAATGTTTCGGAGGTGACATTAATATTAACACTCAGTTTTTTTGAGAATAGTGACAATAACACAAAACTTCTTCTTTTTATCAATGTTTTTAATAATTATAACTCGAGAACAAGAAATTAACTCCTGTTTCAAGCAGATAAACCACACAGAACAAGTGTTTTTTTACACTTCATTAATTAGCATGGGCACCGGTAGTTTGCCTTCCATTTGGACGCGGGTTGTAAGCTGAATATTGTAATCTGAAGAAACATGGCATTTCATGTTCTACCTTAAATTGAGATGAGGGTGTGAGATCATTTTAGTAATGTTTCTTTGCTCTCAGAACATTTTATTCCACAACACCAGGGAAGAATCACTTCGTTTCGGAGGTGACATTCAATGTTAACATTGTGTTGAAATATTCATTTACAGTAAGAATATGACAGACATAAGCTAGATATTGTAACCTGAAGAAACATGGCATTCCATTTTCTACCTTAAATTGAAATGAGGGTGTAAGATCATTTTAGTAATGTTTCTTTGCTCTCAGAACATTTTATTCCACAACACCAGGGAAGAATAACTTTGTTTCGGAGGTGACATTAAATGTTAACATTGTGTTCAAGTATTCATATAGTATGTCCCCCCCCCCCCCAAAAAAAAAACAAAAACAAACAAACAAACAAACAAAAAAAAAAAAAAAGAATTACAATTAGACTTTTGCATTGATAGCACCCAATATGATTAAATCAGCTAAAATCTACTTTGGGGTCTTAAATTATAACATCTTAGCTCTATTTTGCAGAAAGCCCCAGTCAATTTGGTTAAGTGGTCTGAAAGAAATGTGGATTGTTATAAAGGATGTCAGGAGTCTGATTCTTCCAAGTTTAGCACTTGGATGCTCTTGGAACTGCATATTAATGTGTAAACACAATATACAGAACTTGGAGGGAAGGGATTCCTGACATGCTCTACAAAAATCCTCATTTCTGCTTTGACCTCTGAAGCAAATTGAATGGGGTTTTCTGTAAGGTGTGGGCAATGAGTTATAGTTTCAATCCCTCAAATTGTATTTTAGATTGATTCACTATCTTTAAAGTTATCGTTGCGGAGGGTACCATTGTAATTTTTTGGTGGGGACATATTTATTTGACTTGTATTATGTTTTTGTTTGCACATAGTATTATAAATACATGTAGATTAATTCAAGGATGTTCATGAATTCTTCATCATTCTTGATAGCCACCATACAAATGTTATAATACTGGTGAAAGGTGTTTGGTTCATCTGGGATAAATTTTCTATAGTATACCAGATTCATTACTAAAACATTACTAAAATATATTTTATGTGTCTTTCTGAATTGCTTGAAAATTACCAGCAATCATTAGTCACTTTTGAGAGTAAAAAGTATAAGATAAGAAAAAATCATTTTATTGTTTTGGAGGTGACACAACACAGAGACAACCCAACTTCTCAGGTGTTAACTAATATATTGTGAACATTCATGTCTTTCCTCTTGGCTTTAATTTTCAAATATAAGCTCTTTCTTTCAGTTCTTACTTGTTATTTTGTTTAGTTATTCTCTTTCATGATAGTGGATACCAGCTCATATTTTGTTTTAGATTGTAATTCATACTAATCTTTAGCAAGTTTTTACAGTTTGGTTAAGACAACAGTTTGTGTTTCCCAGCTGAAGAGAGCAGCATAATGCTTTTGTGTGAACTTATGGGGAAATTTTTTTTTTTTTGTTCAGTAATTTTACCCATCAACTTCACAGAAGGTCCAAGACACAAACTGGTCTCAAATAACCCTATAAGGGACCGAAGAAGGACAAGTTCACCTCAATAGACATGATGGTTGAGTAAATACAGCAATATCAGTAAAACACATCAGTGAGAGTTTGAGGAAAATAAGGCAATCCGTTCCAGAGTTATGAATTTTTTAAGTTTCTGCTCAGTCAAAGCTGAATGAGAAGACTTCTATAGCTTGTGATGTCACACGTGTACAAGGATAAAGTATCAAGAAAATTCAACATATTTTCACTTTTCTTGCATAACAAAAGAACACTTGACTTCTCTCTTTTGGAAGGCAGGGTGAATGATATTGCCCTAACATACATCAGTAGCAAGTTGAAGAAATGTGCACTTTTTTCAAAAAGTAAAGTTTTGTGAAATTCACCTATATTTTCTTTATATCGTTGTATGCATGTGACATCATACACTGTCGTAGTCGTCTCATCCAGCAGTGATTGCATAGATACTTAAAAAAAACATTACTTTTGAATGGATTGTCCAATTTCCCAAACTTTCAATGATGTGTTCTACTAATGTTGTCGCATTCACTCAATCCACATGTATATGAAGGTGGACTTGTCCTTTAAGAAACCATTTTCTTTTCCTTGAAATTCCAGTACTTAAAGCCAAATTCTAAGATAAAACATAATAACAAAACAAGGTAAACACGTCATCAAAATTATATTGAGATAGAAATACAAATCTTGTTTTTGGATCTTTCCCTTTCCAGTCCTGGGGACTTGTTCCTCTGTTCACTTTAGTTGTCAGATAACTTCAATAATCTTAAAAAATACAATGTCATATACAGTTGGTTCAACTTGGAAAATGTAATAATTATTGTCATATTTAAAAAAAAAAATCACATAATTTTGTTTATGATTACCACGTTGTACATGGAAAAACAACAACTAAGAATTCAAAGCAAGTTGTGTACCAGCTAAACATGAAGGCATGTGGCCTTTTTGTGGAGTTTGATTATTTTATGATTTTTTTTAAGATTGTGGACTAGGGCATGCATGAACTGCCGCATGTATCACTTTGGTATCAAAGGAATTCTGGTGAGCTAGGTATACAAAAGTCACTTCTGTTGTGATGATTTTGTAGATATTAAATGTATTTGAAAATGTTAATAGATAGTGAAAAGGAACTGAAGTCTTGCCTTTCACTAGAAAGCATCTATATGTTTACTTAACTAAAGCAGGAGAATTGATCTTGATTACAATATTATATATCAGGGATGCCAGTTTTCCGGCAATAGCCGGAATTCCGGCTTTTTCATATTTTGGTGTCCAATTTCCGGCTTCGTGATATTATTTCCGTCTGTGTGGGAAAGCCGGAAAACACGAGAAAGGAACAAAGAAAGAAAGAAAGAAAAACGAAAAAATATGATCATCTAAACTTACAGGACATTCACTTTCACGATTTCCGTAGTATGTTTCGCATATACTTGGGCATGAGAATATCACAAAACGACTGTCATGCAAAACTAGCGCGATGTTGCTGCTGCTAGCTGGGACATCTGTGCATGCATGAACACACGTGCGATGATAGCGATCGAACAGTGTGTGGTGTTTCTATGCGATGTACTATGTGCATGAATCATACTGCGCTCTCGCTATAGCTACAGCGCTGAGACGGTGTGGTGAGTCGATTGAGTCAGCTGAACGAAGCAAAACTACGGATTTTACGGCACTAGGACTTCTTTATTTTTGCTACAAATTCCTTTTTTTTTTTCTAGAATACGACCACATTATTGTCTGGAAAGCGTTATACCAGCACGTGCGATCGCGATCGAACAACGTGTGGTGTTTCTAGGCGAAGTACTATGTGCGGTGCATGGATCATGCTGCGCTCTCGCTATAGCTACAGTGTACAGCGCTGAGAGAGTATGGTGAGTCGATCGAGTCAGCTGAAAGAAGCAAAACTACGGAGTTTACGGCACTAGGACTTCTTTATTTTGCTACAAATTCATTTCTCTGGATTAGATTTGAGGAAAGAAGAGCCCTCAGAAATGCTCAGATTGCACCAGAGAGCATCTGGGCCCTGGACCCCGGCCGAAGGGACTTCGCGCTTTGCGCTCGTGATGTGCGCTTCGCGCACATCAATTTCGTTCACAAAAAAAAATTTCCGGCCCAAGAGCAATTTGCCACTGGCATCCCTGATTATATATACAACAGATTGGTGTATTTTGTGCATTCTCTATGTTAAAAAAGTGAAAAAATGTAAATTTGACCTAAAACGTACAGTATAGTAATGAAAATAAGAGTGAGAGTGTGTTAGTTGATTTCTCCACTTTGAGACTTATGTTACTAAAATAAATGAAACCATTGGTGTACATGATATGGTTTCTCTTCAATAGAAATGAGCAAAAACTCTTGTTCACAGTGTTTTGTCACCTCCGAAACAGTAATTCTTATTTTGTATTAGATCTTTTATTAATCTCTAGAAAATTCTCACTTCTTGTTGCCATATTACTATTTTCATCCAAAAGAGATTCCTGTCAATTGGACAGAATCAAACAAAATTGCTTTGTCTTCGAGAAATTATCAAATATAATACGCTTGTTGTTTCGGAGGTGACAAGTGTTAACGGAAAGTTGTAAATTGCTCCGAAATGAAAACAACAGGCTATATTTCTACTACCTTCCTTCAGAGATAATGTGAGGGGATATGTTACATTTTTGTAAATGTAATGTATAACTGATGTCAAGAATAAAAAAATCAAATACATAAATCTGTTGTCTCGGAGGTGACAGAAAAGTTAACGGAAAGGTTGCATAAATTTATAAACACTCACCAAAAAATGATAAGCTATTTGAATCAAATAATCTTTGGATCGAAGTTAAGTCAGATTGATTACTTTTCTGTTTTGATGGAAATTAGCAAAGTTGAATTTTATAATTGTGAGCTAGAGCTAACTCAAAAGAGGGGTTAATTGTTAACGGAAAATGTCACCTCCGAAACATAAAGTTTGGACAATTTCAGTCTTTAAAGAAGACAAAGCAGAACCTGGTAAACATAATAGTTCTTAATGTTGGATACCTGTCTATCACCACAACAACAAAAATAATGAAAAGGAATGAACGATTTAATATGCTAGGTCTGACAAAAAAACCATGTCAGAGTGCATACACCAAAAGTGTTGGATTTCAAGCATGTAAGTGCATGCCACATCTGAAAGAAAAAGAGAGGAAAGTTCATTAAGGTACCCAAGGTAGACACTGTGGGTGGTAAGTTTATGAGAAAAAATAATGCATATCTGTCAGTGTATAAGAAAGTTATACACCAATTAGTGCCAAAACCGTGTTTTACACCACTGATTGTAAAAATGGCCAAATGCGCCCCCTCTTTACGGAATTCCTGGATCCGCCCCTGTATACCATAATAATATACATTATCAAAAGAGAACGACCTAAAAATATGAATGATGGGATCAATATTCATATCATTCGAATAATATTACATAGGGGTCTACAGCCAACAGGACCCGGTAAGAGAGAGAGAGAGAAAGACTAGAGGAAGAAAGGGAAGGAGGGAAAGAGCTCTCCGACACGTTTTAGTTAGGCCTGCATTCTTTCATTAGTTAGCTCGAACTTTGAGGGACAGCAATTTGGAACAAACATTAAGGCATTTCTTCAATTTTATATCATACTTCAGTAGAAATGATGCTGCTGTATGATATAACAAGGTCCTAAATACATCTGAAACCTATAAGGGTGGCAGAATTCACTCTGTGTACGGCCACGTGATACAATGTATTGACCGATTCGGGTTCGTTGAGGGCAGCAGACATTTCATGGCACTGGGCGCAGCCATAGTGGGTGTCTCAGCCGACCCCCCCTGCTCTCCCCCACCCCGGGCAACATGTTTATCACGCCCTTGTAACAAAGGTTCGCGCACTAAGCAAGCATTCGCGCACTCAGTACGAGACGCCCATTGGCTAAAGCAGTTTTTCGTTCTGCGCGCGTGCTAATGTAGGGAGAGGGGTGGGGAATGGGAAGGGGGGGGGGGGTCGGCTGAGACACCCACTATGGCTGCGCCCAGTGCCAAAAATACACATAGCGCGTCACAGAATCGGTCAATATAGTCCATGGGCCAAGACCCGAAAAATGGGTTATAGGTACCACCTGAGGTGGCAAAACCTTTTTGGTGTCATTTTGTTTGTCGGACATAGATATGCTTATCAAGCTATGATAGCATTTCCAAATGAGTAGCTTAGTCATAATAAATGAATTTGTAACCAATTTGGTCTCGTTTTTATATCCCTGTACTTCTGAATCGAAACTAAACCGCTATACAAAGAAGAGCACTGCCTTCTGTATGTCCACAAGTGTTCTGTTGTAAACGCGGTGCGCTTAGTCTTTATTCAAGGCAGCGAAGGGAATATCCAAAGGGTTATGATGTCCACAGCTGTCACGCGGTGCACTTAGTCTTTATCTAGACCAATGTACCTGTATCATATCTAAAGTTCCTAATAAAAGGGATTATCTATACTGTTTTTATACCACCCTCTCAACAAATACATCCGTTTTAAACAAAAATCACTCTGTTCATTTACAACATTATTTATTATAATGTATTGTAGTGTACCGGTACATTGTATTTGCATTATCTTTCATTGTTGGATGGAAATAAAGCGACATTGGCGTGGTATTAGCGTTTTCACCGTAACGTTTTCACCGGAAAATGACAAATAATTGAAAAATATGGTAAAATTCTCGAGGAATTGCTTTGTTGTTGTTGTTGTTTTTAGATAAAGGGATATACACTGTATTATAAGCTTTGGATATTCCCTTTGCCGTCTTGAATATTAGACTAAGCGCTGTGGACATCATAACCCTTGGATATTTCCTTCGCTGCCTTGAATAAAGACTAAGCGCTCCGCGTTTACAACAGAACACCTGTGAACATACAGAAGACAGTGCTCTTCTTTGTATAGCGGTTGGTCTCGATTCAGAAGTATAGGGATATAACAACGAGACCAAATTGGTTTAAAATTCATTTATCATTCGACTAAGCTACACAGGTTGACCAGATTAATGGAGAACATTCTATGTGGTATAGATATAGTACATACAGGCTGACCAGATCAGTGGAGAATTTTCTAGGTGGTATACAATGTACCGGTAGCTATACAGTACATGCATGTAACAGGAAATACATTATAGCTCACTCAATCTAGAATGATTTCACCCATTCCAGAATGTTCTGGGAAGTGCTTACATGTTTGGCTGAGTGAGGCACTGTCCCTGTAGCCCAATGTGATTGGTAGTTATTCTTGGTAATGATGTTTTGTACATAGTTAGGCAGTGAGTCATCCAGGTTTCCTGGAACTAGGACTTGCTAGTATGTTCAGGTGTGTGGCCCCAGGTTGGAGAGAGTTACAGAATGTGCTAGAAGGGGGTGAATGGATAGTATATAAGCCAGAGAAATTCTGCAGTAGGCAGAGTACCCAACACCTCTGCTCTGAGAGTTACGTCACTTCGGGCTCTGAAGCGACTTGTTATAGTCAGTCCTGTGTTACCTGCTGACCTGTTATGTTTGTGGAGATAAGGCCTGGGAGACATTTTGCCTGCAGAGAATTAATGTGCCTTCATTGGACTCCATATTTTAATGTCAATGGACATTGCTACGGCAAAGCTGTGACGGGCTGGATTCCTCGCTGGACACTATAAAGTGAATCATCATTCAACGCATCGACTGGACGTGGTCATTGGATTCTGCACATTTTGCTGTGAACATTATACCGTGGATCTATTGTGGACATTTACCCCGGATTTATACCGAGGATTATCACAACCTGTGCCTCTGGATTTACGTCGAAGGAATCATTCATCGGTGCATCGCGGATCATTCATCTGTGCATCGAACATCGTATCTGGACACTACCAGGGAACTGTAGCAACTGTGAGATTTAAGATTTGGATGCATGTAAGTGATTCCATTACCGATTTGTAACTGTTTCTATTGATCATTGTTGTACTGATTTGACGCCGATTACCAGTCTGTACCCACAATATCACTGTCAATAAACCGCCTGAACATCAGTTGATTGTTTCTTTTGTGCGATCATTCTCGGAGTGATTTTGGTCGTAACAAAATTGGGGGCTTGTGTCCGAGAAGTGAATTTAAGCCAAAACTTAGAATTTGGAACGTTCCGGAAGCCAGAATATTGGTACAGACATGATACCTGTTGAGTTGGTTGTTCAATTGTATATTGTGTGTAATACATTGTGACAATGTCAGTCAGTACGATGGATGTTCAGGCATTTGTTCAGAGGACAGATTTGTCCCTCAAAGATTTGCAAAGGTTACGCAAATGTGATTTGACTGCTATTGCACAGCATTTAAATGTAGATGTTCCACAAGGTGTAAGAAAGGCAGAAATTCTTGACTTAGTAGCTGGTCACATGGAGCTCAAAGAAGAAATTGACACTGCAGATCGAGCTCAAATTTCCGATCAAACACGGCTTGAGCTTGCTCGATTGGAACTAGAGAAAGAAAAGATGAGATTAGAAATGGAAAGAGAGAGGGATAGAGAACGAAGAGAAGTGGAGAAAGAAATTGAAATGAAGAACAACAGCTGAAATTGCGTGAGATGGAATTTACTCATGCACAGACTGTTGGAAATCGTGAAAGGGCTCCCTCTGATTTTGATTTGGCCAAGAACATTCGATTGGTGCCAAAGTTTGAAGAAAACAGAATTGATGCATATTTTGTGTCATTTGAGAAGGTGGCTAACAGTTTGAAATGGCCACAGGAATTTTGGCCCATGCTCCTTCAAAGTGTGTTTGTCGGCAAAGCAGCTGATGTGTACTCATCTCTCTCTGAAGAGCAATCACGTGACTATGCTACGGTCAAGAAAGCAGTGTTGAATGCTTATGAGTTGGTGCCAGAGGCGTACAGACACAAGTTCAGAAATTCGTACCGTAAACCAGGCCAGACACATGTTGAGTTTGCTCGTGAAAAAGAAATGATGTTTGATAGGTGGTACAGATCCCTGAAAGTGGATCAGGACTTTGATAACCTACGTGAGGTTGTTCTCTTGGAAGAATTCAAAAAGAGTGTTGCTTTCAGTGTGAGGTCGCATTTGGATGATCACAAAGTGACAAGTTTGCATAAAGCAGCCTTGATGGCTGATGAGTATGAGCTGACCCACAGAAATGACAACAGACCACCTTTCAGGAATTTCTCTGGAAACAAGAGAGACAAAATTCAGTCGAGCCATCCAAAAAATGCTGGTCCTGAAAAAGGCACGAGTTCTGAAACTTCATCACTACCAAAGCCTCAATATGACAAAGGGTCCAGTACAAGTGCAAATGTCATCAAATGTTTTCACTGTAACAAGACAGGGCATGTAAACTCACAGTGTTGGAAGTTGCAAAACAAAACAAAGAAGGACATGGGATTTGTCATGTCAAAAAGCAGTCCTTGCTAATGAGCCTGTTTTGGCAGCTCCTGATTTCTCAAATCCATTCAAGGTGGCAATAGATGCTAGCGATGTAGGAGTGGGAGCGGTTTTGCTCCAAGAAGATGAAGAAGGCACTGAACGACCAGTTAGCTACTTCTCCAAAAAACTGAATGCATACCAGAAGAAGTACTCCACAATTGAGAAGGAGGCTCTCAGTCTCATCCTTGCCCTCCAGCAATACGAAGTGTACTTGACAAATAGCAAAGGGGAGATCACAGTCTATACTGACCACAACCCCTTGGTCTTTTTAGACCGGTTCAAAATGAAGAACAACAGGTTGTTCAGATGGAGCATGATGACGCAGCCATATGCACTCAAAATCAAACATGTGGCAGGCAAAAACAATGTAATTGCCGACGCTCTGTCAAGAGTGTAACATAAAGAGAATATCAAAGGTGAAAAGTTTTCACTGCATATCATTTCCAGTGTATGTGTTTAGCATATTCATTAATGTGTGTAAAACAGTTTGATATGATTGTATAAGCTCCGAGAATCCAAGCAATATCATTGTAAATGGTATCCATGAAAAGAGAACATGGAATGAATACAGCTATCCAAAAGACATGTGATAGTATGTGGTTATTGTGGCTTGACTTGGCTTTTACCTCACATTCATTGTAAATAATAATGAGAAATTGTGAAGGTAAAAGAAACCCTTGCTACGGCAAGGCTTTCTTTTTCCCATGGGGGATGGTGTCACAAATGTACACACTAGTACACTGTAGTTATGTACACCATGTATGATGTACTGTATGCATGGTTGTTTTAATGTGTATGTACATGTACACAGGCTGACCAGATTAATGGAGAACATTCTTTGTGGTATAGATAGTACATACAGGCTGACCAGATCAGTGGAGAATTTTCTAGGTGGTATACAATGTACCGGTAGCTATACAGTACATGCATGTAACAGGAAATACATTATAGCTCACTCAATCTAGAATGATTTCACCCATTCCAGAATGTTCTGGGAAGTGCTTACATGTTTGGCTGAGTGAGGCACTGTCCCTGTAGCCCAATGTGATTGGTAGTTATTCTTGGTAATGATGTTTTGTACATAGTTAGGCAGTGAGTCATCCAGGTTTCCTGGAACTAGGACTTGCTAGTATGTTCAGGTGTGTGGCCCCAGGTTGGAGAGAGTTACAGAATGTGCTAGAAGGGGTTGAATGGATAGTTTATAAGCCAGAGAAATTCTGCAGTAGGCAAAGTACCCAACACCTCTGCTCTGAGAGTTACGTCACTTCGGGCTCTGAAGCGACTTGTTATAGTCAGTCCTGTGTTACCTGCTGACCTGTTATGTTTGTGGAGATAAGGCCTGGGAGACATTTTGCCTGCAGAGAATTAATGTGCCTTCATTGGACTCCATATTTTAATGTCAATGAACATTGCTACGGCAAAGCTGTGGCGGGCTGGATTCCTCGCTGGACATAAAGTGAATCATCATTCAACGCATAGACTGGACGTGGTTGTTAGATTCTGCACATTTTGCTGTGAACATTATACCGTGGATCTATTGTGGACATTTACCCCAGATTTATACCGAGGATTATCACAACCTGTGCCTCTGGATTTACGTCGAAGGAATCATTCATCGGTGCATCGCGGATCATTCATCTGTGCATCGAACATTGTATCTGGACACTACCAGGGAACTGTAGCAACTGTGAGATTTAAGATTTGGATGCATGTAAGTGATTCCATTACCGATTTGTAACTGTTTCTATTGATCATTGTTGTACTGATTTGACGCCGATTACCAGTCTGTACCCACAATATCACTGTCAATAAACCGCCTGAACATCAGTTGATTGTTTCTTTTGTGCGATCATTCTCGGAGTGATTTTGGTCGTAACAGTTTGTTCAAGAAAAATGTCTTGCATACTCCTGTGTGTTATCCTTCAGGCATCGAAGACAACGCATGCACAGCGCGAACTACGCCATATACTGTTAAGAATCGACGAGTGTTAATGATGTGAATCGGAGCGCAAGAACAATAATTATTTTTCAGAGTTTGGCGATCAGAATTGGAGCAAAGAATTATGTCCACTTAGGCAAGAGGATTAATACATATTTCAACTTGGTTGTCACTGAAAATCATGTTGACATACGCAAGTTGTCAACTTAGAAATGTCAACTAAGACAAGGAAATTTTCGAAGAATAAAAAAGGAGAAATTGGGACTTTTCTTCCGTGTCAACTATAGGCTAGTTGTTGACTTACGCAATGTCAACTTACACAAGATTGATTGAAGTACTGTAAAACATGATATATTCGTGGCATGAGTTTTTCGCGAATTGGAGCCGACGGCCTTTTCTGCGGCATGAAATTTTCGCGAACTGCCACTGGCATTCATTGCATATAGAGTAAAATATCCCGTTTGCGGCAGTTTAAGCATTGTTAAGAGTTTTTCCAACTTGTAAACAAATCAGGCAAATTATTTTCAACCATTTCATATATCATAGACAAGATTATTCATTAACGCAATTGTTTTCATGAAAGAAATTTACCATTGACCAACGCAGTTTTCATGATTTACCAGGGCAAAACCCGGCACAATTTTCGCCGATAAAGGCGATATGCGACGTAGTATTTCTGCTTGCGGCACGATGTACAATCCCTATGCAATACGCGCGTGCCGCGCGATCTTTGGCTGAACGCCTTCACATGTCTCGCGAACATTGCGTAAGCGCCAATTCCCATTGCGAAAGCACGTGAAAATAGCGTGCGCACATGCATTGGCTGCAAACAAGATCGCAATTCTGGCGGTGTTGTTGATGTCTTTCTCGTGTTTTTCTCATTTTTTTCGATGGTAACATCCACTTTCCGAAAAAAATGGCGGCCCACATCGGCTCGCGAAAATTCTATTTTACGTGAGGATATGTTTTCAAAATCCAGGAACATCGAGAAAACGACAAAAAATCCAGTTTCTTGGACCATTGTTTCTTAACTGTTAATGTTAAGAAGTACCGAAAATTTCATTTTGGATGCGATATATTGTCATTTAGGTGAGAAAATTTCACTTTCGTCAGAGATCGTGCCCATTTTATCGGTTGGTTTTTGTTGATTGCTAGTGTGTTAGTATATGTGTAGTGTGCATGTAACAGTGCAATGCTGTGTTTAGCTGTATATTACCGTGTATGTTGTACCTGCCGCGAACGGCTGCACGGCCGCTTACTGACGCAGTTACTCTAGTGTAAACAAAAACTTTCGCGTGCACTTTATTTTCGTGAATCTTGGCACTCGCAAAATTCGAGAGATTAAAATGCATGCGAACATTCTTTGTTTTACAGTACTATAGTTTGAGCACTTTCATAGCATGACAAATATGTGGGTTTTTACCAAAGCCTGCTTTTCCTTCGCAGTTGTGTAGATATGGTTGTATAACAAGGAGAAAATGTAAGATTGAATGACTCACTGTTTAATGTCTGCAATTTCAGGATATTGACAAGAGAGACACAGAAGAACTGTTTCCGTCTCCAGCTCGCAACAAGCGAGGAAATTGTGTGTTGTGCTCTGTGCTGACAGTGTTCCTTGTGGCATCAATTGCAAGCTTGGTTTTCCTCATCATCTGGATTATTGCATTTCCAGCACCTGCCACCCCAAAGCCAGTGCCCTGTGATGATCCATGCACGTAAGTACAACAGAAGATGGATTTTTGCAAAAGGGGGGCCTTTAATTAGCTCTTTGTGTGCCACTATGTAAACCCCCTATTTGTGAATGGGGGGCCTTTAACTCTCTGTGTGCAATAAGTCTTCAATGTGCTATTATTCTGAGACCACATTGCACGGGCACATTTGGAAATCATTTTTATCACAGCCATGTAACTTTAATAGAAATGTATATGCCAGAAATGTAGTACGGCAAAGTGGTGAAGAAAATAGCAAGCTTTACTGATGAACTGTGTATGCTGTTTATTTCGTGTACAGATATTTTCGGAGATGAGGCGGTCATAGACATTTTCGTGAGATGTTGTTTTCGCGAATTGATGCCGACGCTGAAGTAAATGCACTATCACCCAAGCGCATTGAGACATTTTCACATGTTGTTTAATTTGCAATCCAACTGTGATTCGTGAAATTCATGAAAATTAAACCCTTGCGAAAGTAACAGTTTCTACAGTATATGTGACCCGCTACAACAAAAGGATCCGAAAATGGAGGGAGGTCCAGTTTGTGAAAATGACATGACATTATTTCCTTACTCTTCTGCTTCAATTTCTTATTCTTATTCATCATATATTCGCGGCATGAATTTATCGCGAATTGGAGCCGACAGCCTTTTTTGTGGCATGAAATTTTCATGATCTGCCACTGGCATTCAATGCATATATATACATAGTGTAGACAAGAACTTTTGTGAGCATTTTAATTTCGCGAATCTTAGCGCTCGCGAAATTCGCAATATTAAAATGCATGCGAACATTCCTCGTTTTACAGTATAGGACCCTAACAGTAACACTACTCATAAAAATACTCGGTTGCGGAGATACTGATGATTTTATGAGACCATGTCGAGTTGTCTAGGAAATGAGCATTTTCAGAAAACCCCCTTCAAAGTTTCCCTTCCGACGCAGTCGTGATAAAGGGAAGGTAAGACTGTTTTTCACCTCTTGACAATAGAAGGTCCGCTCATAGTAACCTCCATGATGTTCATTCAAGCTTAGCACCAGTGGGGTACGCACAACCAATCAGTAACCAGGATGCCACGCACTGACCAATAAAATCACTCCCTCATTGCGAGGGGCGGAGTCTATCTGCGGCGCAAAATCCAAATCTTCGGACACGTTTCTGTTCTGTTGAAAGTCAGAAAATCATGGCCTAGAAAAACACTTATTTCTTGTCTTTCCTTTGATCATTTAGCTTTGAAATGTCAGAAAATGATAGATGAAACACTATACTACAATACTATGCTAAAAACAGAAATTCAATGGTTTTGACCGATTTTGATGATCTGACTTCAAATTCGATTTTCTTGGCTTAGCTGTCAGTGACTTTTGGATCCTTTTGTCGTGGCGGGTCGCATATTTTATGATGTACAATATAGGTATGGCTATGATGCTTTCAATGTCCTGTGGCGTATTGCCATGGATTGGTTTGTGCTTGGTTGTGTGCCTGAGCACAGAAAATGAAAAGTTGG
This sequence comes from Diadema antillarum, assembly GCF_040938485.1. Lineage (NCBI taxonomy): Eukaryota > Metazoa > Echinodermata > Echinoidea > Diadematoida > Diadematidae > Diadema > Diadema antillarum. The sequence goes on from NW_027271038.1 coordinate 623,790, forward strand.
CAAACAGTAGACAGTTTGCAGGCTGACCTAAGTTGACTTAAATGTAAATATACACATGCCACCCTGTTACAGTTTAACAACAGTAAGGTAAGGTAATGGTTTCTTTAAAAATTCATTTGCAGCCATGGAGATGGCTGAATTGCAGAATTTTGTACAATATCATATTTCATTTTATAATAACATACATAATCATACAATCATTCTTCGATTAAAATATAAAACTGCACAATCATTATATGTATATATATATAAAAGACACCTGATGACCAAAATATCAAAATTAATCAAATACACATGTACATACACATTGATAGAGCTGCGAGAAAAATTAAACATATTCTTCATGTCACCATCATGTATGGATACACAAACTTATAGACTAAAGTATATCAAATATACACAAATCATTATACTTCTCCAACAACTTTCAAATTTTGTTTATAAATGTACTGAAAAAAAATGGCGGGCAGTGATGACATAAGAAATATTAAACACTTGTGTATGGAGACGGAGAGAGAGAAACACAGAAGGGGTAGGAAGGAGATAGCAAGAGAGATAAAAAGAGACAGAAGAGAATACTTGGAATGAGATGCGCAAAGAGATATAAAATAATAAAGCTATTTCTTTTTCATCTTATATTTCTATTAGAATCATCATTTCAATCCATATAATCTTTTTACATTACTGTCTTTTTAACAATATTATATTTCATTAATGGTCAAAAATTATACAAAAACCGAAATACCTTAAATACATATGGGGGGGGGGGGGGCTACCCACGCATATGCAATAAGCATACAAACATAACATTCATTCATAGTTCACATTTCAATTATTCTCATAACAATTAAGATTATTTTCTAATAATGATCTCAATACATAAGCTCAATCAATATCACAGAATAATCTCAATTCAACTCATCATTATTATAAAAAAAAAATATGTGTGTTATAAAAATTGCACCGTCTTGAAAAAAAATTTGTCAATATAAATCGTATGATAAATATAAAATATCAATTTTATGAATGCAGGTGTAAGATACACACAAAATATGTGGATCAGCAAAAAGAAATATTCCAAAAAAAAAATCACAGAAAATATTGCAATGATTTTATCATAACATTCTGGAATAATTATTGCACAACAGGAGTATTACAGAAGTGTGGCTTGCTAAATTTCGGTCACATATTATGACCACTGCTGAACGGGGAGGGCGCCCCATGAAACCGTATCAAACAGACATGTTGCTTGGTAAACTCTTTCGATGTAGAGGTATGAATCTTGCAAATGAATCTCAAATGATAACCAATAAACTCTGAACACCCCTGAGAACCATATTTGGATGGTGATTACAAAACGTTGCACTATTTCGCATAAAAGTAGTTTGAAGAGAGGGGGGAGAGAGAGAGATAGGAAGGAAGAAGCGAGAACGAGGGAGAGAGAGAGAGATAGGACAGAGCGAGATAGATATAAAAGCCCATTGACATAATGCCTCATAGATAGTGCAACCGAACAATAGTATGTAACATACAACCAATCTGCAACTTACTCTGGTACTAAACTGTTGCAGAATCACTGAGTTTTGCATCTTAATTATTCTCTGACATTTGATTTGCGTAAATGTCTAATGTTCTTACATAGGGGTATAAGGTAGGAAACCTTACGATTTGAAACCATTTTCTCAAATCTCAAATGATAACCAATAAACTCTGAACACCACTGGGAACCATATTTGGATGGTGATTACAAAGCATTGCACTATTTCACATAAAAGTAGTTTGAAGAGGGGGGAGAGAGGGAGAGGGAGAGAGATAGGAAGAAAGACGAGAGAGAGAGAGAGAGAGAGAGGAGAGAGCGAGATAGGTATAAAAGTCTTTAGAGATAATGCCTCATTGATAGTGCGACCGAACAATAAAATGTAAATTATGTAACGTACAACCAATCTGCAACTTAATTTTTGCAATATACTATACAAATTATATAATTATCAACCTGATTAAAGTTAACATAGAGAAGAAGGGGAGATATAAAGAGAGGTGACGAAAACTGTATAAGGGCAATTTATAACCTTGCATAACAACAAATGAAGCAAATGTATGGGATAGACTTTGTCGAGCTAAAATGATACGAAATTTCATCTGCACCCTAAAAAAGAAAAAAGCACTTGTAAGACAGACTATATATTTCAGTGTTGGGATCAATACCACATGATTGCAAGATGGATTGCTTGTATGCTTCATATAATAATTCCACTTTCTTTTATTGCTAGTGAAGGGAAGGTGGTGCTATACAATCGAGGAATGGAAGGAGATGGAATTACAATTTTGTATTGCAGTTTAAATAAGATGCCATGAAGTATTATGTCTATTGTGAGGAACCATGTTATGTCCCACCTAAAGCAGAATATACTGATAATTTCTCAAGCTTCATCCACAGATATGTATGGCACCATCAATGTATATAATATATAATATGTGTATGTATCTGCATGAGCAGTGATATAATGCAGGAACCAATCAAATCAAATCAAATAGAATCAAATCAAAAATCATTCACATCTTGAATGAGCAGTGTTCTGTCTGGCAACAAGTGTACAACGCAGACATTAATCTGAATATATTAGGCAATATGAAGTAGAATCAGTGACCATGAGAAGCTTGTCAAGAAAAATGCGATGTGATGATAACAATATTTTGGCTCAACTTTGTAACACAATTTCAAGGACAGTAAATTGTATTTCAATATACCGTCAATGTCTGAGAAGGAAACTTGTATGCAAGATACAGTACAACCACAGCTTTCAATTCAATACAACATGTAGATTAAAGACCAAACAAAGTTCTGGTACGCCTGCAAAAGTTGTCACATTTCGCCCCCAAATGTGAACGTATGCGTAGGAAATGTGCAGGATAACGATGTTATTACAAGATATTCGATGGGTAACGACGAAAATGCGAAATATTAACCGAAAAGGTTCAGTCTCAGTACTTACCCGAACGGGGTCAGGCTAAACTCGGACTCGGGGATAACTTGGCTTCGCTTTGACGGCGGGATGAGTTGTAATGGTTGTCCCTCTGATTATACAGTGCTGTCCTATGGGAGCGGCCTGTATAAACTAGCGCTTCGTGTTCTGGCTACTCGCAGTAATGGTCCGAGTTGTTACAACGCGCGCATCAAAAACCTCTTTTGCGCGCATGCAAAATTAGTGTGCGCCTATCAAGCACCTCTAAAACAACCAAAGGTGCTTGATAAACAATACCAAAAACTCCAAAGACAGCGCGTCTCAGCAACTGAGGACCGCGCGCTGTCATTTTTGTTTTGTTTTGTCACAGGATTACGTTAGCACGCACTTTCCTGTCCATTCAGTTAGGCCTCATTTGGTATTATGCAGTGGCCAAGTTGAATGTGGCGATCATTTACTGCATGTGAATTGTCTGAAGTAGGGTGGAATTTTTCCCGAGACCGAGTTAGTCTGGAGCCTTCTGGAATAAAAGTCGGTTTTCCTACTATTATTATTTTTCTCAAAATACTCCAAACCGACTCATCATTCCGGTAAACCACATCAACCAGGTAAGTTTCTTAGTGGACTCTTTCGATATATTGCAAGCAAAAATGAAATGGTGCTAGACGGGTTCTCAAGCACTTACCGAAACTTAGTTTTCACTTTAAAGTCCAATAGGTTTTCCCTTTTTAATGCCTCTGCTGGAAGGGTGCCGGAGGCATTATGTTTTCAGGTTGTCCGTCTATCCGTCTCCATTTGTTTATGCGATAACTTGAGTAATATTGAGGGGAATTTTACCAAACTTGGTCCAAATATAAAGTATGATGAAGCAATTACTCAATTAGATTTTAAGTGAAATCGGCTAGAGGTCAAAGGTCAAGGTCAAATGCTCAAAATTTCACTATTTCCTCCATATCTATGCATTGCCTGAAGGTATTTTCTTGAAACTTAGTGTATACATGTACTACCAAATAATGATTCTCCAGAGAGTGTCGGGTCATGAGGTCAAAGGTCAAGTGAAAATGTTTCAATTTCACATTTTTATCGGTATCACAAATGGTTCAAGATATCTTCATGAAACTTAGTCAATATGCATGTACTGACTGCCAGTGATTATCTAGAAAATTTGGAGTCATGGGTCAGGGGTCAAAAGTCAAGGTCAACTCCTCAAAATTTCACTATTTCCCTCATATTTATTGTATGCAATGCCTGCAGGCATATTCAAGATTATCTAGGAAATTTGGAGTCAGGGGTCACAGGTCAGGGGTCAAAGGTCAGGGGGTCAAAAGTCATGGTCAACTCCTCAAAATTTCACTATTTCCCTCATATTTATGCAATGCCTGCAGGATTTTTCTGGAAACTTCATATATATACATGTAATTCCCAATAGCAATTCTCTGGGAAGTTTCTTGCCAAAAGGTCAAAAGTCAAAAGGTCAAAGGTCAGGGGAAATTGTTAGATTTCACTTCTTCCTCCATGTCTCAAAAGTGACTCATGGTATCATCATGAAACTTAGTACACATTTATGCATATTCTACCTGACAGTGATTCTCCTGGGAATTTTAAGGTCATAGGGTTAAAGGGTTAAAGAATTTTACTATTCAATACTGAAATTATACTTTTTCTCCATACCTTGAAAATTACTCGATACATACATAAGGTCATAAAATGGTCAAAAGTCGAGTAAAAATCCTAACATCCCCAAATACATGTACTCTAAAGCCCCCGTTCCACTATCACGATTTGGACCCCGATCTGTCCCGATCTAGCAGATCGGGAGAGAGCGGCAAAAGCGTACGGGGATCGGAAGCATCGTAGCAGCAGCGTGTGGAGGTCGGGGTTGGAGCGGGCAGTTTTTCAGATCGGGAAGAAATTTTGAACCGGTCCAAAATTTCTTCCCGATCTCCCCGATCAAAATTGACATATTTTTAATCGTACGGCAAGCGGGGAGAGCGTAGTGACAGCGTAAACGCAGCGGGGAGAGCGTAATGACGGCATAAACGCAGCGGGATGAGCGTAACAAGGTCTTTCTGAGCGTAGTAACATCGGCACAAGAACGGGAAGTAATTTTAGCTGTAATTTTCGAAGAAAAAGAAGAGATGAAGAAAAAGAAGAGAAGAAAGCAGCGAAGCAGCTACCCAAAAGGCGAAGAAAGAGAGACTGCACGTCATGCTGAAAGAGGAGGAAGAGGACATAGTAGAATTTTGAAGAATATGAAATCATCTACAACTGGAGGAAGACGGACTATAAAAGCAAGGACATCAAGAAAAATCCTTTGAAAAATCAGCACGTCCTTGTTTATACAATGCATTGCTGCAAAAGAACCGTGAGTTGAGGAGGCTCTTCAAGTTCAAGTTCAAGTTGATTTATTTCACTTCCAACAAACAAATAATAAAAAATACAAAGAAACGCTCATATACACAGACGTCATGAAATCAGTACCACAATGCGATGAACAGAATAACATTGTAAAAGAGATACAGGCAAATTATCAACAGAGATACAAATAACAGTTACGTCACTGTGGTAAATGCATACAAAATATTGCTGGAAATGGAGTGGACTGCTAAAAAGCAGAGCTTGTAGTATTAGAATGCAGTCCCCTCATAGAGAAAAATATATAATTGCAAAAAACAACAATAACAAATTTCCCTAAGCGGTAGCAAAAAAAAAAGACAGACAGAGTAATACACACATACATGCACACATACGGACGCACATTCACAAACACATGGCGGCTCTCTTGTAAGGAAAAAAATTGATGAGAGGATAGAAAGATATAGTAGTGAAGAAGGTAGTAAGTTCGAGGTGGACAGGGGGGGGGGGGGGAGGAGGGGAGAGGAGAGGGAAATGGTGGGTCATAACCAGGGCACTGGAGGCACAGAAGCACGGGCTCGCTGATGAAGAAAGAGTAGTGAGAATAACGAAGCAACAACAACTTTGAAAATCAAAAGTAAAAAAAGAAGAATGAATCTTCGAGGTCCACAGTATATTTCTTCGGTTCTGCATGCTAATAAGTTGACTGACTGCTGACCCACAGTCGAATCGGGGTACATCGGGGCACATCGGGCACTTTTCAGCTCTCTGAACGGGGTAACAGCGTGATAAGATCGTATAGATCGTTCAGAGCGTAGATACAGCGTGCATTGATCGGATAACATCGGCAACATCGCACTGACAGCGTAGCTACATCGTTCTAAAGCGTACCGGCAGCGGCAGAGATCGTAATGTCTCATTCCCGATCATCGTAGTAAGAGCGTAGCAAGCACTTGGTAGTCGTAACTGCAGCGTACTTAGAGCGTTCTAACATCGTACTGTGTCCAGATCGGCTCAGGTTTTACCCGATCCTTCCCGACCTGAGAAAATTGTCAAATCGTAGCGAGAACGGCATAGTGGAACGGGGGCTTCTTAGACAAAATAGCCATTTATCCAATTAAGCCTTGTTTAAGGAAAGTGAACATTCAACACATTTGTGACAAACCTGTTATTCTATCCTTTTGCCAGTTATGTGAAGCTGTCATCACACATTGTCAAGACATTGTACTATAGACCTACATGTATTAGGAGAACCATGCATTATGGTGGAGGCATACCAGTTGCCATAGCGATATTTCTTGTTTGTGTTATTTCCTTTGGAGATTTAATTTCCTGTCAACTCTGCAAACAGGATTTACAAGTACGACAACTCAAAAATTGTGAACATGTAAGCAGTGGCGTACCGTGGGTCAAGACATTGGGGGGGGGGGCACCTCGTGGAAAAGTAATTTTGAGGATGTGTATGCTTGTGCGTGCGTGCGTGTGTATGTGTGTGTACGTGTGTGTGCGTGCGCTGTCAGTCTGCAAACTTAATGGGGACTACAATACATAACGGAATGTGATACATTCCACAGTGCAGTCATTGAGCAACATTGCCACGAATAGGACTCTTACTTTTACTGTACGTATAGACAGGGGCGGATCCAGGAATTCCGTAAAGGGGGGCACAAAGCAAGGGAGCGTAGCGACCAAGCCCGAGTGAGCGGAGCGAGCGAGGGGGGGGGGGGGAGGGTGTGGTAGGGGGTATCCCCTCCCATGGTAGGAAGATTGTTTATACTTATGTTGGTCATCGTGCGATTTCATGCATACTTTGGGTAGATTTTTTAATGGTTCTCTGAATAATTCTGGAAAATGGAATGGAAATATTGTTTTACTCGAATGTGAAATATGAATGCAGTAGAATTATATAAACATAGTTTCTGCGCTCATTAAGTAAATGACTGATTTATTGATTGGTTGATTGTGTATGTGATAATGATGATGAATATTATTATTATCAAAATGTAGCTACATAATCCTAATATTCCATTAATTATGAATTATTATTATGATCATGTTCTTCACTACGAAATTAGATTATATGCGCGAGTGAGCGTAGCGAGCGCTCTAGAATACACATATTTATAACGTAAGAGAAAGTTATCTTTCTGATAACCCAAGACGTGTAGCTCCAATCTCTCACTGCAGGCTGTAACTGCTGGCATTGCTGATAATTTTAATGCAAATACCTTATAATGTAATACCCTCTAAAGTCATTCCATATATCCAGAATCATCATTTACTTCACTTGTTGGTGTGTGCGAGAGAGCGAAAGTGAACCAGCGTCTGAAGGAACACGGTCTTTTCATGTGTCTTGAATGCATATGTTATCATTTTTACCCAATGAATATCTTCCCGACAAATATAAGTTCCAGGTGCAAAAACTCCTATCTTTCTTGTCGGCGCAATGTTTGTTACATGTTAACAGTTTTCCTTACATTGATTATGGAATGACGGTGTGAAACAACAAATTACAGGCAGCAACATCAGAAGAATTGCATAACAATTAAATGCGAGCGAGCGGAGCGAGCGAGCTTGAAAATTTTGACATTTTACAGTCCTAAAACTGCCGTGTGTAGCTCTATTTTTTTGCTTTGGAAATTAAAGGGGGGCGCGAATACCTTATAACAATAACCTCTAAAGTCATTCCATATATCCAGAATTATCATTTACTTCACTTGTTGGTGTGTGCGAGAGAGCGAAAGCGAGCCAGCGTCTGAAGGAACGTGCTCTTTTCATGTGTCATGTGAGAACATTATGTTATCATTTTTACCCAATAAATATCTTCCCGACAAATATAAGTTCCAAGTGCAAAAACTCCTATCTTTCTTGTCGGCGCAATGTTTGTTACATGTTAACAGTTTTCCTTACATGGATTATGATATGACGGTGTGAAACGACAAATTACTAGCAGCAACATCAGGAGAATTGCATAACAATTAAATGCGAGCGAGCGGAGTGAACGAGCTTGAAAATTTTGACATTTTACAGTACAAAAACTGTCGTTTGTAGCTATATTTTTTCGCTTTGGAAATCAAAGGGGGGGGGTGCACATCCTACTTATATTCAGAATGCCACCCAGGAATCACGCTGAATCACAATCTTTTGTCGGCGCCGGGTTTTTTTTAACAATGTTTCATACTATATACCTCTTTAATCATATTAAGTCATTTAGGGGGCATTCTTAGCTCACCTGAGCCGAAGGCTCAAAGTGAGCTATTGCGATTGCTCTTCGTCCGTCGTCCGTCGTCCGTCGTGCGTAAATTTTTTGCATTTTCAAGGATCTTCTTCTTGAAAACCCTGTGACCATTTTTCACCAAACTTGGCAGGTAGCATTCCTAGGGGGATAGGATCTCAATTTGTTCAAATGGGCACCATACCCCACTTGGGGGGCCGCCAGGGGGCCCCAAACCTCCCCCAAATTAGGGAATTTAAAAAAATCTTCTTCTCTAGAATCAGAAGTGATAGAGCTTAGTTAAAATACTATGATTCAGTACATTAATGACTGTAGTTTCAAGTTTGTTCATGGTGGAATCAGCGGTGCCCCCCCCCCCCTTTTGGTACCCAGGGGAGGGGTGATGGGATGGGTCCAAATGGAGACTTAAATTGTACATGTACATATTCTGCTTGAAAACCCTGTGATGAATTTTCACCAAACTTGGCAGGTAGCTTCCCTAGGGGGATAAGATCTCAATTCCATCAAATGGGCACTATGCCCCACCTGGGGGGCCCATGCAACCCCACCCATTAAGGAATCTTAAAAAATCTTCTTCTCTAGAACCAGAAGTGATAAAGCATAGTTAATACTATATCCATTGATGACTGTAGTTTCAGGTTTGTTCATGGTGGAATCAGGGGTGCCCCCCCCCCCCCCCCCGGAACTAGGGGAGGGGTGGTGGGATGGGTCGAAATGGGGACTTAAATTGTACATGCTCATATTCTTCTTGAAAACCTTGTGATGAATTTTCACCAAAACTTCACAGGTAGCATGTCTAGGGAGTTACAGCCAGCCGGCAGCGTCGCGAAAATGTGTCTAAATCATTCTACAGCGCAGCGGTGTGACCTTGAAATGGTCTCTCGTGCCGTGTTCGAGGACTGGTTTTCAATCTGCGATATTTCACTTCATGTGCATGATATCAAACCAGGTTTTTTTGCAGATGATCAGCGAAATTCTGAATTTTTCAAAAATCATAATATCAAGTAGAAAAGACTGCGATAACATTTTATAATTTCACATAAAAAATCGTGTTGAAAAAAAAAATAATTCAATTCAAAATCATCCGGTAAATTTCACTTTTCTAGACAATGAGCCAATAAAAAAACATCACGAAATGGGGGGAAATGTATCAATCAATCGAAAAATGTAACTCTTTATGGGTCATTTCGTGTAGATGGGTCAGGATCCAGCAAAATCTAGAGCAACTACACTGTCAACTAGCCCTAATGAAGACAATCCGATTTTCTTGTGCTGTGATTGGTCGATTACCGTCTGCAGAGGCTGCCATGAATGACGTCATAGTGAATCTCCACTTACGGCTTCTGCTTTTGCCGGGCCCGACGTAAAACTAACTGTTTATAGACTAACATCAAACCATTTTGAAGTTGATTCGAACACTTATTATCACATTTCAGTATGTATCTCGTCTTTTGATGAGTCCAATCGATCAAAATAAATGAAGGAATCGACAGAAGAATGTGAATATATACAGAGTGCAAACACGAACCCGTCAGTGTAGTCCCAAGTATTCGTTTTGCAGTGTTGCGATTGCAGCAAAAACGGTAACTGCACCGAACACTCGCTGCGGTGAACCACAGAAGCAGGTATTTCCGTAAGAAGTATCACGTGTATATCTATACGTGCCTATGATTGTTATGAACTAGTAGTAGTACACTGTAGTAGCTATAGTAGTAGTAGTAGCACTAGTAGTAGTACTAGTACACTGTAGTAGCTATAGTAGTAGTGGACTACTAGTACATTAGTAGTACTAGTACACTTGTAATACCATACCAGTAGTGCCAGCAGCAGCAGCAGCCAGTGGTAGCAGTCCAGCATAGGTGTACTTGTATTTCTCTGGACACTTGTGTGAATGGGTGCATTGGTCATTGTAGTGTCCAGATGACAAGACGGTACATAGGCTGTGGTAACTAATCACTGATGGGACTCAGAGAATGACGATAGTCAAAGCAAGCTGGCTTCCTTGCGGATCTGTTACGTTCTTAGATATTTAAATACAATGTATATATCTTTCATATTTTATTATTATTATTATTATTTGTTTTTTTACATTTCATCTTTTGTCTCTGGTGGATGGAAGCAAGCTGCTAGCAAGACAAGAGAACAAAAGCTGAAAATCTACTATGGATTGTACAGATTGATGTATGTGTACTCGAGCCTTTTTATCAAAACAGAAAAAAGTAATCATCAGTGTAGCATTCATTAATTTACACCGATTTGAAATCCACATTCAAATTCCACAAGACACGACTTTCACACTCTTGCTTGTTTTCCCCTCCTTAAACCGGACATCTCTCTCTTTCTTTCTCTCTCCTCTACCCAGTTTCCACAACGCTCTTCAGTCATTCTGCATTATCTTTTCAACTACTTGGCAGTATAGGATGACAGGAAAAAACTTTTCATTATCATACGGATTACCCTAAAGTTCATAACAAACTAACAAAATATTGTAAACATTATTGCTCTTTGTTAAACAGGATGTGATGCAAAAAAAAAACAAAACAAAAACATTTCTGTTGGCAAGGTTGGTTGTTTACATCTTTTAAGGCACATGTACCACTAGTACTACATGTATTTGGCAAGAACAGCATATATATATGCTATATTATATATATATATATATATATTGTCGCTGGGGCGACAAGACCACGTATCTACAAAATGTCAAAGGTTCAGGAGAGCCAAAAAACATGGCGGCCAAAGCACTGTAGCGAATGGGATAGCCTTTCCTTTGACATGCCGTGGTGGCTTCATTTTTGGAGTAAGACAGTTGGGATTTGGACAGGACATCACTTAACCCATTATTTGACCATTAATCCAAAAAAGTCATTTTCACCAAAATTGCAGATACAAGGTCTTGTCACCCCAGCGACGGACTATTATACAGTATATGAAAGATGGCGAAGTAGAGTAGTAATGCATTTCAGTCCAACAGCGCTATTTATTCAGGCTGAATTTTTGAAGAATACATGAATGTCTTCCTCAGGGTTCACAATAACAATTATGAAAATAAACAAAATGAATATTTCCTTTAAAGTGGTAGTCATGGGGAATGCTTATGGCAATGCCCGAGTGTGGTATCTGAGTAGAGGCATTGTGCATTTCTTATGAGCATGCTGACTTGCAGTCAAGATCAATTTGTATTATTATGATGTAATAATGATAGCAACCACATGAATTTGTACATGCTTAACCAAGCAGATCATCAACACATGTAAGTGTATCATACATAAGTGGTAGTCATAGGAATGATTGTGACAACACGCGTATTTCTCAGTGTAATAACTCAGCTGTATAAACTCACATTTTCATAGACTGAGGTATCTGATGTCCAACATTTCGTCATTCCAGTTCTCTCCCAATCTTATACGTGTCTTTAAAAATGTTGGCTACATGCCTGGTATCTATTATACATACAATATAATACCATACCAAGGAGGCTTAGTACCTCCTTTGTCATACACAGCTACTTTCAGTGATACAGCTGTATTTGTACTTTCCTTTTCACATACATAAAAGCTTTGTAAGAGAATGATTACTGTAAAAGTGGAAATTTTCGCGTTGTTGAAATTTTCGTGCATATCGCGCAACCAAAAAACTAGCGCGAAAATAAAAGTATGTGGATATTTTTGCTTGCCATATATTCCTGTGTGGGATGTCTTGATTCCGTGGAATTAAAATCACGCGAAACTCTTCTTACCCGGCCAAGCGCGAAAATATCCACTTTTACAGTACACCCGTATGTGGAACTTCAAATTTGATGAGAGTAGGTATTTGGTCACATTCTGTCCATCAAAACTTTAGTTTGCCACACAAACCTAGGGCAAATAACATAATTCATAAATGTATAAACTACAATACAGGCTTTAAACGAGAAAGCTAAAACAAAGAATCAGTATACTAGTAGTATGCAGAGGTAGGATTGCTCTTAGATGAATACATGTTCATTATTCACACACATTCTTCACACACTGCATTAGACAAAATAACTTATCAAAACTGACTGACACATCTTCACAGTGGCGGATCCAGGGAGGACCGCAACCGGCGCACACCCCCCCCCCCTAATTTTTTGTTGAAACAAAAGAAATAAAAAGAAGTTTCTGTAAACAGAGATGCACATATGCTTGGTTTGTGCAACTTTGATCACAATGCAAGCAAGGCTATACCATTTTCAGACAAATCTGCAGTGTCTAGATTTTACATTGTCACTATCACTACCTTCACTTTCCATAATTACATGGTTATCTAAATTTGTAAAATTCCTGCATGTACAACCAGGACCACAATTTTGCCCCTGTTTTTTACATTTGCACTGCTTATTCACACACTTATTTTTCTTACATCAACATTGTCTTGTTAAATATGCAACATTATTTCTTCTTTGTTCAATGTCTCTTGTAAATCCCAAAAAAGTCAGCAAAAGTAGAATCTTTTTCCTGAATAACTGAAAAGCAGCCATATTGAGTGATGTCTGGATACATGAATAGTGGGACATGTCTGGGGCATTTGCCCAGACAGTTCTCACCCAGCATGATTACAACCTGTGAAACCTAAGAGCAGAATGAGGGGGCAGCAGTTGATCTTCATGAGCATTCTACTGACTTGGGGATACACCTTGAGTGTTATACTGACCAAACAAAATGGGTTTAACTAGAATAATAATTTACAGATGCAATCCTGTACAGCATTCAATTTACCAGTTCCTGCGGGAGGGTCATACAAACAAGCTGTAATGGAGCATTTCCGGCATGTTCCATCTCTTGAGCACTCTTGGCGTTGAGCAAGAGCTGACTGGGTTGGTATCCCTGCAGTGGCTGGCTTGGTGGGGCATTGTTGGCTTGGGGCAGGGGAGATGGTGTTTGGTTGGTGTCTTCATACACCTTTGGCAAGAAGCTGCTTTTGTGGCACATATCTGGTAAGGGGTTGGTGCTGAAAGGCAAATCAGAGTTTAAAAAATATTCTTCAAGAAGAATTACAATTACATGACAGCCAGAGAAGGATTACAGTCATTCAAGCTACTGCCCATAATTCATTTGACTACTCTTAAAATGTGTACAATTAAATTTCATGACTTAACGTTCAGTGGCATCTTAAATAAGAACATTACACTTTTTCTATTGCTCAATAATCATTAACAAAAATTTACAATACAACTGTACCAACTAAAATTTCAATTTATTAATCCCTGTTTGAGGAACTTGAGTGCAAGTTGAAAAGAGCAAGAATTCTAACTTACAGATGCAATCCTGTATCCAATTTACCAGTTCCTGCGGGAGGGTCACACGCTTGGATGTTCTGTCTCTTGAGCACTCTTGGCGTAGAGCAGGAGCTGACTGGGTTGGTGTCCCCGCAGTGGCTGGCTTGGTGGGGCATTGTTGGCTTGGGGCAGGAGATGGTGTTTGGTTGGTGTCTTCATACACCTTTGGCAAGAAGCTGCTTTTGTGGCACACATCTCGCAAGGGGTTGGTGCTGAAAGGTTAATTCAGAGTTCAAAAAATATATATACTTTGAGAAGGACTACAGTACAATTCAATTACACAACAATTATAATTATTCTAAATATTTGTCAGGAATGAAACTAATTGCAAAAATGTATACAACTGGAATTTATACAGTTCAATTCCAATGGCATTTATAAAGGAGAGCATTGTCTTTCTATTGTTCAAAGATCATTATAGAAATTTTACAAAGAGGCAAAAGAAAAAAGTGAAATAGCAACAATTGAGATGAAAATAAAATGACATTTGGCATGAACGTAATCTATACGAAACATGCATTTGTCAAGTCTATTAAAACACAGTGGAACCAGAAGTAAATAATATTTCATTTGTCACAAAAACATTGGTACATCACCCCATTGTATTCAAATTGTCAAAATGCTAATGCTACGACTGTGATAGTATGACTAGTATGAGGTGGTACATTATTATGATTGTAGTATTGTACATATTCCCATACCATCATAATGTATTTTGAATTCATCAAACTATAGAATGTAGAACTTAACTGTTGGTTCTATTAAAAATAATGATAATAATGATAATAAAATAGTGCAGGGTCTATGCCAAATACAACAAGGGAAATTGACTGATGTCATGTACATTTTACTAGTAGATCATACTCTGTCATGATCTATATCGATCTCTGTACTTTTAGTTCTAACCAGCCAGTAGTAGCGCTAGCTGCTGTGATACGATACCGTGGACGACGATTTTACAGAACAGGACATCTAATTGTACATACGGGACTACGGCCAGTGCGTGCGCGATCAAAACTTGCCACTGCAGAGACAAAATCGAGTCCGGAATTCTCGTTAACGTGAAGGTCACGTGACCCTACATGCATACAGATGGCATCGCAAAACCAATATTTTCGGAAATTTGCTTCGACTTTGGGTGCAATTTTGATCACTTCGTTTATTTTTGAGCCAAAATGAGACTGGTATCAAAATTTCCGCTAGAATCTCATCTATTCAAATAACTGATTAAAATAACCATAGGAGTTGTAGATGGGTCAGGATCCAGCAATGTATCAGTGCATGTCAAAATCAGATTCTATCGCAAGCAGCTTCTTATATCCATTGTATCTCCCTCAAAAACTGTCAAATTCGGCTAAAAAAAAGTATGGAATTAATCGTCTTTTATTGGACTGCAAGACTTACCCGGTCACGGCTCCGGAAACAGGTTCATGGCAACGTAACAACGAGCGATGTTGGGGATATACATTTTGCGTCGACGAAAAGCCTCGTCGCTAGACACATGCGCAGAATTCCTGCGCATGGAATGAATTCGGTGGATTTGCTCATTAGCATACGACGCTGCGGACTGACTGGTTAGGGTCTCAATTTGTTCAACAGGGCACCATGCTCCCCTTGGGGGCCCCTCCTAAATTGAGGAATACTGGTAAGTAGCATTCCTACAATGTAGGGGGATAGGATCTCAATGTGTTCGAATGGGCACCATACGCCCCTTGTTAGCCCCAGAGAGCCCAAACCTCCTAGATTAAGGAATATTTAATAATATTTTTCGTGAGAATCAGAAGTGGTAGAGCTTTAAGTCTCTTTGTTTTTTTTTCCAAACTGTTTAGTCCAACTTTCTATTAAGTACAGTGTACTTGGCAGGTATTCTTACTAGTGTGTTGATATGCAATTGGACACCATGCCCCCAGCTCTCAAAGCTGCCCCCCCCCCCAGTTTCCAATCTTCTCAAATAAGAGTCTGCAAGAATGCATGGAAGGTGAACTTACGCTTCTCAGGTGAGTGCGAGACCCTCGACGTTTCGCGTGATTACTCCGCAACGCGTGATGCTCTCAACGCGACATTTTATCACTTTTTTCTTTCAAGTATCGTGCAACTTTTGAGACCAAATTTGTTGCTCCTGGGCATACTGTATTGAAGCCACGCCCCTTTGAAAAAAACTCGTCAACCCAAAACTTGCTCAAAAACATGATTTTGTGTACCTCACATCCAACTGGACCCCATGGAAGACCAGCTTAACGTAGTTGAATATGGGCTATCCAGCCATCTTCTCAGATGGAAAATGAACAAACAAACAAACAAACAAATCCAATGTAAATTGTGCTTTTGCAGTTAATTCATATAGAAATAGATATTTTTACTTTCAATGGCTGATAATGATTTATTTTAGCCTGATTATGCTTTAAAAAGTTTCTGCAACAAATTTTGGTGAAAAAAACCAACAAAAACAAAAAGTAAAAAAACAAATACATAAGAAATTCAATAAACAATAAAATACATAAGAAATAATTACGAAGCCGAATTTTTGCTTCAGTATTATTTTTGAGGATATTGAAAAGAATATGTTCACCAAAAATTAGAAGTCTTGGAGCTTTATTTTTTGATTTATAGGCAAAAAATTGTTTTCGCATAAATTAGCATAAATTAATTGATATAAAATACATAAATTAAAACGCGAAAAATCTAACTATACAGTCTTGTAGATTACATTGGCCTCTAGCTTAATGCAAATTTTCGCGAGGATTGCCCTATCCATGACCGAGATCTGAAGGGGGGGGGGCCAAAAAGGCCCCCCCCCCCCCCCCCCCCCCCCCGATGGTTTCAAGTATCTCAAAAAACCCCGGTGGGATAAAGGTTAATATGTGATACATGCGTACACACCAGTCATGAGAGCCTGACTGATAAGCATTATGCAAAAAGATCAGACTGGACTTGAACTTTAAGTCAATTTGAAATGATAAAGATATGACATTTACTTATGAAGATATCATCAATCACCTGATGCTATGTCAAAATTACAAAATGGCGCCTCGATGATGTCGCATGTAACTGATCTTCATGAAGACAGGAGCATCCAGTAGACATTGCAATGTGACATCAACATGGAAAATTGCATATAAACAGGTCATCTTAATCCCGCCGCACACTACATGCAGTCAGTCGGCAAGCCCGAAAAAACCCATCTAGAATATCCAAGTCCTCGCACGCGTGACCTCGAGTTGACCCCGCAGATCATGAGAGAGCACGATTGCACAGTCGTTTTGAAATGCTCATGTCTTGGTCACTGAATTACGTTTTCACATGATTTTTCTTTTATTTGATAGGTAAAGGTTAAAACTTGGATGCTATCTTGTTGATTTTTCCAAGAACGACATGAAAAATAATCAACTTCGTGGCTAACTAATTGCCGATGTTCTGGAAATAATGTGTACAGATATTCTTGTAAAATTCTCCTAAAAGTCTTCTTTTTCATCGTAGGGCACCAACAAAATTTATATCATGTAAAGGGAAATTTATTCAGCTTAAGATGATACCTAAAAGTGTAATGTGATGATTTGTAGATGGGTCAGCAGCCAGCTGAAATCATAGGGATGTCATTCCTTTTTTTCTCGGCATGAAATCGCGAAGTATTGTACTGTCCCACATATAGAAATTGATGTGTGTCCTCGATAGCTTTGTATGTGTGTGTTACTGTATGAGCGACCCCAGCGTAAATACTCGTGGTCAGTTACGAGCGTGATATACTGTACTTGTGTCTGTCATTAGACATTACGTACTAATAGTCTACAGCCTCTTGCTGGGCCTCCCTCCCTCTCTCTCTCTCTCTCTCTCTCTCTTCGATTATATGTCTTTACTTGTTCTTGTAATTCATGATACAATGTATGTTTATTTGGTTTGCTTTTGTCCACCCTTCTGATTTCGTTAACTGGAAGTGTCTGATTCTCAGTTTCATGCTGCCATCAATCATTCACATCACTCTCTCTCAGTTCAAAGCATCCTAAGCATCCACTCAAATATATTATAACCATTCCCGTTAAAGTGAACACAGTTACATTATATCGAAATTCCGTTTACATTATCAACTTTTTTTTAAATTTGCTTGGTTATAATTACATTTTGATATAACAAAAGAAAGCTGTTGATCCCAAGGACTTCAGTACAATGGGAGGCCATTGTGCCTATTCTCTCTATTACTATAGGCCTACCTAACTAGGCAAAGAAATTTACATACATTATTGCACATGCCATTCTCATCAATTAGTAATATACCTTTTTTTTTATTAATAACAACAGAGGAAGGAGCACAATCCACAAGTTGTTTTTCCTTTATATATATATATATATTTATTACATGTAGGTGTTGAAAGAACTACATTGCAGTTAAGTTTCAAGGTATCCACCAATCTTCATGACAATGTATCACACACATGACAAAAAAATAATACCAAAAGTAAGAGCTGCATAAGCAGTCTACAGTTTTATCTACTTTTTATCAGTATAGTCAAGTGCGGTTTTAGATTATTTTATTTTTTTTATATTTATAACTCTCATTTATTTATTCATCCATTTATTTATTGTTTTTAAATTTTTTTTTTTTTTGGTGGTGGTATTGGTCTCAGTTTCCAGCCAAGTCACATGTAAGAGACCTACGAAAGGTACAGTCTGTCTTGACTGCAACAGTGATGTACAGTGAACATTTCAAAAAATAATTCTTCCGGTGAAGCTCAGTAAAAAGACTAATGCAAATGAATGTACCAGGTAGTTTGAACAATTGCAGAGCTAGGTGTATCGAGCAGATCTGTACAAATAATTTGCCAGCAAATTTTGACACTGGCAATAAACAAACTATACTGATACCGATGTTGCACAAACATGAAAGAGTTGTGAATATTGCTTGAATATTTTGTAAGTGAATAAAATAAAGCTAGAATACCACAAATGTTTTTGAGGCAATACTCTGTAAATTACATGCCATCTACACTTTTGGAAAGGTTTCACTCAAATGATACAGAGATAACTTCATTAATAATCCAAACTGCATGAATGTTTGAGGGTGTACAGATGCCCTTGAGTACTCTGAAGGCAGGTACGCATACGTGTATTTACTAGTATTCACACACGTGAATAGAGGGTGACATAACCTGGCAGCTGCAAAAGCAATTTGAAGGTGTACATGTATACATATGAAGTGTACTTACTGGAAACAAAATGAAACATGTCCAAAAAATATAAACTTCATCAACAGTCCAAACAGCAGAGAATGTTTTAAAGGTGTACATATGCCCTTAAATCCTTTGAAGGCAAGTACAATGTATCTATTGGTCACACTGCCAATGTTTCAAACACATAAATTGGCAGCTGCATCAACAATTCAGAAGTGTACGTACTACATATGAAGTATACTGGAAACAAAACAGAAATTTGAAGTAACTTAAAAACATCAATATTACTAGAAATCAAAGCAGACAGATTAGAATTGGCCGTGTAGCATCTTGCAAAACATCTATGTGAAGAAATCTTTCATTCCCAACTTTAGCATTGACTGTATATAATCTTATCTGAAATGTCCAAAGGCAAACTAATCATCCCAACATCTCTGTCAACTGAATACACATGTATCAGTACATGTACACAAGCAGTATCATACACATTTGAAGTATCTGTGTCACTCTCTTCATGGTTATGACTGAGTGAATGATACAAATGTGTATTCGACCCCCTTACCAGTAACAACACTCGACCACCCTGGTGTGGAGTATAGGCCAACGTGAAACCCCCCAGGTGTTATAAAAATCTGCTCATCTTACCTTTCACAAGGTCCACAATTTTTCTTGATAGGTATCTAATAAGAGCATGCCCGTTCATGCGAACATGTTAAAAATTTTGGTCGATTTGGTGGAAGTACATGTAATGTGTCATCATCTATCTAACTGCTGTGTCAGAATCTTCATCTTCCTTATCCCTTCTTGACCGTTCAATTCCTTTTGGTGACATACCTTGTGTATCTACCTGATCGAACAGAATTCTTACATCTTTGAAACCTCTTCTGAAATGGGTCACAACCAAAATATTAGCAATAAAACATGCGTGCTCACTAAACCTCTTATAGTGCTTCAGTGGTGATGTACAAATTAAATTCATACCTTCAGCAGCAAGACATGCCCCCTGTTGAGTAATGGCTGTACGTCCAGATACTACTTCATACTGTACAATGTACTTGTTTCCATAACATTTATCAAGAATATCATGAAGGATGATATTCAGTTTAATCAGGGCTGGCAACATTTGAAGTTTCATCCCTCATAATTCTGCCATCTGTACAGACTCCAAAGTAATTTATATGCACATAATGTAACATATAGATTCTTGCATAGTTCCATACATTGATTATCTGTAATGGTTGAACTTCACATTTACTACAACAACAGTGCTTTTCAAAGGATATAAATGTACATCGTCTTTACTAAAAATGTTACCGTAAAGATGAATGAAGTTGATATAACTTAATATGTTATATCAACTTCATTCTTCTTATTGTATCATATCACATATTTAGCACCTTTCTGAGGTAGGTTATCATGATCACGTACTGCTCTGGGTTTTTTAATGAAATGAAAAAGTTTACAGGTGCACTAATCAGTTGTTTAGCAAACTATCCTTGTGAGGAAGCCATTCAGCGCTTGCAAAACAGCAGTGCTCTCCTTGATAAAATCTGTCAGAGATTGAATGGTGCATCCAGGAAAATAAAATACACCATAGAACTGACAGTGCAGATCTTCTCGTTTATGTCATTCAGATTTTCCTGGAGGCCACAAAGAGAATCACCTTAAATATGCATGTTCCATCGGTGTGATGTCAGGTACTGGGGATACCTACATGTACAATGTGACACAAATAGAGAAAGGATTAGAAAATGCATAACATTTTTTTTTCAGATATTACTCCAAATTAATCATAGATGATATTCTAATCTAAACCATTATTCACAATAACATGTCCGAAAACATTATTATGTTGGACTAAACCCCAATTCAAGCAGAGAAAAACTACAGACATGCACTGTACTATGGTAAACATATCAAATGTACATATTTGTTATTCTGAGAATAATTCAGACTACATCCTCATAAATTTTATTGTTAGACGCGGAAGACTTTAATACATCTCTATATTTACTGAAAACTTGTATACCAACTTGAAAAATTCAAAAATCCTGGTACTCTATTAGTGTTAACATTGCAGTAGGGTCAACTCTTAAAGATGTCATGAAAATTATGTTTACATCAAATACTAAAATCACTCTTGTGCCTTCTTTCTCTATGCGAAAGAAGGCACAATAATATGAAATCTACTATACTATACATTCTGTTCTCGTTTGTAAGAGTAAATCATATACAAAATTACAATAATTAACTATTAAGAAATGAAGATTAAGACTGTTTATTATAGACAGCGTACACATTGTACACTGTACAATTGTTGTGTTTTAGTTGTAAATTTAAATTTACAAACTGCCATCGCCACATCAGACATATAGGCCTACACTGTACACAACACACAATATCACGGAGTTTCAATTGAGCAAATGAACAACGCTAATTTCATTATATGGGACTGACCCTGCACCTCTGCAGAGATCGTTAACAACGGTGCATTTACGGTGCGAAAAAGTCCCCTTCTGCACTAGATGCGATCATGTGACCTTCCGGAGGACTAGAATACATTATTTGGCAAATAGCGAGACTCGTACCTCGGTCCGAGAGAGCTAGGAGACGACTTGGATAAATTGGTCGGAACTGCTCATTAGCATACGGGCCTGCCGACTGGCTGCATGATTTTGCCCCGATTCACCGGTCTTAAGACCATAAGACTAGAAGTGTGACGTCACAGTCTTTCCATTTTCTAGTCGTACGACTGGGTCTTAGCGCCAGTCGTAGAGATTTGACATGTTGAATTTCTACGACCGGTCGTAGGCTTTCAGCCATTCACAATGCAGTAAAATGCAAGTGCACGCTGTGCACGCAGTGCGCACTGTGCGCGCTTTACAGTCGTAAGCCTACTTGTAAGGTTCGGTCGTATCGTGTGCGGTGTCCGGTCTACGACTGGTCTTAAGACCCAGCTTAAGACCAGTCTGATTGTGTAGTGTGCGGTAGCCTTTACTGTTGAGATATACTGTTCACAAAATATGGCAGAAAGAAAGAAAAATAAAAGAAGATTTTGATTAAATCAACAGGTGATATATCATTGCTGGGGTGACAAGACCTTGTATCTGCAATTTTGATGAAATGACTTTTTTTGATTAATTGTCAAATAATGGGTTGAGTGATGTCCTGTCCAAATCCCAACTGTCTTACTCCAAAGATGAAGCCATTTCGGCATGTCAAAGGAAAGGATATCCCATTCGCCACAATGCTTTGGCCGCCATGTTTTTTTGGCTCTCCTGAGCATTTGACATTTTGTAGATACGAGGTCTTGTCGCCCTAGCGACGATATGTGTTTGGGTATTACCTAATTATTGTTTTGTGCATTGGGACTTCATAAAATTCATGTGTAATTCATTCACCTTGATAAATTTCATGTATTACAATAATGTTTAAATGAATTTGTTGCCTTTGTTTTTCACTTGTAAATGACAATTTTGTGTGATGTGCTGCATCACAGAATTGTGCTGGCTGAATCCATGCCATGGAACCTGACATTTCAAGCCAAGTCACCATACTATCAGTCCACTTTTTCTGTTTGGAAGAGACTCATCTCCAGTGCAAGGGATACTGTAGACATTTCATCTATGTACTGGACACTGCGGGGTGAAGATGTCTTCAATGACACTTCTGCTCAAGAGGTAATTGTCCAGCCCCCAGCCCCCCCCCCATCATATGGTCAAGGAAACTCTATTCTGCACTGTTTGTTGTTCATGAACATGTATTTTATAACTTCCATTTATATGTGTGTGCATTTCTGTTATGAACAGAGGAATTGATGCTAGGAATTTTGTTGCACGCTAGTGTCATATTGCTCAAGTATTCAAAGTCTTTCTCCCTAAAACATCAGAATATGAAGTGAAATGATGTTTGTTATGTAATGCCTATGAAGCTTCTGCAGCACTGGTACACTCAGAACACACTTTTAGGGCACTGTACTGTAATCATGTCTGGAGACACAGAGAACGTATACGTAACAAGAACAGCAAAAATCAGGATAGTCATTGTCAATGACAAAATGTTGTGACCCACTGTTAAATACCAATCAATTGTTTGTGTTCATGCTGATGTAGTCAGTCAATGAGGAACCCCTGTTCAAAGGTTTTCATAATCAGTTAATGTAGCATGCCATAGTGTGACATTGTTTACCAGCAGTTGTGATAGAATGTGATTTCCAAACTATTTCATCTGAGTGATCTTCTGTACTAACTGCAGAATGTAGGAATGGTTCCTACGATATGAAGTGGTATACTTCGTATTGTGTGTGTGTGTGTGTGTGTGTGTGTGTGTGTGTGTGTGTGTTTATTTTGCGAGTCAACTGACGAAAAGTATTGCCTCTTGAAACACAAACGTGCAGTATGTCAAAGTCCATGATGGATATGTTTCTCCTGATAGGGACAATACATATTCCTCAGTCTGTCACATTTGTTCTGAATTGCGAATTCAATCACTCATAAAACTGTCTTTCAAATACCAGTTTGCGAAGTTTTACCTGGTATACTTGTGAAATATATAGTATATCATACAACATGTGACAAAGTTGCAGGATCATGGTTAACAATGACTTCATGCCAATTTATACAACACCTAGAAAAAATGTAGCTATCTGATTGGTCGATTGCCCATCACGTGACATTTAGTTAAAAGTTCCATCACATGCTGTGGCTGTCAGCCGTGCAATTTTGTTTGAGCAAAAATGGATAGCGCATGGCGGACGTCACCCATTTCCATTGACTCCCGTGTTAAACTCAAGTTTTTGTTCCATTGCTCGGCTCTGATGTCACAATAAACAAACATTTGCCGCGCACACTCAACAATTACAAGCGCTCTTACAAGCGCACACTTTTGTCGCTCATTTTTGTGAACAACTTCAACCAATCAGCTTCACGTACGTATACATGGTGACTGTGACTGTGCGACTACTCATTCGTCTTTCACGGAAAATGATTGCCATTTCTGTGCTAAATTCAAGAATCATATCATGTGCTAAATTCAAGAATCATTTCATCTTCTTCCTGAAACCCCACAATGAATTTTCACCAAACATGGCAAGTAGCATCCCTAGGGGGATAAAATCTCAATTCCATCAAATGGGCACCATGCCCCACCTGGGGGGGGGGGGGGCGCCCAGGAATCTTCAAAGATTTTCTCTGGAACCAAAAGTATTTGAGCTAAGTTAATACAATGAGTCAGTATATTGATGACTGTTGCTTCAAGTTTGATCATGGCAGAATTAGGGGTGCCCCCCCCCCCCTCCTTGGGACCTAGGAGAGGGGATATGGGGTGGGTCCAAATGGAGACATAAATTGTACATGTTCATATTCTTCTTGAAAATCCCCTTGATGAATATCCACCAAACTTGGCAGGTACAGTAGGATGCCTATAGGGGGATACGATCTCACTTTTTTCAACAAGGCACATGCTCCCCTTGGGAGCCCTGAGGGGGCCCAACCCTCCCCCCCCCCCAACATTAAGAATATTTACAATTCTTCTTCTCTAGAACCAGAAGTGATAAAGCAGAGTTACTTTGAGTTTGAGTTTGTACATTGATGACTGTAGTGCAAGTTTGTTCATTGCAGATCCAGGGCTGCCCCCCCCCCCCCCACCCCCCCACCCCCCGGAGTCGGGGGGGGGGGGGGGGGGATCCAAATGCGGACCTAAATTGTTCATTTTAATCTTTTTGCTGCAAACAACATAATTAATATTCACCAAACTTGGCAAGTAGCATTCTTAGGGGTATAGGATCTCAAAGTGTTTGAATGGGCACCATGCTATCCTTGGGGCCTCCAGGGGCAAAAAAACCTCCTAAATTATTAAAAGGAATGTCCAATAATATTGTTCTCTTGAATCAGAAGTGATAGAGCTTTAAGGCTCTTTTTTTTTTTTTCAAAACTGCATAGTCCAACCTTCTATAAAGTATAGTGTACTTGACAGGTATTTTTACCAGTGTGATGGAATATGCAAATGGACACCATGCCCCCAGCTCTCAAAGCTGCCAAGTTTCCAATGTTCTCAGGTAAGAATCTGCAAGAATGCATAAAAGGTAAACTTGCGATACTCAGGTGAGCGTGAGACCCCCAGGTCTCTTGTTTGAAGTTGTTTTCTTCATAGTTTTGTTGTGTAATAACCCACTAACAATTTTCAGTGCACACTTGTAATCTATTTGCTTGATCTCATTCAGAACATTGAACTTCAAACCTTAGTTTCACCTATTCCATTCAAAACAACTACCTGTTTGAGATGAATTCTTGTTTTTAGGAGATGATTTGTTGTCAGTGCACTATATGAAGCTGCTCACATTCATTTTAGGGAGAAGAAAATGTTACATTTCTATGTTGCCATGATTCCTGTTGCCCTGTAGGGTGAGGAGATCTTCCGAGATTTAATGGCAGCTGGGACAACAGGCAATGTCTCCATCCGCATTGCACTCAACAAACCCAGTGAAGATGCACCAGACCAGGACACCAAGGAGCTGGTCGCCAAGGGAGCTGCTGTAGTGCATATCCTTGACTTTGACAGGCTTTTGGGAGGGGGAATCCTACATACCAAGTTCTGGGTGGTTGACAACCAGCATTTCTACCTGGGTAGTGCCAACATGGACTACCGATCACTGACTCAAGTGAGAACAAGGACTTCAATTGTCATTGTTACCATGACTGTAATAATGGTATTGTACTGTAATTTTTGATAATTTTGGCAATATGTTATGAGATCAAGATGTATAACTTGTTTTATACTGTTTTTTCTGGTGATACAACTTCTACTTGTACTGATGATAATGATGGTTATGATGGGAATGGAGATTGTTGTTGTTATCATCATTATTATATCATTTTAAGCTGTAGCATCAGTATCACATCTGTTATGATTATCATTTTTTGTGTACAATTGATGTAAGAAATAGTATAGTATGAACAATGGACTCTGATACCAAAGTCCTTGTTTATTTGGATATCTAAATGGCAAAGCACAAGACCGTAATCCATGTATTTGGTGTGGATATATGTGGCAATACATTCCACATGTAAAGGTAGCAAAGAAGGAAGTTTGAGCTTAAACTAGCTCTCTAGGAGGGAGGTGATTTGACAGATGATATTGATCAATATGCACACATTATCTCTGTATGCATTGAATAGGAAAAACTTCATTTAAATCTATTAAAGGAATAATTGTTCATTACCAGTTTCTGGGTGGGAAAACAGATTGCCATGTAATACCTGTCTGTAGACAGTTAACATAATATACAGTTTATATGAGAAAGAGACAAACATTCTCTTTCACAAAAAAACCCACTTTAAGTTCCTCACTCTCCAGCCACACAGTATGTTTCCCTCCCAAGAGAACTGTCAAGGCACGGTCAGTGTACAGGATTCTTTCTATTTCTCCAAACCACAAACTAACCTCTACCCTTATCTTTGTTTATAATAAATCACACTTCCCCCTTCTTTAAAGACCAGAACAAGGCAATGGCCTATACCCCAATATACACCCATTTTCCTGATGGTCAAGATTAGCAAGTTTTGACCAATCAGAGGTAAATAATGAGCACAAAAGAGAAATGTCATTTTATGCTCAATGCAATGAATTTTGGATTATAATGTTAGAAGAAAGAGAATAATTCAAGCAAAATGTGAAGTGAGTTGTGCTACTCAGTTCCTTTCTTCATCATTTCCAACTACTTTACTTTGATAATTGTGAGCTTGGTGAACTTTCTGCATTAAAGTTACAGTACTATATGTACCATGTGTAGAAACCAAAACTAGTGGTGTAATTGTGTCTTGGTATGGAGATATAGAGCAAAGATCTCAAGTGGCCCTGGTTCCACACAGCAAAAGCATAAGAGTACACTGGCTAATATAACTCACATAGGAATAAATGCAAGAAAAGCTATAGAAATCCAAACAATTAGAATAGTTATGTCTTTAACAGTTAATTTGTTACTAGAAGAAAAAAAATCTGATACTGCAATGGACATGTTTACAGATGCAGCTCATATTTTTGACATTTTCCACTCAGGTGAAAGAAGTTGGTGTTGGGGTGTTCAACTGCTCTTGTCTGGCCAAAGATCTAAAGAAGCTGTTCCAAGTTTATTGGTACCTAGGCACCAATGACTCTACCATACCTCCAAAGTGGCCAAGTCAGTACTCCACTGCATACAATATGGACTCGCCAATGCAAGTAAAACTTAATGGAACAGATGCAGACGTCTTTATTGGGGTATGTACGACTGACAATATATCTTGGTACTTAGATCTCACTTTGGAGTAAAAAGACATTATCACATTATTCAGAGCCTTGTTTTGAAAACAAATTTTTGTAATTTATTTTGCTGTACAAGGCAATGCCAGAGCCTCTTTGAGAAGAAATTGCATATAAGAGTGCCAGGGAGAGTGATCTGATTTTTTGCAGTCAGTGGAATGGTTGCAAAGCTGTTAGGTTTGATGATAAAGCTGGAGCATCACGAAATCAAATTCGAGATCTGTATGTATGCTCTCTTTATTATGATGTAAGCATCTCAGTTCATTGTCTTTGATGATTTAACAATTCCACTTTTGAGGACCAATTCAAAATTAGGTGACAGAAAGTGATCATGGTAAACCACATTTTCTGTTTCAGATTTATTGTGAGAAGACATAAAACTGGATGTGAAAATATTTCAGGCTTATTTATGTGAATGGATCAATTTTAGAATTTTTTATTGTCTTCTGTGCCTGATTGACAGTTTAAATTATATAAACATTATGATTTCAACATTTCTAGGGCCCTCTCTCTTTGAATTGAGATATATTGGTTTGCATTTGATGTTCTTCAACATGCTGTAAAAACATTTTTCACATATGTGACCATGCACCTCAAAACAAACAAAAAGTCGCCAGACATGAATTTTTAGTTAAGACCATATTCTAAAATGGCAGACTTTATGCTTTAAAATGATGTATAACTCAAATCAAATGGACTCTCCTAACCTATCTAAATATTGGAAAGAAAGCACAAACTCAGGAAAAGTGTGAACTGAGAAAAGAGGCTCTGAAGTACAGTGTCTATTCAAGCGCTTAATCTTTACCAAACCGGGCTGGCTGTGCGATGAATGGGACAAAAAAACAGGAAGTAAACCACCAAAGTAGCAACAATGAAGGGATTATTAGATTAAAGTGAAATTAAGTATGCTCATTAACACATACTGTTCATAATTAATGCCAACTTTCAAAGCAGTAGCACTGTTTGTTCAAAAGTTTTCAGAGTTGAAAGTGAAGAGTGTGGACAAGGTTTTTCAGAAATGAAAAAGGGATTCTAAAGACACACCTAATCACACTATTCTACCAAAAATGTTCGAGATAAACTGCTAAAAAACACACTTTTCTGCCCGTTTTATGATACCAAATTTTAGCATAATGTAAAAGAAGACCCGTTCTTTCAGAAAATATGAAAAAGTCAAGTTCGGCTAGGTTGACCCATTTCACTTATTTTCAGTCCTCACGCAAAATTAATGTGTGCGACTTTATGTTCGTTTTGAGGTGCACGGTCACATATATGCTCAACATCCATAGGCTTGAAGGAATAATGTATAGTGTTGCCTTAAAATGGCAAAACTTAGTAGATAATGGATTTTTCTAAGGAAATTTGTTTCTAATGGAGTCTATTCTTCATGTTTAGGATTTACTCAATGGCAGGAAGGAAGGAACAGACAAGGTTACAGGTTCAGGAAGCAGTACAATGCATGCAAGCCAGGGTTACATCATGTGACAGTGTCATGAGATGATGCTGTTTTTGTTTCTGTTTTGTGGTTGCAGATCTATAGGCTATTCAAAAGGGATTTTATGAAAGATCAGTAAACATGAAACTCTTGTCATACCAAGTGACTATTGTGTGATACTGTTCAGACAGTCACTTAATCACTATAAATCTGTAGCTCTTGGGAAACTGGAAGAAGCTTTGCATTGTTAGCCCGCATGTCACCTCACCACTTTTGATGAGAGTGAAGGGGATAGCTAGCCTACTACGATTCAAAGTTCAACATGCTTGCCTATAATTGATGAATTGAGTATATCAATAACCAGTTTGATGCCAACTATGAATGTTAGCCAATAATTCTCTCTCTTATCAAGTCTATACAGTATGTCCCAAAAAAAAATTACATCGGGACCCCCCGCAATGATATCTTTAAAAATAGTGAATCGATCTAAATACAAATTCAGGGTATGAAACTATAACTCAATGCCCACATCTTACAGAAAACCCCATTCAATTTGCTTCAGTGGTCAAAGAGAAAAGAGGAATTTTGTAGAGGATGTCGAGAATCTCTTTTGTCCAAGTTCTGTCTATTATTCACGCACTAGAGCATTGAATTGCTAAAATTTGAAAAATTAGACTCATGACATGCTTTACAACAATCTACATTTCTCTGTGACCGTTTAACAAAATTGAATGAGGTTTTCTGCAAAATACAGCTAAGATGTTATATTTTAAGGTCAGTAGCATTTAGACGGGTCAATCATTTTGGATGTTATCAATTCGAAAATTTGATTGTAATTTTTGAGGGACATACTGCAGTATGTCCCGCAAAAATTACAATCAGATTTTCGCATTGATAACATCCAATATGATTATCTTTTTTCAATGCTACTTCAGGATCTTAAAATGTAACATCTTAGCTCTATTTTGCAGAAATCCCCATTCGATTTGGTTAAGCAGTCACAGAGAAATGGGGATTGTAGTAAAGCATGTCATGAGTCTGATTCTTCCAAGTTTAGCACTTTGATGATATTGTGTGTGAACAATAGACAGAACTTGGACAAAAGAGATTCCCGACATCCTCTACAAAATTCCTCATTTCTCTTTGACCACTGAAGCAAATCGAATGGGGTTTTCTGTAAGATGTGGGCAATGAGTTATAGTTTTATACCCTGAATTTGTATTTAGATTGATGCAATATTTTTAAAGATATCATTGCGTAGGGCCCCGTTGTAATTTTTTTGGGACATACGGTATAAGCCTCATCAGGTCTTTCCCATATGGCATATATATCAGTAATGTACATGTACCATTCAAACTTTCATCTTGATACCATGCAATTTTTTTCTTTCAACTTGCCTCGTGTGACAAGCTGGGAAATGTTTGTGTATATTACAGAGCTCTCCTCCTGAATTCTGCCCTGAAGGTCGCACATCTGACATCGATGGTCTTATTCATGTCATAAACTCAGCTCAGAAGTATGTTTACATTGCTGTCATGGATTATGTTCCCGAGATGAAATATTCACACCCAAAATTGTAAGTTGTTGTCAAATATCTAATTCCATTCTTATTCTCATCAACCTTCACCATAGTCCAGTAGATGGTCCCATAGGCCATGTACATTGTACATGACCTGGAAAAGCTGTTAAGTACAGGGTTTTTGTTGTTGTTGTTGTTGTTGTTATTGACTTATTGATTCGTGTTCTAGAAGTGTATCTTGAAAACCTTGGGCTACTTTTTTTTTTCTCATTAGCCTAATTATCATAGTCATATAATGAACATATGTACAATATATAACAAATTCCTTAATTCAAACGAGGAAGCCAGAAAACATGGATGATGCAACTTTTCAAGGTTTTCTATGATGAGGAATCCATTTACTGTAAAACGATCCATTTGTCTTAAACATGCAAATTAGCATAATTAGTTAATTTGCATATGTATAATAGTCTAGAAGATGGTATTATGGTGTGTATATGATGTGGTAAAATTGTTTAGTGCAAGGTTTTTAGCTCACCTGAACCGAAGGCTCAAGTGAGCTATTGTGATTGCTCTTCATCCTGCGTCCGGCGTGCATGGTCCGTCATCCGTTAGTCCATCGTCCGTCATCCGTCGTCGGTTGTCCATAAACTTTTTACATTTCATTTCTTCTTGAAAACCCCATGACCAATTTTCACCAAACTTGGCATGTAGCATCCCTAGGGGAATAGGACCTCAATTTATTCAAATGGGCACCGTGCCCCACCTGAGGGGGGGGGGGGGGCAACACCCCCCCAATAAAAAAAAAAAGGAGTCTTAAAAAATCTTCTTCTCTAGAGCTAGAAGTGATAGAGCTAAGTTAATACTATGAGTACATTGATGATTGTACTTTCAAGTTTGTTCATGGCGGAATCAGGGGTGCCCCCCCCCCCCCCCCCGGACCCAGGGGAGGGGGATGGGAGGGGTCCTAAAGGGGGCCTAAATTGTACAGTTTCATCTTCTTGAAAACCCCATGTCCAATTTTCACCAAACTTGGCAGGTAGCATCCCTAGAAGGATAGGCTCTCAATTTCTTCAAATGGGCACTATGCCCCACTTGCCCTCCCACCCCCCCAAATTATGGAATATTTACAAATCTTATTCTCTAGAATCAGAAGTCATAAAGCGAAGTTAATACCATGAGGTATTACAGTGATTCAAAACTGCATAGTCCAACTTTCTAAGTACAGTATACATGGCACGTATTCTTACCAATGTATGCAAATGGCACCATGCCAACAGCTCTCAAAACTGCCCCCTGCTCTTCTCCAACTTTTCAATTTTCTCAGGTGAGCGCGAGACCCCCGAGTCTCTTGTTGTCCCCGCCGAACAAGTTCGAGCAGGGGACTATGAAACGGGCTCCGTACGTGTGTGTGTCTGTGCGTCCGTGCGTCCGTGCGTCCGTGCGTCCGTGCGTCCGTCCGTGTGTGCGTCCGTGTGTGATCAAAATGTTCAATTTGCTACTTCTCTGTCATTTATGAGCCAATTTTGATTCTGTTTGCTTTATGTGATAGCACTACATGGGAACTTTAAAACTTCTACACAGAATTTCACTTGTGACCTTTGACCTTGACCTTTGACCTATATTGTACATTTGCTACAAAATGCTACTCCTTCGCCATTTCTAACCCAATTTCGATTACGTTTGCTTTATATGATGGCACTAGGTGAGGGCTTCAAAACTTCTACACAGAATTTTGACCTTTGACTTCTTTGACCTTTGACCTTGATTTTTTACCTATATTGTGCATTTTGCTACAAAATGCTACTCCGTCGCCATTTCTAACCCGATTTCGATTCCGTTTGCTTTACGTGATAGCACTAGGTGAGGGCTTCAAAACTTGTACACAGAATTTTGACCTTTGACTTCTTTTACCTTTGACCTTGATTTTTGACCTATATTGTACATTTTGCTACAAAATGCTACTCCTTCGCCATTTCTAACCCAATTTCGATTCCGTTTGCTTTATATGATGGCACTAGTTGAGGGCTTCAAAACTTCTACACAGAATTTTGACCTTTGACTTCTTTGACCTTTGACCTTGATTTTTGACCTATATTGTGCATTTTGCTACAAAATGCTACTCCTTCGCCATTTCTAACCCGATTTCGATTCCATTTGCTTTATGTGATAGCACTAGGTGAGGGCTTCAAAACTTCTACACAGAATTTTGACCTTTGTCTTCTTTGACCTTTGACCTTAATTTTTGACCTATATTGTACATTGGCTACAAAATGCTACTCCTTCGCCATTTCTAACCCAATTTCGATTCCGTTTGCTTTATGTGATGGCACTAGGTGAGGGCTTCAAAACTTCTACACAAAATTTTGACCTTTGACTTCTTTGACCTTTGACCTTGATTTTTTTACCTATATTGCACATTTTGTTACAAAATGCTACTTCCGGCGGGGACATATATTACGCACCGCGTAATTTCTACTTTTCCTTGTTTGTTTATTGGTGTTCTAGATGAATATTGGAGGTCCATGATTGAAATAAGTTAAGCTTGGTTGCCACCTTGGCAGCCATGGGAAATTAACTTGATTAAGATAGCATACCGTATTCAGCTAATTAGCATGATATGTAATGTGTTGCTAATTTGGATCCAAGAAGCCTGAAAACATGGATTATTAAACTTTCCAAGGATTTTCTATGAAGAGGAATCCAATTATAATGGAGGAGTAGTGTTTTTTTTTTAAATTAAATATGTAAAAGTCTTAGACATGCAAACTAGAATAATGAGCTAATTTGCATAGGTACAATATGGTCCAGTAGATGGTACAATATACCATGTACATGACATGGAAAAGTTGTTTAGTGAAAGTCATTTGTTGTTGTTGTTGTTGATTGGTGCTGTAGATGGTATTTAAGTACCGGCAAGGAAAGCTTTGTTGCCACCTTGGCAACCTTGCGCAATTATCTATATTAGCCGAGCTGATTAGCATACTCAATTACTGTAAAAGTGGAAATTTTCGCGGTGTTGAAATTTTCGCGCATTTTGCACAACGAGAAGCAAGCGTGAAAATAAAAGCACGCGAATATTTTTGCATGCCATATGTTCCAGTACTTCATGTCTTAATTCCGCGGAATTAGAAACACGCGAAAGTCTTCTGACACGGCCAAGCGCGAAAAATTAGTAGCGCGAATGTATCCACTTTTACTGTAATTAGCATAATAATTATGTAATATGTTGTTAATTTCAATCCAGGAAGCCTGAAAACATGGATGAAACAACTTCTGAAGTGTTTTCTATGAAGAGAATCCATTTATAACAGTTTCCATTTTGAAATGATGCAAGTGTCTTAAATATCATACTTTAATAGTATAATGACATAATTTGTATTATGTATGATAGTGTGGTAAATGGTACAATATGCCATGTACTGACATACATACGTGTAGAAAAGTTGTTTAGTGAAAGGTTTTGTGTTGACTCTTGCTCCAGTGGAGTATTAAAGTGAATTAAGCTTGGTTGCCACCTTAGTCACCTTGGGCAATTATCTTTATTAACCTAATAAGCATAATTTGCTAATTAGATTAATATGTGACATGTTGCTAGTTTCAATCCAGGAAGCATGAAAGCAGGGTAATACAAATTTTTGAGGTTTTCAAGGACGAGAAATCCATTTATAAATACCAATTTCCATTTGGAAATGATGCAAATGTCTGAAATGTCATAACTAGCATGATGAGCTAATTTGCATATCATGTACATGACCTTGAAAATTTGTTTAGTACTTGAGGTTTTTTGCTGATTCAAGTTTTTGATGGGTATTAAAGTAAATTAAGCATGAAGATTTAAGCTGTAAGATTTAATTTCAATTCTAACAAAATACAAGAAGCTCTGTCCCACTGCTTTTGTTGCTGCCCTTCAAGAGTTTTAGATGATTTGATCAATGATTTAAGCAACAATTGTAGAATTTTATTGTTTGGTTCAGTTTTTTTTTTTTTTTTTTATGCCTCCGCCAATGAAGTGGCCGGTCGGAGGCATTATGTTTTCGGGTCGTCCGTCCGTCCGTACGTCCGTCTGTCCTGTTTTGTTTTTGTTGATATCTCAAGAACTGTGTGGTGGTTTTACATCAAACTTGGTACGAAGGTATATCCTGGGGGGATAATACTTTGTTTGGATTTTAGGGTCACGGGTTCAAAGGTCAAAGGTCACAGGTTATTTTGTAAAAAAAAGGTTGAAAATTCATGTTTTTCTCCATATCTCGCAAATGGTTCAAGGTATCTTCATGGAACTTAGTATATATGCTTGTTCTAATGGGCAGTGATTATCTAGGGAAATTAGGGGTCATGGTTCAAAGGTCAGGGGTCAAAGGTCAAGGTCAACTCCTCAAAATATCACTACTTTCCGTATATTTATGCAATGCCTGATGGTTTTTTTTTTAAAACTTGATGTATACATGTATTACCCAATATATATTCTGTGGGAAGTTTCTTGCCAAAAGGTCAAAGGTCAAAAGGTCAAAGGTCCAGTGAAAGTGCTGAATTGCACTTTTTCCTCCATATCTCAAAAGTAACTCAAGATATCATCATGAAACTTACATATTTATGCATGTTCAACCTATCAGTTATTCTCTTTGGAACTGTGAGGTCAAAGGTCAAAGGCCAGGTTTAGATAATGCTATTTTCCTATTTGATACTGAAATTGTACTTTTTCTCAATACCTTTAAAATTACTCAATGCATAAACTTTTAAAAGGGTCAAAAGTCAAGTAAAAATCATCAGTTCCCCAAATACCTGCACTCTGACATTTTAATCATTCATCCAATTGAACCTAGTTCTAGGAAAGTGAACATTCAGCACATTTGTGTCAAACCTGTCATTTTAATATTTTGCCAATCGTGTGAAACTGTCATCACACATTGTCAAGACATTGTACTATAGACCTATTAGGAGAACCATGCATTATGGCGGAGGCATATCAGTCGCCGTAGCGATACATCTAGTTTAAATAGTCCACCACCATATTGCTTTACTAATTTATTGAAATTTTTTTAAAAATATGTCACCTGTAGTTGTGAACCAGATTGCTCTAAAAATGCAAAAACATCATCAGGGGTAGGGGGATATCCCCCCCCCCCCACCCGCACTCCCCCATCAGTTGTTTCACTCCTCGAGCAGAAAGAATGTCCTCTATTTCAATGTCATACAAAAATTTAAAAAAATTGTTTTATATGTGTTTTCAGGCTGCCTGGATTGAAATTAGCAGCATATTACATATTATTAGATAAGTATGCATATTATCTCTGCCAAGGGAGGGGGTTATGTTTTTGTTACCGTTGGTTTGTTTGTTCGTTCGTTCATTCGTTAGTTAGTTATTTTGTCTGTGTGCAAAATAACTCAAAAAGTGTTTAACGGATTGGAATGAAACTTGCAGGAAAGGTTGAGAATGACACAAGTAAAAACGATTAACTTTTGGTAGTGATCCGAGAATTTTGGGGGAATTTATGAAGGATTTTTGATATTTTGGCAGGTAGGGTCAATGAACTTGGGAGTTCAGGCTGCACGTATTGAGGTTTGCATGCGCGCACCTAAGTGAGTGCTCTAGTTTCTGTTCGGGCGAGGCGCGCTGAGGGTTTATGATGTATATATATATGGCTTTGCTTCTCGAACGAAGATTTAAGGAAGTCCATGTCTGCTGCAGGCTCGAAAGTGACTGATGAGTCCGATGCGGGACAGGCAGGCACGGTTGCAGCGGTTGCACGGGAAAGACGGTTGGTTGATGTTGGATGTTGGGTTTTTCCTCTGTTGTCTTTTTCTGTTGAGTCGGGCCCTGCGATCATCCTCGAAGGCGGCTGTTGCTCGTCGAACAGTAAGGCGCCAAGATGTGCGATCAGAGGCGATAGCAGCCCACCGTCGGTGATCGATGTTGCAGGTGCTCAAGGTTTTTTTCAAGCAGTCCTTGTATCTCTTCCTGGGTCCACCTCTGTCTCGGTGTCCAGAAGAGAGCTCACCGTACAGCATGACCTTCGGAAGGCGATGGTCTTCCATTCTTGAGACATGACCAGCCCAGCGCAGTTGAGTTTTCATCAGTGTGGCTTCGATGCTAGTAGTCTCTGCCAGCTCAAGAACTTTGATGTTGGTGACAAAGTCATTCCAGTGGATGTTTAGGATGAAGCGGAGACATCGCTGGTGGAAGCGCTCAAGAAGGCGTAGGTGATGCCGGTAGAGGGCCCATGACTCGGATCCGTACAGGAGAGTTGGTAAGACAACGGCTCTGTACACGCTGATCTTTGTCTGCTTTTTCAGGTGGTTGTTATACCCCCGCCAAACGAAGTTTGAAGGGGGTATATAGGAATCAGCGGACGGTCGGGCGGTCGGGCGGTCGGGTGGTCGGTCCGTTGCAAATCTTGCGTCGCGAACTACTTCCTCAGTTTTCAACCGATTCCCATAAAACTTGGCACAGATGTGTGCCTTGGGTTGTAGATGTGCAAGACGTATTTTTTGACAGTACCCAAAAGTACGTTGCCATGGTAACGGCATATTATGGGCAAAAATGGGTACAAATCTTGCGTCGCGAACTCCTCCCACAGTTTTTGATCAATTTTTATGAAATTAGGTACAGATGTTCATCTGAATATGTTAATGTGCAAAACACATATTTCCGCAGTGGCAAAAAGTGCGTTGCCATGGTAACGGCATGTTATTGGTAAAATATAGGGCAAAATGCTTCATGGCAAAACTGCTTCATCAGTGTTCTTCCAATTCTCATGGAATTCATATTGAATGTTTGTCTTAGGATATAGGTCAGCATGACACATTTCTTGACAGTGACAAAAAGTATGTTGCCATGGTAACAGCTCACATATTATGAGCCAAAATGATGGAAAATTTTGTGTTGCAAACTACTTCCTCAGTTTTTGCCCAATTTCCATGAAACTTGGTACAGATGTGTGCCTTTGGTTGTAGATGTGCAAGACGCATTTTTCGACAGTACCCGAAAGTACGTTGCCATGGTAACGGCATATTAATGGCAGAAGATCAAGGAAAGATCTTGCGGATTTAACTACTTCCTCAGTTTTTTGACCAAAGCTTATGAAATGTGGCACACACCTTGATCTTGGTGGGAAGATGTGGAAGACATATTTTTCGGACGTGTCGGAAGCTGCGTTGCTATGGTAACGGCATATAAATGGCAGAAGATCAAGGAAAGATCTTGCGGATTGAACTACTTCCTCTGTATTCGACTGAAGCTCATGAAATGTGGCACACACATTGGTCTTGGTGGGAAGATGTGCAAGACATGTTTTTTGGACGTTTCGGAAGCTGCGTTGCCATGGTAACGGCATATTAATGGTGGAAGATCAAGGAAAGATCTTGTGGATTGAACTACTTCCTCAGTTTTTGACAAAAGCTTATGAAATGTGGCACACACAATAGTCTTGGTGGGAAGATGTGCAAGACATATTTTTCGGACGTGTCGGAAGCTGCATTGCCATGGTAACGGCATTTAAATGGCAGAAGATCAAGGAAAGATCATTCCTTGGGTAAGACTGTCGTCACAGGGCGGGGGTATTAATCACCTTAAGTGATATTTCTAGTTTTTCCAGGCTCTGTCGTGCAGTCTACCAAAGGCGCTGCTTGCCTTAGCAAGTCTGTTGTCAATTTCTTTGTCGACTCTTGCGTTTGATGTGATGGTGCTGCCGAGATAAGTAAATTGATCAACTGTTTTGAGTTCTGTTTGCCCTATGGTGATGTGGGGGGACTGGTAATCCTGTCGAGGAGCCGGCTGATGAAGAACCTCGCTTTTCTTCAGGCTTACTTCAAGGCCAAATGCTTTAGCAGTAACTGCGAAGCAGGATGTTAAGCACTGGAGAGCAGACTCTGAATGAGCAACAAGAGCGGCATCATCTGCGAAGAGTAGCTCACGGACGAGTAGCTCATGCGTCTTGGTGTGAGCTTGCAGACGTCTCAGATTAAATAGACTGCCATCTGTGCGGTACCGGATGTAAACAGCATCTTCATTATTGAACTCTTCCATGGCTTGTTTGAGCATCATACTGAAGAAGATGGTAAACAGGGTCGGTGCAAGAACACAACCTTGCTTTACACCGTTGTCAATTGGGAAGGGTTCGGAGAAATCACTGTTATACGTAACCCGGCCTTGCTGGTTTTCATGCAGTTGGATGATCATATTGAGGAACTTCGGGGGACAACCAAGGCGCTCCAGAATTTACCAGAGTCCTTTCCTACTCACTGTGTCAAAGGCTTTGGTTAGGTCAACAAAGGTAATGTAAAGTCCCTTGTTTTGTTCCTTGCACTTTTCCTGAAGCTGTCTGAGGGCAAAGACCATGTCAACAGTTCCTCTGTTTGCGCGAAAACCACACTGAGATTCTGGGAGAACACTTTCTGCGACACTAGGCGTTAGTCTATTGAGAAGAATTCGAGCAAGGATTTTTCCCGCAATGGAAAGCAGCGTGATTCCTCTGTAGTTGGTGCACTCTGATTTCTCTCCTCTGTTTTTGTACAGGGTGATGATAATTGCATCCCGAAGATCTTGAGGTAGTTGGCCTTGGTTCCAGCAAAGCGTGAAGAACTCGTGAAGCTTGATGTGTAGGGCTTTTCCACCAGCCTTCCATACCTCTGGGGGAATTCCATCCACACCTGCTGCTTTGCCGATTTTCATTTGTTCAATCGCTTTTAGTGTCTCCTCGAGGGTAGGGAATTCATCCAGCTCAGGTTTAAAGAGCTGTTGGGGAATCTGGAGCAGGGCAGATTCTTGTACTATGCGGTTGGCACTGAAGAGCGACTGAAAGTGCTCTGACCATCGGGTGAGGATGGAGGTCTTGTCGTTGAGGAGAACTTTGCCGTCTGCGCTACGAAGAGGACTTTGAACTTGGTGTGAGGGACCATAGACACTCTTCAGTGCCTCATAAAAACCCTTCAGGTCGCCAGTGTCGGCACAAAGTTGAGTTTGTTTGGCAAGGTTTGTCCACCACTCATTCTTGATCTCTCGAAGTTTGCGCTGGAGGTGACTGCATGCAAGACGGAAGGCACTTTTTTTCACTGGACAGGATGGATTCGTGAGATGAGCCTGGTGGGCAGATCGCTTCTTAGCAAGTAGCTTTTTGATTTCCTGATTGCTTTCATCAAACCAATCCTTGTTCTTCCTGGAGGAGAGTCCTAATACCTCTTTGGAGGAATGTTGTATGGCTGATTTCATCCTAGCCCAAAAGACTTCAGGAGAAATGTCCTTGAATTGGTTTTCATCTTCAAGCCTTGTTTGGAGATTCGTCTGAAAATTACATCTCACTTCAGCTGACTGCAGGTAAGCAACATTGAATTTCTTCTGATGGGCCCCTCTGTATTTCAGCTTAGGCTTGAAATGAAGGTTTAACTTGCAGCGAACAAGCCGATGATCAGTGTGGCATTCAGAACTGGGCATAACTCTGGTGTGAAACACGTCACGTTGGTCTCTCCTGCGAACCAGAATGTAGTCCAGTAGATGCCAGTGCTTGGACCGGGGGTGCATCCAGGTAGTCTTTAAACTGTCCCTCTGCTGGAAAAGGGTGTTTGTGATGACTAGCTGTTGTTCTGTGCAGAACTCCAGCAGGAGGCATCCGTTGTCGTTGCACTTTCCGACGCCATGTTTACCAAGGATTCCTGACCAGGGTTCTGAGTCTTTCCCAACGCGGGCGTTGAAGTCACCAAGGATGATAACCTTGTCGTCTTCCCGAACTTGTTGGGAGAAGATGCGCAAATCAGTGTAGAGCTTATCCTTTTTGGCTGGTTCCGCCTGAAGGGTTGGGGCATAGACACTGAACAGAGTGATATATTGACCATTGCGAAGGGAGAGACGCATGGACATAATCCGGTCAGAGTGGCCTGTAGGAAGGTTTTCGAGCCTGGAGGCGATGGAATTCTTGACCATAAAACCAACTCCTGATAGACGTCGTTCACACCGAGGTTTCCCAGACCAGTAGAGTGTGTAGCCCGCACCATGTTCTCGGAGATTACCTTCATCTGCAAGGCGGTCTTCGCTGAGAGCAGCTATGTCTATGTCAAGTCTGGAGAGCTCATGAGCGATGAGGGCGGACCGCCGTTCAGGTCTGTGGCCGTCCGTGTCCAACATTGTTCTGACGTTCCAACATGCTAACTTCAGTTTGTGTACACCTTTTGAAGGAGGTGTGACCTTTTTGTTCTGTTTTGTTCAACCGCTTGGAAGATGCCCGTTGGCCGCGGTTAACCAACTAGGTCAGAGGAGACGAGCTTTGGTTAGGCCACGTTTTCTAGGCCCCAAGACCCAAGGTTCGTGTGCTGTAGCCAAGCAAGCTAGGACGTAGCAGCGAGGTTCTTGAGTCGTAGGTTTTACATCGGAGTGTCCTTCTTGTATGCAGGTTGCTTAACTGGGCTGAAGAGGCCTACCTCCCCTGATATATGGATTATAGCTGTAACCTTCGACCGCTGTCCACAGAATATGGAGTGGCGCGCCCTGAAGAGTCTAACAACTATTGGTCATTGAATCCGACTTGGTCTCTTTCACCATGGCCGTTGGCTGCCTGGCAGCTCATCAGCCCATAATCAACCAAGCAGATAATTAACCAAGCAGACAGATAAAAAATAATAGAGAGGAAGATAAAAGTCAAAAGAATAACATTTTCATTTGGCACCGTATAAACTTTACTCAGTGACGATTTTATACTTGTACAGTATAATACATTCGATTTTGTATTACACTTCACAGCTTGTATTTCTTACAAAATGTTTAATAATATCAGTAGACAGATG
Source organism: Diadema antillarum (assembly GCF_040938485.1). NCBI lineage: Eukaryota > Metazoa > Echinodermata > Echinoidea > Diadematoida > Diadematidae > Diadema > Diadema antillarum. Next base: position 664,829 of record NW_027271038.1, read on the forward strand.
TATGCCTTGTACTGCCAGACTTGAAATTATTGCTAAGAACAAAGTTTGTACTACGTATTACGTACCGTACCAGATGAGGAGCAACTTATCATGTGTGTTATGATGTAACAAAGGCTTCTATGTTGGGAAATGGGGCGACTTTCAGTGCACCAATGCTGTGTGTACGTATGATATCGCTATGGAAGAACAAGATCAGTGGTGGAAATAGGCTGCATGCTTGGCGGAGGTCTGCGCTCTCTGAGTGCTTTTCTACACTGGACAGCAAAAGAAAGTATCCACTTCTGTCAAAGGCCGCACACAAAAATTTACCCCCTAGAAATATACAATTTTTGTATGTACAGGTGTGCTACAATGCCCCTTACTTATCACATGCACTTAAGCAAGTGAATGTCTCCATAACAAAGAAGAACTTGACATGCATAGCATCTTGGTCATTGAATCAAAAGTCCCACACAACAGCACTTTCCACCATGCAAAAATGGCCACTGAACAGATAACATGTTTAAACAACCACTATGCCAAAGTGAACACCTGTTTTGTCAAAATGATGTTAATGAGTGTATTCTGTATTTAGGGATGCTATCCTTCCTGATTATGCTAATTCTCAGGATAAAATCAGTTAGCTCTTTAGACTGGACATTACTTTACTCTGGTCTAAGCAAGCTTCCATTAAGCCCAGCTCACACCTTTGCGGTTTTAGCTGCGTATAGCTGCATCAGTCGAACGCAGCCTTAAAGCAGCCTAACGCAGCACTCCGCGGCAAAATATTTTGTAGCAGTCACATTGTTGCGTTGTAGCTCGTATATTTTGTACAAAACGGTTGCCTACGGTTGCCTTAGTTTGCTTTTCACCTCGCTCCAGCTCGCTTTTGCTCGTAACAGTACGATTCAGTACGAAGATTGCTCGCCCCGTTGCGCTTGTACCTCGTTCGCCACTCGTTCGTTGCTCGCTGGCATTTCGCACTAGCTCGTAGCAGCTCGCTTCTCCTCATTTCACTGCTCATCCACTCGACTGTTACTCGTTCCGGCTCGATCCGCTGCGTATCAATTCGCCCTGCTGCGTATAAGCTCGTAGAGAGCTTCACTGGTATAAAAATGTTGACATTTTACAGTTACGGGGGGGGGGGGGGGGGGGGGGGGGGGGGGGGGGGGGCACAATGACCTTTTGGTTCAAATTCTTAAAAAAGCAATAAATTTGGTACACGTGTTGCCAAAAGCATACTAGTGTATTTCAATTTATAATCCAGTATGGCCGCCATCTGAAATTCAAAAGTCACTTCCATTGTTTAAAAAGGTAAACATTTAACAATAATTTTCTAAATCTGTATTATAGCTTTTCTGGGTCAATGAAATCGATTCTGAATGTTGTTTTCATGGTCTGAAGTCAACTTTTCCTTATAGGGTCACCCTTAATGTCGCTTTGGGTCAGGACACTATTTTCACTACAGGTTATTTCAAAATGGCTTGCCTACGGTCACTATAACAGGAATGACAACCTTGCTCATTACCTGCAGTTGTTGAGGACTAAACAGAGCATATTACTGTGTTAAAAAAAATACTTTTCAGCAATATACATTGTGTGGTAATACAATTCTGAGAAAAAAAAAAAGATTTTCCACAAAACCTACAATAACAGCGGGAAACTCAGTTTGAGGTGTCTTTAGAAACTGATATGTTTGAATCTGATGTTGCTGAAAGCACACAATCACTCCAAAAGCTTCATGATTTGATAAGCATATTGTGTTTCTTAGTCAACTAAGTGAATTCTAATTAAATCGAACTAAATTTTGTATGAACAGATGTATACGCAGTCATAGCAAGCTAAAGCGAGCAGCATCGAACAGGATCGAGGAGGAACGAGGTAAGGCGGGGATGAACGAGGGGGAGCGAGCGATGGACGAGCTAGATTCGCAATGAAGCGAGTTACATCCGCAACGGTCCTTGCTAATGCGAGCAGAGTACTAGGAGTAGAGTGAGGTGATGCGAGGTAAAGCGAGGTAACGCGAACAAAAGCGAGGTAAGTCGAGGTGAAGCGAGCAGGTATCGTAACCATACGCAGTGAAACGCAGTTCAAAGTAAAGCTGCGTTGGCCTGCGTTTAGCAGCTCGCCCTTGCTCGTCCTTGCCCGCACTGGCTGGTTGTCCCTCGTCTTAGCTCGTATGAATTTTGATCTTGCGTTCAGTTGCGGATGTTTGAAAAAATTTCAAACTAGCGAGCTAGAACGCAAAGCCTCTGCGTTAGTCTGCGTATTAACCTCGTATTAGCTCGTTTCATTGCGTAGCGCTGCGTTGGGCTGCGTTAGACTGCGTTCGGGCAATACGCAGCTGAACGCAAGCTCGAAACGCAAAGGTGTGAGCTAGGCTTTAGGAAAATTATGCCATGTCTTGTAAGGCTTGTAAGGCTCATTCTGTTACATTTTGTTACTTTTGATTCAGTGACCAAGATGGGGTGCACATTATTTTTTTCTTTGTAATAAAGATAATCACTTGCTATTGGGTATGGGATTACTAATGGATATTGCAGCATACCTGTGTACAAAAATTGTTTATTTCTAGGTGGTGAATTTTTGTGTGCAGCCTTTGAAAGAAGTGGGTACTTTCTTTTGCTGTCCAGTTTAGTTAGACTAATAAGATACCAATTGCCCAAGGCTGCCAAGGTGACATCCAAGCTTGATTTACTTCAATACCCATCTCGGTCTGACTTTGTAGTGGCTGAATATATGTACGATTGTAGCTCATATCATTTCCACCCACATGAAGTAATGCTAGAGGCTCTTCGTTTTCAGCCTGGTCAAAGGTCAAGGTTAAATCTAAGATTTTTCCTCTTTTAATGTTTAAAAGAATGTACATGATTTAGTCAAGCTTGGTATTGATGTAGATAAGAACAAAATAACTTTATTTTTGACATGATCTTGACCTAGGTGTGTCAAAAATGCTTTGTTGTTAGATTAAGAAAAGGATGATACTGTAAAATGAGGAATGTTCACATGCATTTTAATTTCACAAATTTCGCGAGAGCCAAGATTCGGGAAATTGAAATGCACGTGAAAGTTTTTGTCTACATACACATCATGATGCATGCACTGAAAGCCAATACGATGCTGTACACCGTACACTGTACAGTACGCTGACTTGCATTGTACACCCGGCCCTCGCTGTTTTGGCTTGGGCAGCTCCCACTGTTGTAGTACCGTAAACCGGGGTGGCTTTGGACAAATTTGAACTATTTTTATTAATATCTTCATTTGGAACAAAGGAATTCTGGGGTTAATGTGGGGGTTAACAAGTACTAATAAAGAGGATATCATGCCATATAGAGACTTCTTCAATTTATTCTATTTTATCTTAATTTTTCTTGGTCAAAGTTTGTCCAAAGTGCCCCCGGGGTTCGGGGCAACTTTGGACAACTATAGACACCTTGTCAATATACCCTGCAGGATTGTTGAGTGTCCAAGAATAAACTCCCTATGGGGGTAGTTTTGACTACTAACAAGTTTTTTTAAAAAGTTTTAAAAACTCGAACATCTTGAAATGTTTCATAACAACCAGCAAATACAATTTACAAAATACACATTAATGAATTATAAATACATTGTGTACGGTGGTTTTTACAAGCAAAATTCTGCACTAATTAACATGTGAAGAATTTCAGTTTAAAGAGGCATTCACAGATATTTGCTTGCACAATTTTTCCAAGATACTAGTACTAGAATTACTGGTACCCCTACATTTGAAAATTTGAATTTTCAAAAAACCTAGATATTCATTATAGTTAAGAACAAAAATGAAAAAGGATGCTACTTAAACAAGGCACTGCATGAATTTTCTTGCAATTAGGATACATTGTAGTAAGCAACTTTGATCACATAAATAAGTGAGGTATTGTACAATGCACATGTACCATCATGGAGTTGTCAAATTCGACATATGTTAATAAGGTAAACTACTACATGTATTTAAATGGGTCATGGATCATTTTCACGTCATTTTAAAGAATAATTTGGGGTTTTACCCCAAGAAATGCATGCACACATGAGGTTGGCTAGATTCAAGTACCGGGGTATGTACAATGTAGTTTCGTAATTTTCTTTGAATGTTGTTCATTGTAACTTTAGGTCAGTTTGAAATGTTTGCAAAATAACACATCTTTATTTTTTTTTAAATGCCTTTGGAAAGAAAGAACAAAACTGTGTCTACTGGAAACACAAGGTTTTTATACTTTATTTGGCCCTAGTTATCACAAATCTAAAACCAATGTCCATTGGAAATACAAGGTTTTCCTTGCCCTAGGAATCACAAAAGTAGAACCAAATACAAGAAATATTTGCTTAAATTCTTGGACCTAGGTTCACAAAATGAAAACCCAATGTCTACTGGAAATCTTGTGTGCCTGTGTGCCAACTGTTCAGTCTGTTACACAAAGTCCCTCTTTTAACGTTAAATTCTGCGCATGCTTTCCTGATCGACACTCCATTTTTGCAAGCTTTCACAGCATCTTTCATGCTTTCTTCTGAAGAGTTTCTATAGTCTCTTGACCCAGATTGTCTTTTACATGATCTCCCCATCCTAACTAACTATTTTACCTGTAAAAGAAAGAAAAAACATTGCATAGCTGTCAAACATTTGGTACTTTTGTGGTGTCCAAAGTCACCCCGTAAGTGACCCCAAATCCAGGGGTGAAATTGGACATGACCTATTTTGAAATTTGTAAGGGTGGTCAGGTATCCTGAGTATACAGGTGGGTTCATGACCACTTCATGTTCACTATCCAACAAATAGGCTTGAGCTTCCATAGTTCTGTATTCCTAGAGTACCAAAAGTTCGACAGCCACAAAAATCAAGCATTCCATGGACCCTGCAAAGAAAAGCCCCAAAAACATATAAGGTAATGCAATATACAAGAGAAGTGCAGTCATTCAAATATTCACATATTCCCCTTTCATAACCTCCAAAAATATTTTCAGAAGAACCAACAGCAAAACAAATGTAAGTGAAACAATCTTTTTTTTCTGAACTGTCCAAAGTCACCCGCCTGTCCAATGTCCCCCCAGTTTACGGTAGCGATGTTTGAGCTGAATAGAGAAGTCCGTGCTAAGTACTATTACTGCATACGTTATTTCCAGTACAATGTGCACATGTGCAAGGTGCGCTCAGGAGGAATGAACAGTTTACCCCTTTCAAGCAATGGAACTGATCCCATTTGTGCATGCTGGTACCACTGTACGCTGTACTACTGCTGTGAATACTTAGTATCCTCGACTGTATGTAAACACGTGTGTACAGTACACACGGCTTGAGCCAGTCTGAGTGCAAGCGCCCTGATTTTTCATTTTTTTATTCATGTGTTTTTTATTACACGTTTCATATCGACCAGCGCAGCAGGAAGCATCCATGCCAAGAAACTGACCGTCGGCTCCAATTCGCCAAAATTTCATACCGCAAAATTATTGTGTTATACAGTATTCTCTTTAATCAGGTCTCCACTCTCACTCTTGTTTTTTACTGACATAAGGGGCAAGTAGATTTCTGACTTTTCATATCTTTACTTGGCCAAAAGGAAAACCTTCTTTCCTGAAACTGAAAGTAACAAAAAGCACAAAGAATTATCATTTCATTTTGTTCTTGCCAAGATCAAAGACTTTTTTTACTTTGAAAGAGAGCAATTCAAATTTTTACAAAATCAGATTATAGAGCATCAACATTGAAACTTTTTAAATCATTACACACATTGCAAGATTTGAATAAAATGCAGATATGTTCTTTTATGCAACGTTATCATGCTAAAACTCTCTCACCTTATTTACAAAATATGTTTTGTGTAAACTCTGATGTACACTATTATTCTACAAGATCGTCAAATCATTTTCAGAGATGGCATTTTTTTAACTGACAAATCTATATACAATTGTATGTGTTACGTCATACTGGTCCTGTTTTTTTGGAATACTTTAGTTTGAGTAAACTTAATATACAGTTTAATAACATCTTCAAAAGACAGTATAAGAAAATGTTTATTAGTAAGTATTTATATTTTTGATAGGGATTATGGGTCTTCTTTCTGTTTTTTATGATATTGTTATGCCTCCGCCACAAAGTGTCGCTGGAGCATTATGTTTTCGGGTTGTCCGTCCGTCCTTCCATCCGTAATCAATTTTGTGGACAGCATATCTAAAAAAACATTAGAGGTATCCTAATGAAACTTGGCATGTATATGTATGAGTTGTGTCTATCAACTTTTGGGTGCACATGCTCAAGGTCAAAGGTCAAAAGGTCATGGTCAAATGTTCAAAATTTCACTATTTCCCCCCATATCTGTGCAATGCATGAAGATATTTTCTTGAACCCTAGATTCTCAATGCTCGAATGGTCAGAAGCTATAGCAGTGTGTTTGTGTGTGACACACACGTACACACCATGATAGGGTTTCTGGGACGAACACTGAACTAGGGCTTTCTCTAGCTTAGTCGGTAGAGCACCGGGCTGGTAATCCGGAGGTCTCGGGTTCGAATTCTAATGGAATCACATTTTCTTTGCTCAATTTTCCACTAATAAATAATATTTCATTCTGGTCAGTTTTTCTGTTTGCGTTTGTTACATACTCAAAAAGCTGCATCACTTCGGTCCCTCGCATTTATCCCCAAGTTGAATTATCCTTCGGGTTTATGCCAAGTTCAAGTGTGTACGTGTGTGTCACACACACAAACACACTGCTATAGCTTCTGACCATTCGAGCATTGAGAATTTAGGGTTTCTGGGACGAACACTGAACCAGGGCTTTCTATAGCTCAGTCGGTAGAGCACCGGGCTGGTAATCCGGAGGTCTCGGGTTCGAATCGTGATGGAATCCCATTTTCTTTGCTCAATTTTCCACTAATAAATAATATTCATTCTGGTCAGTTTTTGTCCAGCCCACCGGAGGTGAGGGGAGATTAAGGGATCACCTGCGGCGTCTGTCTGTCCGTCGTCCATCGTCATCACAAGGTCAAAGGTCACAGACAGGGGTCAATGAACTTTAAGGGCCCGATGTCAAGTTTTTAGGGCGCGTTTTGATTATGGGTCATAACTTTTGATCCGTAAGTCTATTTGTGACCAAACTTGGATGGTAGATGTACCTTGGGGGGTTGATGGTCACCACATGGTCAAAGGTCACAGGCAGGGGTCAATGTTAACTATGTGAAACTGTCATCACACATTGTCAAGACATTGTGCTATAGACCTATAAGGAAAACCATGGATGCATTATGGCGGAGGCATACCAGTCACCATAGCGACATTTCTAGTTTAGAGTATATTTTTTGTCATGATTAATTTGGTACATACATGTGTATTATTTCTTGATAATGATTTTTTGACTTTCTATGCACATACCATTTTCTGATCAACTGCACAAACGATGTTAATGAGCTTGTGTTTTTATGTGCCTATGCTTCTGTTTTCCCCATGTTTTTTTTTTTTTTTGCATAATCTTTCCTTGTTTTGTCAATGTTTTTCATTGTTTTATATCTACACTTTTGTACAATTTGCTCATATTCACATGGATTTCATATCTATATACTGAATCAGAAATAAAGATTAAATTGAAAAACTTACCGGTAGGCAGGTAGATTCCCAAGAGGATAAGATCTCAATTTGTACAAATGGATATCATGCCCCCCCCCCCACCCCAGGGGGTCCCATAGCCCCCAAAGTAAGGAGTCTTTAAAGATCTTAAGAACCAGAAGTGATAGAGTTTATTTGGTGATATGAGATAGTGCATTGATGACAGGCTGGGAGGGAATGTACTTATATATGTGGTGGACACTGAATGAAACTGTAGCACACCTTTCAACCTCTTTCGACCTCTGGGACATACACGTAGCAGCCCCTTATTCCCACAATCCATCACAGATACTATGACAGACCATGAGAGCTGTTAGCAAGACCTGACAAAACTTGAACACGGAGAAAAATATGGTAAAGATACAATGGTGCACTACATTTGGGGTAAATGAGGCTGCTGTGGTCTTGGTGTAAATGTAGCATTAGATTCCACTTCCATATCACATCTAATAATAACTGAAACTTCAATACCACAACCATGGCATACTACAATAAATGTTATATGGACTGTCGTTCTGAAATGCTGAAAAGGATGTGAACAAAAGTATGAGAATTTGAAATGTGCAACTTTGTTTGGCATGCAGGTATTGGGACATAATTGATGCGAAGCTGCGTGAGGTTGCCTTCAATCGCAAGATCAATGTTTCTCTGCTTGGGAGCTACTGGAACCACACCAGTCAAGACATGCTGGTCTTCTTGAAGTCTCTTGCTGAGCTAGGAGTTGATGGCAGATTTAACATCCATGTGGTGTGTGTTCTTCCAATTCTTTTTCCCTGGTTCGAAACTTACCTCACTTTCGAATCAACAATCCTTTGAAATAATGAAGCTTCATTTTTGGATTTAGGAGCTTTCAAAACGAGCAAACTTTTGTTTTTGTCGAGCCCACCAGAGGTGAGGGGAGACTAAGGGATTGCCTGCGGCGTCTGTCCATCCGTCGTCCGTCCTTCCGTCCGTTGTCCGTTCATCGTCCATCCGTAACTATACAAAAACTTGAATAACTCTTTACTGAGGATTTCAATTTCAATCAAAGAGTGGTTATACAAAGTTACACACTTTACCAAACATGATGGTCACCTCAAGGTCAAAGGTCACAGGCAGGGGTCAATGAACTTTAGGGCCCAATGTTAAATTTTTCGGCGCGTTTTGATTATGGCTCATAACTTTTGTTGTATACGTCTGTTTGTGACCAAACTTGGATGGTAGATGTCCCTTGGGGAATTGAAGGTCACCACAAGGTCAATGGTCACAGCTAAGGTTCAACGAACTTTAGGGCCCAATGTTAAGTTTTTATGGCGTGTTATGATTATGGCTCAAAACTTTTGATCCATATGTCTGTTTGTGACCAGACTTGGATGATAGATGTCCCTTGGGGAGTTCAAGATCACCACAAGGTCAAAGCTCACAGACAGGGGTCAACAAACTTTTATGGCCCAATGTTAGTTTTTACGGCGTGTTTCGATTATGGCTCGTAACTTTTGATCCCTATGTCCGTTTGTGATCAAACTTGGATTGTAGATGTCCCTTGGGGAGTTGAAGTTCATCACAGACAGGGGTCAACGAACTTTTAGGGCCCAATGTTAAGTTTTTACGGCGCGTTTCGATTATTGCTCGTAACTTATGATCCCTATGTCCGTTTGTGACCAAACTTGGCTGGTAAATGTCCCTTGGAGAGTAGAAGGTCACCACAAGGTCATAGGCAGGGTCAATGAACTTCCGGGAGTTAGAAAAGCATTAATTTCTTTTAGGCAAATTGGCGAGACACATTTTGGCCCTTTCCTCGTTCTTTCATTCAGTTTGGGTTTAGTGTACCTTCGGAAAGATGAACATTCAAAGTAGCAAATAGTAACATTTTTCCTTTTTTTAATTGAGCATTGGGGGATAATTCAGAAAATTATTTGGATGAAAAGGAAAAATTTAAGGCAAGAAATTAGTTTTATGCTTAGCTTGACATCGTTCATTTTTTCTTCTTTAATTTGGCAGTGGGGGATACTTTCGAAGTACTGATGGGAGGAGAAATTTGTTTATTTTTGTTTTTGTTTTTTTCATGTATTCTCCCTGCGCTCTACATGTGGATCACGCACCAGTCACCTGCAGGCAACTTACTGCAAACAGAAAACGGCAGGCAGTTTCTTCTGCTACTACTACTTTTCCTGCCAAAAATACTCTACTCTGTCACCACGGAACCCCAAAACAATTTAACAAAGAGAGAGGGTTGATGGCCAAAAGAAAAAAGGACACGCCTTTGACTACAGGGACATGACTGCCAAAAGAAAAGGACACACAAATTTTGGCCTTGAGGATATAATTTTTCTGGGAGGAATCACTTTTTCTATGCACTTAGAAATCTTGCTGCCTTAAAGGGATGGTACAGTATTGGTGGAGATGAGAATTGGGCTTTTAACTTTTTGCAAGATACCAAGAAAACTTGATGATATAGTACAGAGCATACCATTTTAAGAGGAATTCAAAGTTTATTTGATGAAAATCGGGTTTGGAATGACTGAAACATCCAAAAACAAAGTAAAATAAAGCAATCGTAATAAAGTGTGGGTCCCACACTTTATTAGAATCGCTCTTTTTGGATATCTCAGCCATTTCAAAACTAATTTTCATCAAATAAACATTGAATTCCTCATAGAATTACATGCACTTTCATATTTCACAAGAGGTTTTTCATTATCTCGCCAAAAAATGTAAGAAAGCTGAAATTAGATCTCAACCAAAACTATACGATCCCTTTAAGACTCTGAACAATGTATTTTCAAGGAAAAAGATATACTTTGCAAATTAAACATGCTCAAATTTTTAATAAATGCTGGGAATGATGGGAAAATAACTTTGTGAGGTACAGAAGTTAGTACAGACAAGTGACCTCCATGAGATGAAACATTAAAATCAATTAAACCTTTATCCAACAACAACTATGAGAAAGATAACCTGTAAAAATAATTCGTGCATATGGGCAATTCCGCGGTTAGTAACGTTACATTTGAACAAATTTAGATATTTGTTTTTACTACTAAATTACGATTTATTCATTTCAAGCCAAAATTATGTCAAAAACATGTTCATCATTCCCAGGTTTATGATACAGAAAAGAATGAATACAATCCAAGAAATATTAGAATTTCTATGGCAACTTAAAGGGCTGGTTAGTAACGTTACGAAAAAAGGACATGACAAAAAAATCAATGTCTTGTAACAAAAAGTGTGCAAAAATTCAAATTACTTCAAACAAAGTGTTGCATTAATTTCAATTATTGCATCATGACAAATGTTCACACAATGTTTTTTAGCAGTTCGACCAATAATTTCTTAGCTAGACCCCCAAAAGCATGGTTAGTAACGTTACGGTTAGTAACGTTACATTTGTCCGGAGTAATTCCGCAGGTCATTTCACCCTTTTGTAATTGATAAAATGTCACATGACTTCTGGAGTATTTAAATGTATTTATCTTTTACCCTTTAGCAAAACTTTGAGGAAAAAATTTCAAAGGAACCCACTGTAATTTGCATTTAAGTGAATTTCAGCATCCCCAGTCCCACATGTACATTTTAAATGATGGTTTTAGATCTCGCGAAATCAATCAATATGAAAGATAAAATCTACTGAATTTGAAAGACCTTAATGATTGGTGAACATCCATGGCATTAGTTGATACCTAGATTAAAGAGTAAGATAAAGAGGCACATTTCTTTTATCCATGTCATGTCCACCTAACTGCGGAATTGCCCATATGGGAAGGAACTATCCATCAAAAGCACACACAGGACTTTAAAGAAGTTAACAAACTATGCATGAATACTGAGTTACAGTGAGTGTTTTGCTTCTCTGTGTCCTGGTAGAAACTGTTCCGGGTTCCAGCATACACACCAATTGAGCATCGCATCCCTTTCTCGCGAGTGAGTCATAACAAGTACATGGTGACGGACAATGCGGCCTATGTTGGTGAGAGCAATATTTTTTTGCACTGCTTATCAAAGCAAATAAATATGATTCTTGCATTCTAAAGCGGAGGATTAAGTACATTCCCATTATATTTCACACAGTTATAACGAAATAGAAATGCTGGTCCCTGAATTATTATATAATATCTATAATATATATATCATGTATATGGTCATTTTTACAGTAAAGGATGTAACTTGGTGTTGCAAGGGTAAAATATTAAAGTTATATTTCCATTGTTAGCTTTGCCTTTATTTTGTGCCCTTTTTGGTGTATACACTAATGATGTATTTCGTGATAAAGATTCTCCTGGGAAAGTTCTGAGCCATGGGATCAAAGGTCAAAAGGTAAAGTGAAAATGCTAAATTTCACTTTTTTTCTCCATATTTCATAAATGGCTCACAAAATCTTCATGAAACTTAGTACACATGCACATACTGCCTGTCAGTATTTCTCTTGGGACTTTTGGGGTCATGGAGTCAAAGGTCAAGGTCAACTTCTCTAGGTTTAACTATTTCCCCCATATGCATGTAATGCCTGAAGGTATTTTCTGAAACTCAGTGCATACATGTATTACCAGATAAAGATTCTCTGGTAAGTGTTTGGGCCATGGGGTCAAAGGTCAGGGTCAATGGTTGGGTTAAAATGCTAAAATTTTGCCTTTAAATGCTGACATTTCACTTTGTCTACATACCTTGGAGATGAGGGTACTCAATGCATAGACTGAGCACTCACACCACTTGACTCACACGGGGGACCCATTTCATTTCATTTCCTTTCATTTCCTTTCATTTATTTCATTCCTTCTTTCTTTTTCGGCAAACATAACACGAAATGAATCAGATGATATAACATAGGCATGTATTTTACTTATACATGGTAGATAATGGTTAACAAATACAAAATTATACATGCATACCAGCAAAATACAAAGTTATGTTTGGAGAAAAAAAAAGAAAGAACTGAGAGGTTCACTGAGAAGTATGCTTGTAAATTGTGAACCACTCAAAGGATTCTTGTGAATACATTTAACTTTTTTTTTGCAAAGACAGGACAGAACAAGTCAGTAGAAACACAACGACATTACATGACTTTACAGTAATAAAACACAAAAGAATAATGGAAAGAAAGGAGAGAAAGAAAAAGGAAATGAAAGGAAAAGCCAACACGCTGAACATCGGGATCAGAAGAGGGAATTGAGGTGCTTCAGCTCGATCAGCCGAGCAAAGTTTGTGCAAATAAGATAATGTAAAAAATACACAATGATAAAATCAATGATTGACGATGAACCCTTAGGCTGTAAAGACCAGCTAAATAATGAATCGTATATATCTTCATAAGTTCAAAAAAACAATTTTTAACTTACGCTTAAACGAATTCAAAGATAAAGAATTTTTTATATCACAACTTTAGGGATGGTACAGTATTGGTGGAGATGAGAATTGGGCTTTTAACTTTTTGCGAGATACCAAGAAAACACTTATGATATAGTACAGAGCATACCATTTTAAGAGGAATTCAAAGTTTATATGATGAAAATCTGGTTTGGAATGACTGAAACATCCAAAAACAAAGTAAAGCAAAGCGATCGTAATAAAGTGTGGGTCCCACACTTTATTAGAATCGCTGTTTTTTGGATATCTCAGCCATTTCAAAACCAAATTTCACCAAATAAACAGTGAGTTCCTCAAAGAATTACATGCTCTTTCATATTCCAAGAGGGTTTGCATTATCTCACCAAAAATGTTAGAAACCTGAAATTAGCTCTCAACCAAAACTATACCGATCCCTTTAAAGAATTCCAAAATCTAGGGCCAGTGTATTTCAATGTATTTTGAGCCAATAACATTGTCAGGAGAGAAATTTATCTTTGATTTTGCCAGTGAAGTAAAATTGAATTTGTTTGAATTTGTAAAGATTTAGAGCTTTAAAGCTGTCCTAGAAAGCCACTAGGTCAAACTGCAAGAAACTGACTGTCTGGAAATTTACATTAAATGAGACAAAGTAAAAGTAAAAGAATAAACTGGCATAGCAACAGCATGTCTAGATCAGTTAAATTCAGACAGGGCAGTCACATGAAATGAGACAAAGCAAAAGTTAAAGAAATAGCATGACAACAGCATGCCTGGTTTGCAGTATTATGTATTAACCCAGACTATAGAAATTGAGTGAATAGAGGTGTTATGTAATAGCTCTCATCCAGGTGGTGGCTAGGAATGTTCTTCTCTCTCTTTGAGACTTTTTTTGCGAGTCTCGTTGACATGTAATGGGAAAGTAAGGTCCATTGCAAACAACAATAGAAACAGTTACAGCAATCTACTCATGAGGTCAGCAGCCCTATTTTCGGACCCCTTTAGGCTGCGTTCACATAGAAGTATACTATTCGGGTATTCGGGCCCGTTTTTCGAGGGCACGCGAATAGCTTGAATCGAACGATAGGATTTCCTCACACCGGTTCACATAAGAGGGCACTATTCGAAAGAACCGAATAGCTGCGAAAAGTATAGCAAAGTGGGAATCGAGCTTGTTCGATTTTCTTGCAGCGTATACCGTCTCTCGTTTATGAAATAATGACAATTTTGGTCTGGATTTGCCCTTTAGCAAAAATAAGCATGTAGACTGACATTCTGATGCAGTTTAGAAATTGTTAATAAGATTTGCTGCAATGTAGGAGGAAGAAATCCTCACTACATGGGATGGTGAGTTGACGGTGCGGGTGATGGTGTATTCGGTGCTCGAATAGCGAATAGCGAATAGCGAATACCGAATATTTCTATGTGAACGCAGCCTTATGGACACCAGGCGAAACCTATACTCCTGTAGGCACATACTCCACCTCATGATTCGCTTTTTTTTCGACTTCTTTGTTTGGAGGTACGTGAGGGGTTTGTGGTCAGTGTGGATCTCAAACACTCTCCCAAACAGATAGTAGTCAAACTTTCTGACCGCCCAGACAATAGCGAGACATGAGGCACAAAAAGAGACACAAAAAGTCACTCACGTGACAATTTGGAGGTCCCACCGAGATACTGCTACCTGATTAGAACAATTTATTCAGATACTCTTTTAACATGTTTTAGGCTTAAATGCGATGTTTGTGTTTGATTGAAATTTTATTGCTCAATCACATGCATTACCGTCATATATTACATGTTTTTATTGTCGATATAATAAATTTTTCGTATGTTTGAGCGGAAACATTACCCCAGTATGAATCGTGCGAGCATGTCGCCTTACGTGACAGTTTGATTGAAGTTTTTCTTTCCAAAGTTATGCCCTTGATGTTGCCTACTAGAGGCACATGTGTGATGGAGATTCGGATGTTGAATCTGTGTGGAGTGTTGCTCCTTATTACAAGGTTACGCCCTTGGTGCTGCATGTTATATGCATGGTTGACAGATTCGGGTTTGTGTGCATGAGTCTATGTGAAGTGTTACTCCTTTTTCAAGGTTACACCCTTGGTATTGCCGGTTAGAGGCAGTGTGATAGATTCGGGGTTTGCATGCATGAATGAATCTGTGCGGAGTGTTATTTTATTGCAAGGTTACGCCCTTGGTGTCGCCTGGTATAGGCATGTTTGGTGGATTGTAGTATTGGGTTTGAACAGTCCCAAATCAATTGTATGCTCATTAGGAGATACAGCTCTAGTATGCTTATTGACAAGGCATGCTTGGTATGTGGAATGTCTGTAAAGTGAACTCGTGTCATTTCACATTGCTTGCATTCCGATACGCTTTTGACAAGGTATTGGCGGTTTGGTATGTGGAATATTTGTTGGGTGAATTTCAGCTGTTTGTCATTTGCAATTGTATGCTCGTTCGGAAATACAAATTGTTGATAAGTACGCTGGTTACAAGGTAGTACTTTTGTCGGAATTGGAAAGCTAGGTGTTAGCCAGCTGTTGTTGTGTACGACTACATGTGTTCTTGGTCTGGAATTTACATAGTCAGTGTGGCTAGTGTTGAGCAAACCAGAGAGTTCTCTTCATTAGGCAGAGAAATGGGCCTTAGTGGTGGTGAATTGAGTAGCTTTGTTTCAGAGCAGTGCCAAGCAATTGAAGCAGAGCTTAAAGCTGAATGCGAAGCTCGTGAAGCTGCCCGTGAAGCTGCCCGTGAAGCTGATCGTGAAGCACGCAAAGCTGAGCGTGAACGCGACGCTCTAGAAAAGGCGCGCGAACATGAAATAAAATTAGCACAGTTGAGTATGGAGGAAGAAACAGCGAATGTTGGTAGGCCCCAGTTAGCTGGCTTAAAGCTGAAAGTAGGTCGCTTTGATGATGCACATGATAAGTTTGATGCTTATGTCACAAAGTTCGAAATGTTGATGAAAAGTCAGAATATCCCAGTAGACATGTGGGTGTTGTATTTGATTTCCAATCTATCAGGCAAAGCGTTAGATGTTGTGAATCGGATGAGTGCTGATGATCGCCAGAATTATGCTACAGTGAAGCATGAGTTGATGTCGTATTATCATCTCACTGAAGAGGGTTATAGGCGGAGTTTCAGATCAGCTAAGCCAATGAAGTTTGAGCACCCAAAACAATTTGCTACTCGAATGAAGGGGTATTTTGGTCATTGGGTGGAAGAGGCTGACATTGGGGATACTAGAAAGGATCTAGAAGATTTGATTTTGCAAGAGCAATTTCTGATAGATTGTCCCAGAGAAGTAGTTAGGTTTGTTAAGGAACGAAAATGTAAAGATTTTAAGGAGGTAGTTGACTGCGCAGAAATTTATGTAGAAGCTCACAGTCCTCATGCATTTTCGGGTGTACAGAAATCGGAAAGAAATCGATCAGATTCAAAGCCGGATAGCAAACCGCCCCAACAAAGTCAGGTCAAAAGGACTAGTACGTATCAGAAACCGGCTGATGCTCAGTCAAAGGTAGGAAAGGCTATTGGAAATAGGACTTTTCAGGGCAGGGGTTGCTATATGTGTGGAAACCCAAATCACATGAAAAGAGATTGTCCCATGTTGTCTAGGCCTGTATCAGCTCAAGGTTTGATGGGTGCTGGGGAAGGTACGGCCCCAAAAGTAGACATGAATGTGGCGAATGAGGTGTCTCGATGGGACCTCCAAATTATCACGTGAGTGACTTTTTTTTTTTCTCTGCTACTCTGACACCAAAAGAATGGAAATTCAAACTGTTTGCATGCAGTTATGTTTGAGTTTAATCTTTGTAGCTTTCTCATTCACAGCATATAACAATACATTAGGCATAAAAGATAGTCGGGAACAAATTACAAATACATAACTGGGTTATCTTGGATGACTTGAACCGGTGATCCCCTCAGCTTGGCTCAGTCGTCATCGATAGCCCGATACCCTCGTCGTCGACCTTGGCACAGTCGCTTGGCTTGTCTCTTGGAAGCACCCCTTGACTTGGCCACTCAGCTAGACGCTACCCTATCGGTGGTCCTCTCAGCTCCTCGGCCTTCACTAGTCACCACTGCTACCACGCAGACTCCTGCCTTGACCCGCGATGCCCGAGCTCAAGCGACGGCGAGCAGGCAAATGGAGATTGAGCTCCGTACCAAAGTTCGGATAATAATTGTCAAAGTTCAGTTTATATCAGCAGCTGGAGCTCGCATCTCACTGACGTGGAAAATCCCCAGAAGAACGACTGCTGCCTAAGCGGAGATCTATGCTGGATGTCTGATTAAAGTGTTTTTCCCCGATCCTCTACATTACTCAGCTTTTTAATAGCTCCCCTAGCCATAGAGATTGACACTAAAGTCCCTTACACTCCCATACACTTGTTTTTTCATGCCTTTTCTACACTAAAGGAATCATCCAATCAGCATGCTTGAATATAGCCCTATTCAAACCCTACACAATACGTCTAGCCATCGTCTAGACTGCTGTTACATAACGTCTTTACTCATGAACTTGTGGACAATAAACTACAACCAACACCCTAGTGACACTGACATAGCTGAGTCTCCACTGAGCTAGAGAACATTCCTAGCCACCACCTGGATGGGAGCTATTACATAACACCTCTATTCACTCAATTTCTATAGTCTGAGTTAATACATAATACTGCAAACCAGGCATGCTGTTGTCATGCTATTTCTTTAACTTTTGCTTTGTCTCATTTCATGTGACTGCCCTGTCTGATTTTAACTGATCTAGACATGCTGTTGCTATGCCAGTTTATTCTTTTACTTTTACTTTGTCTCATTTAATGTAAATTTCCAGGCAGTCAGTTTCTTGCAGTTTGACCTAGTGGCTTTCTAGGACAGCTTTAAAGCTCTAAATCTATACAAATTCAAACAAATTCAATTTTACTTCACTGGCAAAATCAAAAATAAATTTCTCTCCTGACAAACATTCTCAGAAGGGGTAAATGAAACTCATTTGATCGCCTGGTGGGATAACTATGAAAAGATTGATTTCATGGAAACATTGAATCAAAAAGGCTGGGAAGTGCATTTGTGTTATGATTAAACATAAACTGACCCAGCTGAAAGAAAAACAAATCTTTAATTTCAAAAATCTTATATCTAACAAATAATGGATCTGCATGGGAACGTGGAGAAACGCCACAAATGATACGAAGTGCCTTTTTTTGTAATAACAATAATTTATCTCATAAAGTCTGATGGGCACTACCCCATGCTAAGATTCCATAATTTAAATAAGGTAATATTAATGAAAAATACAACATCAGCAAAGAAGACAACGGGATATGAGATTTAAGTCTATTAATAATACCAATATTTTACATTTTACGCGAAATTATTTTACTAATATTAATAATATGAGGCTTCCACGAAAGTTTATCGTCCACTGTAATACCGAGAAACTTTGTATGAGATACACGCTCTAAGTGAACGTCATAAAAAATGATATCTGTGCGTAAAACTTCTATAGACTTACTGAATAACATATACTTAGTTTTCTGAAGATTCAGTGATAATTTATCGGCTCTTATCCATTGAGTCACTTTTTTTAATTCAGAATTAATAGTATGGACAAGAGTGATTGGTTGTTGGTGGGAGAAGAAAATATTTGAATCATCGGCAAAAAGTATAAAAGAAAGTATGTCGGATGATCTACAAAAATCATTTATGTAAATGATGAAAAGTAAAGGTCCTAATATACTACCCTGAGGGACGCCACATTCAATGACTTCAAGACTAGAGCTGTGCTTGTTCAAAGATACATATTGTTTTCGGTTTTGCAGGTAACTCCTGAACCACTCCAAGGCCTTCCATCGTATACCATAGTGAGACAATTTATGAAGTAAAATTTCGTGATTAATTGTATCGAAGGGCTTGGAGAAGTCCAGGAAGATACCAACAAGATGGGAATGGTCATCTATAAGTATGTGCGGTGTTATCAATAAACTTCAAAAGAGCATGAATGGTGCTGTCTTTCTGATGAAACCCAAATTGAGAATCCGTAAAAACATTATGATAATTAAGAAATTTAATCGTTCTTGTAATTATCAATTTTTCCTAAACTTTAGATAGGGATGAAAGTAAAGAAATTTGAGGGCATGTATTCCCTGAACCCGTCCACATACCTCATCCTTTATTGGGCCAAATGTTGTATAATGTGGCAACTGTTGCAGGATTTAATGAAATCTGACGAGAAATGAGGCTGGTATAGCACATACAAAAAAATGTGACATAGCATCCAAGTCAGAGTACTAAGGGGACCATCACCACAAACTGTTGTGTCCTACATGTACACATGGAATGACCATTGGTACACTTTTTTGATAAGTCTGAATAAAATTTGATGAGAAATTAGGCTGGTATAGCACATACAAGAAATATGACATGGCATCCTTTAAAAGTCAGAACAATGAGGATGCTGTCGATAAAAACTTTTGTTGCCTAGAATAACCCCCCATAAACCTCCATAGCAAGTTTGAATGAAATCCGATAAGAAATGTGGCATAGCATCCAAGTCAGAACACTGAGGGTGCTGTCATCACAAACTGTTGTGTCCGACATGTAAAATAACCTCCCATACACCTCCTTAACAAGTCTGAATCTGCTGAGTAACAATCATGTTATTGAATATATGAGCATTTTTGCAAATTTTGATCTGATGATGACCTTGGACCCTCGAAATCTCGAGATCTTGATACTTTGATCCTGAAATAAAGGAAACTTCAAATTCCCTTTGGTTAACGCATAAAGGTTTGTTGGAACCAAAAAACCCACCTCATTTTAAGCTTATTCTTGTTTTACCTGACCTAATGATAACTGGACTTCCCTGTATCATTAGCAGACACATGATGCAGGTGATGCTGTTTGAACACACACAACAAAAATATGGACATAAGTAGTGAATAAGCAAGGAAATAAATTGAATGATTACTGTAAAATGAGAAGAGAAATATAGGAATAGAAAAATAATCGTTCATATGCTTATTATTTCTACTCTATTCCCCTCCCATCTTCTCTCCTAACCCTTCCTTATCCCCTCCCAGGAACTTCCAACTGGTCTGGTAGCTACTTCGTCAAGACAGGGGGGGCCAGCCTTGTAGTAAACCAGACAATGGCCCAAGAACACTCCAGCAATGTCACCTTGCAGCAGCAGCTCAAAGCCTTATTTGAGCGGGACTGGAACTCGGAGCATGCCACGCCCATTCTTTCCGGACAGGACTGATAGAATGGAATGATTCTAGATGCTGGCCACAGACAACAACATAGATATTAGTGGCAAAAGCATTTGACTTTAAAAATAAACCAACGAAAACTGCCTGCAATAAAACTAAAAAGTCTTCCAGCTCTGTCAAATAACTAACTTTTTACTACTTGACATATTGACTATCAAAATATTGTAACAAAATTACCAGTACAAATACATAATAACTAACAAAATTACGCATTTGTTGCCAAAATAACCAAGCTGCTGGTGAAAAGTCATATTTGACCATATGGCTTATCCTCAGCCATACCCTTGGTGTACCTTCAGCTGTAGCATGCATTTCTGCAACCATTTGGTCCTTGGCTTGCAAGGACTTCTCTTGAGAATTCATATCTGAAGTCACTGACCTCAACTCTCAAGCCGGCAATTAACTTTACATAAACAAGATGTTGTTGAGCATAATGTAATCAGAGTGAGACGCAAATGAGTAGCTAGCCTCTTATCCTTGTCTGTTGATATGATGTCAGATTATGAAACTTTCACTTTTCACTTTGGAATTCTTCCAGCACTAAAAGCACAAGAAATACCAAGGTGTTAGATGTATACTGGTTATTTGTTCATTTCTCTGTTTTGTTTTGTTTATTCTTATGAGATATTCATACCGTTCTGGTTGGTAGCTAAAATACTATCGTAGCATTTGAATAATGTGAGTTGTAAGAATTTAATGCTGAACAATCAAAGCATCACCAGCTTGCAAGTAAATGCAATATTATAGGTTCACAAAAGACAGTCTGGCTTTCTGGAGATTAATCTTCATTGTTTGTTCTGCCTTCCAAAGGATGCTGCAAAAAACTTTTTGTTTTTCTTTTCTTTTAGCTGACTGATTGATTGATTGATTGGATGTGTGTGTGTGTGTATGCTTGTATGCATAAAGAGTTTGAAAGTCATAGAAGTGAATGGGTTTTTTTTTTGTGAATTTGTTTTAAAGGAACTACACTAGAAGATTATACAATGCAAGTTTTATTTGTCAGAATTTATCAGAATAGTGGTGAAATTGGCTTTCCACAAGGGTAAAGTTTTAAATGCTTTTGTAACACACAGCTCCGATTTACTCTTTTGTACATATTTAAGAACAGTACTGACTTTTGTTTAATATTTTTTACCAGGTGAGGTTTTATTTCATATTACTGTAAAAGAAATTTTCGCTCATTTCGTGCAACGGAAACAAGCGCGAAAATAAAAGCACATGAAATTTTTACTTGCCATATGTTCCTGTAATTGATATCTTGATTCCGCGGGATTAAAAACATGCAAAACTCTTCTTACCCGGCCAAGCGCCAAAAATTGGTCACACGAAAATATCCACTTTTACAGTAATATATGAATACCTGACATTATGCTAGAGTTCAAAATGAAACTTCAGAATGATCAGAAAGATGATGGTATCAAACCCTGATCATCAAAGGCACAAGTGCACCTGTGCAATTCTTTTGTGCATCCCTAATAAAGTGACAGCTGTTTGATAATTATAGCCAGATGGAATTTCAGCTTTTGAACCTACTTGGTATTACAGACTTGGCTCCCCCTTGAAGCATGGCAAACAATCCCCCCAAAGATTCAAAGATTACAGGTAAAACAAAGTTCTCATATGACTGCAGAAACTCAAATTTTGCACTTAAATGGAGACCTATGCATAAGAAAGGTGTGAAATGATGCTGTGATAACACAGTTGCAGTTTGGTAATGAAAAAAATGCAAACTTTTATCTGAAAAGGTCTGCCGCAAGTAGTGCAATCTTAGAGCATACCAGAACGTGGTTGCTATGCGATGTTTTGAATTTGTGTGTATTGATTATGTGATCATGCATCACAAAAATGACAAAAAGTTGCACGCCCCGATTTTACATGAGGACTCAAAATAGGTGAAATGGGTGAACCTTGTCAATCTTTAGTTTTCTGTATTTTCTAAAAGAGCAATTCTTCTACATAATTCTAAAGTTTGGGATCATAATGCCAATGGGAGATTGTTTTTCTTTTGCATTATTTTTCTGAAACACTTGTTGTTTTTTGCAGAATAATGTGATTTAAGGGTTAGTAATAGTCATGAATAAAGTGTACAAAATTTCGCTTAATCTGATAATTCCCTCATTGTGGTCGCTAAGGGGTTTTACATCCTGCTTTTTGTCCCATTCATTGCACAAAGCACAGCTTAGGGAAATTAAGCATGTGAACAGACTGTAAACTTCAAAGCCTCTTTTCTCAGTAAACACTTTTCCAGAGTGTGCACTTTCTTTCCATTATTTAGGTAGGTGAGGAAAGTCCATCTGTATGACGTTATACATCATTTTAAAGCCTAGAGTTCACTTTTTAAAAGTCCATGTCTGGTGACTTTTTTGGTGTTTTTGTGATACAGGGTCACATAAATTGGGCCAACACGGTATCCATTGCTTGAGAGTGAATAGCATGCAGTTTGATGATTCAATCATCACATCCTGGTAACATTCTACCTACCCACTACTGAATGGGGAGGGTGCTTCAGGAATAAAAGTTGTGTGCATACAGTCAAAATTATTTTGCACTTGCGAGCTCAAAATCCCCCATAACAACTCGTCTTCCTGGCAAATTCCATCAGCCAAACAAATGTCTTTGATGACCTAGTCAATATATTACAAGTAAATTCCCATGGTGGAAGATGAATTTTGAGCCCTTCTGAGAACTATGTTTTGCCTTGAAATAGATTGTCAGTTGCGCAGAATGAACAGTACAGGTTAGGGGAGTCTGGCAGTGATGTGAAAAGTGCAGAAGGATCTGGCATGTTGGTGCCAGGTGCTCTTTATGTGATGAAGTTTTGGTATAAAGCACAACATGAAAATCTCATACATTGTTTTTTGTTTTTTGTTTGTTTTTCTTAACTCTAAAAAGACTGGGCTATTTTGATGCCTCGCAGGACTGGGGGGGGGGGGGGGGGGGGGCTCATTGGGCCCTCCCTGAGATCTTGGCCGTTGACCGCGTGATCACAAGGAAAATTGGCACGCGCGTCATCCACAAGGTAATCTACAAAACTGAATAGGTAATTATTTCACAATTATTCAAATTTATTTTTAATAAATTAATTATGCTAATTAATGCATGAAATTTAAGGAATTGGAATTGAAAAAATGAATTGAAAAAAAAGATTACATTACAGATTTATCGTGAAAAATGTCGAGGGGGGGGGGCCCAAAAAGCCCCCCCCCCCCCCCCCCCCGTCTTTTTAGGGTTAAGACAGTGTGCACTTATAAACATGAAGAGAGCTACAGCAAAATGAATATTTTATGTGTTTAAAAATGATTTATTATTTTGCAAGGAAAATTCATGTCAGTGTCATGCATAGAACTGCAAATACAGTCAACCTTGCTTAAGTCGACCTCGCATAAGTCGAAAACTAGGCCAAGTCGAAGCTCCAGAAAAGTTCCGATTTTCTCTTTACTTATTTCTTTAAAATAATCTTGCACAAGTCAAAGTTTTACAAGTCGAATTTCACCTATGTCGAAGATAATTTCGAGTCCAGATTTATGTAAATACATGTAATTTTCATCGCACAAGTCCAAGTTTTTTTTTTTCCCGTACGTCATTCAAACATGGAAGTGAAGCATTCTTTCATTCTTCGATAAATAAACGAAGGAAAAAAACACTACATTTGTAATGAAATACTCCCAAGGGTTGAATACAAGTTAACCCTAATATTCCTTGTATCCTTGATGTCCAGCTGAGAAGAACATAAATCACATGTACCAGGGTAGAGGCGAGCCATGTGCAGGGAGAAAAAGGAAGAAGAAAAGGTCCTCACAATCTGGTACAAGCCACCAATCTCTGTTTGCGAGCATCTTTGGGACAACAAAAACCGCTTCCGACAATAAAAACAGTGTGCGAGTTTGACTGCAATTGTTTACAAATTTGATTGCAACTGATGAAGAATTTTGAAATTCCGTATATAGTAGGTGCCTATTCGCCACGCTCGCAAACTTCTGCAACTCAATGAGACTTTGCGGAGCACGCGAACGATTTGTGAAGGACGTGAATGGCAAAATCAAACATTCGGAAGTTTTTATCCGAATGTGTTCCGAAAATGAGGCAAAAAAACAAAACAAAACAAAACAAAAACACGCATTCTTGCGCAGTTTATGCCAAGTTCCTGTGATGTAGGCCTACGTGTAAATGTCGCGTGTATACTTTTGCTAAAATACAGCCAGTTACGTAAACGAAAAACACGCAACGGATATGCAACCACGCAAATTTTTCATTACCAGGTATTCATTGGAGAAATTTTTCAAGGAGATTGATAACTGTCTTTAGGATTTTCTCTTTCCTGTATTTCACTTTCCCTTTCATTTCTCCGTTGCGTATGTGTGTGCAGACCGTGAGTGCTACCCCACAATTCACAAGCATCTTTTTTTCCCCCTAGGTTCCCCCACACATTATCTTAAGTTTCAAATATAATTTCAGTGTGCATTGGGAGTTATCTAAAGTGTATTTTTGGACTTTTTTATTTAAAAAATGATGCGTTTTCAAACAGGCCTACAGTGTATATACAGGGCTCGACACTAACGGTGGCCCAGGGCCACCAAAATTTTAGAAATGAAGATCTTGGTGGCCCGCGAAAAAATGAACAGCGGTAACAATCGGCTCCGTAATATGCTAAAATAAATGTCAGATGTTTGCTTTTAATTTTGGAAATGAATAACAGTAATATTCGACTCCGTATGATACTAAAATGAATGTCGGATCTTTGCTCATACTTTTGGAAATGAATAACGGTAAGATTAAGCTCCGTACGGTGCTGAAATTAATGTCAGATGTTTGATTTTGCATTTGGAAATGAATAAGGATAACAATCGGCTCCGGAAGATGCTGAAATGAATGTCGAATGTTTGCTTTGATGTTTGGAAATGAATAATAATGATATTCAAGTTCGTACGATGATAAAATTAATGCCGGATGTTTGCTTTTACGTTCGAAAGTAAATAACAATAACGTTCAGCTCAGGAAGATGCTAAAGTAAATGTCTAATGGTCACTTTGACGTTCGGAGATGAATAACAATAATATTCAACTCCGTATTTGTACCATGATTTAATAAATGTCGGATGCTTGTTTTTAATTTCGAAAGTAAATATAGCAATAACATTCTGCTCCGGAAGACGCTGAAATAAATGCCAGATGATTGCTTTTACGTTCGGAAATGAATAGCAGTAATATTCTGCTCCATACGATGCTAAAATAACTGTCGGATGTTTGCTTTCAAATTTTGAAATAAATAACAGTAACATTTAGATGCGTTCGATGGTAAAATTAACGTTTGATGTTAGCTTTGACGTTCGGAAATGAATAACAATAGTATTCAACTCCGTACGATGATAAAATGAATGCCGGATGTTTGCTTTTACGTTCAAAAATAAATAGCAATTACATTAGGCTCTGGAAGATGCTAAAATAAATGTTGAATGGTCACTTATACGTCCGGAGATGAATAACAATAATATTCAACACCGTACTTGTACCATGATTGAATAGAATAGATGTTGGATGCTTGTTTTTACTTTCGAAAGTAAATAGCAATTACATTTGGCTCCGGAAGATGCTGAAATAAATGTCAGATGATTGCTTTTACGTTCGGAAGTGAATAACAGTAATATTCTGCTCCATACGATGCTAAAATAACTGTCGGAAGTTTGCTTTTAAATTTCGAAATGATGCGTTCGATGGTACAGCGGAAATTAACATTTGATGTTTGCTTTGACGTTCGGAAAGGAATAACAATAGTATTCAACTCCGTACGATGATAAAATGAATGCCGGATGTTTGCTTTTACGTTCAAAAATAAATAGCAATTACATTAGGCTCTGGAAGATGCTAAAATAAATGTTGAATGGTCACTTATACGTCCGGAGATGAATAACAATAATATTCAACACCATACTTGTACCATGATTAAATAGAATAGATGTTGGATGCTTGTTTTTACTTTCGAAAGTAAATAGCAATTACATTCGGCTCCGGAAGATGCTGAAATAAATGTCAGATGATTGCTTTTATGTTCGGAAGTGAATAACAGTAATATTCTGCTCCATACGATGCTAAAATAACTGTCGGAAGTTTGCTTTTAAATTTCGAAATGATGCGTTCGATGGTACAGCGGAAATTAACATTTGATGTTTGCTTTGACGTTCGGAAATGAATAACAATAGTATTCAACTCCGTACGACGATAAAATAAATGCCGGATGTTTGCTTTTACGTTCGAAAATAAATAGCAATAACATTCAGCTCCGGAAGATGCTAAAATAAATGTCGAATGATCCCTTTGACGTACATGAAACGCATTTCGATTATTACAGTCCAATAACTAAGTTTCTTGATTTTTTAAAACTCAAAACAAAACAAAAAACACTAAATACTATACGTATTGCTACCGTCTACTGTATTTCAACTGCCAATAAAGACATATATATAAAAAGACACTGCATTATAAAAATTTATCGGACAATATCGCGAAACATGCGCGAGACATTCTCCGAAGAAGCTTCGGGGTCTGTTCGAGGTTTCACGAAGATTTTGCGAACATCGCGCACATCTGGCGAAGGTCAAGCGCTATGTCGAGACAGTAAAGACATTTTCAAAAACAAATCACGACCAGATCATGACGCATTGTGCGGAAAAGTTTATTGAAAAAAAAAATATATATATATATATATATATCTAATTCAAATTCTTACCAAAGTAAAAACATCCCCAAACAAATAACGGCGACCCAAACTCCCGCGTTCGTTTCGCGATCTTTTGCAGAAATTACATGCAACGCATTTCGATTATCACAGTCCAATAATTGAGCTCCAGGATTCTTTTTTAAAACGTAAACAAAACAAAAATACTAATTACAACATAATACTACCGTCTACTATAATTTCACGGCCACTAAAAACATAATAAGGCACTGCATTATGAAAATTGGTCTGGAAATACAAGTCAAAGAAAAATTCGACTTCCGCGGAAGTCTAATTTCGCGTAAGTCGAAGTGTTTTCGCCAGTCCCAATGGATTGGACTTAGGCGAGGTTGACTGTAGCTGCTACCAATCATATTTTCAGAGGATGTTGTAGTGAGCTGCCAACATCCAGAAGAGCAATACCTCAATCATGCTTCACATAAGATGAAAGAAGAAGTCAGTAAATGAGATATTGTTCTCAAAAGAAAATTAATGAGAAGGGACACTTTGAATTACAACATTAGATTATAGTGCAAAACATTAGATTATAGTGTAAAAGCTATAATTGATCCCATGAATATGAGGGACTATTTTGTCAATTAAGGACAGTGTAAGTAGGTAATATATCACTACAAATAGCATCTCTGTCGACAAGAAGCAGTGTCCATGACCATCATGAGCATTGTGCAAGTAGATTTTGTCATGTGTTTGAACGCAATGGTTTCCTTATGATGTATGGTTTGTGCACAGTTTCTTCCAGCTTTTTTCAACGCTGGTTCACTCTTTCACAAACAAAATGGTTTGGTAGGAATATAATGCAGCTGTATCTATACCCCTTTATTTAGATTGACTGAAAATCCTGTTAAATGCATGTAAAAAGTCACATTGTATTGGATGGTATTTAATGAAGTACAAACAAATTGGGTTATATTCTATGAATTAAGACTTCCATATTTGTACGTAAAGGTTGAATAACACATTCCTATGTCAGAATTTTACTCTGTTCTTCATTGTTCAGTGATGCCAATCATACACTACTAGATGGTGCCATATGAGTTGGTACTGTACACCTGTAGATTTCCCTGCATCATGCCTTGAGTCTTCCCATTTATACATGGAGCTCTCTGAGATTTCTCTCTGTGGCAGTGACAACTAGGAAGTGGTGAATACTTCTTCCTTTTCACCTGAAGTGAGTGTTAAAGCTATGTTCTAATATTGGCAGTTGCATAAGGCAATGGGCTCTATTTGGGGAGAAGGCACTGTTAAGCAGTATTAACAGATACATGGTGCACTGATACAGGAGGCAGAGAAGTCATGAGGGTAAAACGTGCATATCAATGTATTTTAGAATTAAAATGACAGATGGTTTGGTAAATACTTTATTTTCTGCAAATCAATATATACATAAATTGAATAATCATGAACATGGGAAACATACAAAGTATATTTGAAACAGAGTCGTTTGACTTGCATAAACAACAATATAAAAGGAAATTAATGATATTACAGTATGCATGTCTATGCAGCTGGGATTACAATAACAATATTATATTTAACAAGCGATAATGCAGAGGGCCACCATTGTAAGCATTGCTTGAAAAGATGGCCGGCGCGAGGAAAAAGTAGGTAGGTAAATTGGTAACATACAAATTCTGCTGCGAAGATAGCAGGGGTAAATAAACTCTGATGTGTGGTGGTGGGTGTGCGTGCAAGTGCTTGAAAGTGCACAGGGGCAGATAGGCTGGGATTTAGAATAATAAAATTGGTTTGCTGGAAGAGGGAATGACTTATGATGTTGCTACTATCGGGAGACCAACATGAGTCATATAAATTATTTGTGCTTAATTCGTATTTGAAGTATACTGTGATAAAATATGCTTCTTTAAGTTTGCTTTGAATGAAAACAAGGAGGCACACTGTTTCAACTCCTCAGGAAGAATGTTCCATGTATCCGGACCGTGATGTCTAATCGACTTTTGAGCAAGTAAAAGCTTTGGATTACTTAAATGAAAATCATGGGAACGACGGGTAGGGTATGAGTGAATATGGTCATTAGTTACTAGGGCTTTATGGAAAAATGGTAATAAATTTTGAATGTGTTTATACATAAATATAGCAGTTGGGTATGAATGTATATCATGGGCCTTAAAGGACAAGTTCACCTTCATAAACATAAGGATTGAGAGAATGTAGCAATATTAGTAGAACACATCATTGAAAGTTTGAGGAAAATCAGACAATCCGTTCAAAAGTTATGAATTTTTGAAGTTTTTGTGCAGTAACCGCTGGATGAGAAGACTATACTGCAGTGTATGAATAACTTAGATGTCACATGCGTACAACAATATAAGGAAAATATAAAGAGAATTTCACAAAATGCCATCTTTTGAAAAAAAGTACACATTCCCCTGACTCGTTACCGACAAATGTTATGGGTAATATTATTCCCCCTGCCTTTAGAAAGAGGCAAGTCAAGAGCTCTTTTATTATGCGAAAAAAAGTGAAAATATGTTGAATTTTCTTTTACATTTTCTTTATACTGTTGTACGCATATGACTCACAAGCTGTAGTAGTCTCCTCATCCGGCGGTTCCAACACAAAAATTTTAAAAATGCATAACTTTTGCATCGATTGTCCAATTTTGCTCAAACTTTCACTGATGTGTTCAACTAATATTGTTGCATTCTCTCAATCCTTATGTTTATGAAGGTGAACTTGTCCTTTAAGAGTTTTTAGGCGATAAAATATGGGATCAGTGTGAGCCAATATATATTGTAATGATAATAGATATATATTGTAATACAGTAGAAATCAATTCATATACTGTATCCACACAGTCTTGTGGTAATGAGATGTGACACAGAAAATATGTAAATGATCAACAAATTTTAGTGCCACCACTGCCATTAACTGTATGGGAGCCTCATTTATTGTACGGAAGATGTGAGTTAACTATCTGCTCCTGGCTTCATTGCAGTTTAGCCATTTTGAATTTTATAGGCTGCATATGCACTTTTATGGCCAGCATGTAGAACAGTACTATGACATAGACTGTTTTCAGAAAGACTTTTTTTTTTTGTCAGTTGTAATGCAGTTTGTGAAATGTGTTTTGATGTGTACCGTATGTCCCCAAAAAAATTACAACGGTCCCCTCCACAACAATAACTTAAAAATGGTGAATCAATCCAAATACAGTTTCAGGGTATAGAACTATAACTTATTACCCACATCTTACAAAAAAGACCCATCTGATTTGCTTCAGTGGTCAAAGAAAAATGAGGATTTTTAAAGAGCATGTCAGGAATCCCTTCCCTCCCAGTTCTGTCCATTGTGTTCACACATTAATGTACAGTTCCAAGAGCATCCAAGTGCTAAACTTGGTAGAATCAGACCCATGACATGCTCTACAACTATCAACATCTCTCTGTGACCACTTGACCAAATGGGGTTTTCTGCAAAATGTTTGTAAGATGTAATTTTTAGACCCTGAAATAGTATTCAGACAGTTTTATCATATTGGAAGTTACCAATGCGAAAATCTGATTGTAGTTTTTTTTTTTTTTTTTTTTTTTTTTTTTTTTTGCTTGTTTCTTTGTTTGTTTGGTTTTTTTTTTTGGTTTTTTTGTTTTTTTTGTGGTTTTTTTTTGTGGTGTTTTTTTTTTTTTTTTTTTGGGGGGGGGGGGGGGGGGCAACAACTGTCACAAAGTCTTGACCTGTAAACTGAATGTGCAGCTCTGTATGCACATGCATGCAAGTGTGTTTGCATACATATGCCATATGCATACAGTCAACTCCACGGATGTCAATCTTGATGGGACCGAGAAAAATGCATCAACTTCTACGTAAGTAGAAGAAAATCAACTTACGAGCACTGTCCCTTTCATCACATGGGAGTGTTGTAGTTACATATGATTCAGCATGGCTCCCAGAGTAAATGTTCATGCCCTTGGTCATATTCCACCAAATAAATTTGTACTTTTATATATTACTTAATGTCAAGCTGGCAATTATTGTTTTGACAAGAGAAAGAAGTGATAGTACTGGTATTTCTTTTTGAGCAGCATTTCCCCCATTTTTGGGATCTCACTGTAGCTTCATGATTACAGATGCCATTTTGACATCAATGTTTCATAATTACGGTGAATCAAATGTCGAGGTTTTCTTGCCATGGCTTACAGTATGTTGTAGTCAATCTAAGATAAAATGACCCCTTTCAGGCTGCATTGTGTGTGCAGTTTCATAGTAGAATAGTAGTACAACTGCATAACTATAAATGAAGATAAAGTATGTTAAATTAACATTTTAACGAGGAAGGAAGCTGTATCTACATGTGCGATCTGTTCATCACACATCAAAATCGTGAAGATTCTGAATAGTTTCAACGGAGATACGTGTGTCTTACACGCACATAAATTGGAAATCGGGAGATTTTAATACTCTTTTGGGCAGGTCAAAAAGTTTCATGGAGAATTCTGCAGATTCAGAGAGACTTGGCAACTCTGGTCATTATCATTATACAGAGGGAGAGAAAGAGATATGTGTCTCTTTTATTGAAGTAAATATATGCAAGAATTTTACTGCAACTGCTGTGAAACAGGAATTGTGTGCCAGTGTCTTTTCACCTTTGTCAGATGAGTTCATAAGAACAGCAACCCTATATTAAACAGATACACTACTTCACACCCTTTGGCAATTTCTCGTTTACCATCAGTATTTAGAAACTACACGGTATAGTAAATATGGCCATGGAAATCTCAGCTATTAAGTATGGCGGACAGAAGATTAGGGAAAATACAAAAGCATGATGGGAGTATTGGTATAAATGAGGCATTATGCAGTAAAGTACACAAAGACATGTTGATAAACATCATTTGTCAGAAACTGCAAATATCAGAGAATGGCCTGCAGTGGTTTTCATTTGGTTTTGTTTTTGTTTTTTACCAGCTACACTCATGTTAGCAGTTAAGATGAGATGACGATGCCCTTCATTTCCCATTAGAGTTTTGCCGTATTGCATTTCTTCGAAACATTAAAAAGTTTATGTGAAAAAATCTTTTGTGAACAATTCAGCTACTACAACACCTCCCCCGTTCAAGAGTATAGAAACGCACTTAGTGCGCTGAGAGGGCCTATTCTCTCGATTTTGCGTAGTACGCTCATGGGCAGGTGCAGGCGCCATTTTAGGAAGCAAAGCGATCAATAGAGGGTGTATTTTTACGTGATCCTATAATGGAATGACATCTGCCTCCCTTTCTTTTTCTCCTTTTTAGGGGGCATACATGGTGAAAGATGTACTTCAGACCTCATTACTGCATTTAGAAGTACCATTTCTGCCTAAGCACGAAATATAAATGAAGAAATGCCCTTTATTATTCAATCTGCAGTCCCTCAAAATTTGAGCTAATGACCTAATGATAGGGAGTATACCTGAACCATGGTGTTTGATATGCATGGGGGGTGCTCACAGTTTCAGAGCCCTCTTCTTCTCCCCCCCCCCCCTCTCTCTCTCTCTCTCTCTCTCAGCTCTTCTCTTGGTTGCTTTTATTTACTATGTAGGCTAATATGTTTTACCCTAGAACAACCAACAGAAATCGTAGGCGGCCACTAAAATTATGCTTTCTATTTCCAGTCTTTTACAGAAAAGGTGCAAACATTATTTCTTCTCTCGGAGGTTATTTTTATTTCTTCTTTTTTTCGGGAGGGGAGAGGGGCTTCCGGGGATGGGGTAATGTAGACCTCTTGATACGCGTGAGCTTTTTCACTTTGTTGCACTTTTTAAATTTATGCAGTAACATGGACCAAACGGATGAGTGGTATTCTTTTTATTTTGTATTGTTATGATGCACTGACATGAGGAATTATAGCCCTTTTGGCTGAATCATGTGCTGTGCTGAAGTAAATAAATGAAATGAGATGAAAATGTATTATCATCAACACTCTTCTTCTTAGTATAAGTATTATCTTATTATCATTATCGTGATCATTGTCGCCACCTCACATTTTCACATTTCTGATCCTAAAAGCAATGTCTCTTGTTAAATGTAATTATAAAATGGGTTCAAGAATGTAGCCAATTGGAAGCGCTGAAATGAGTCACGTGTGTGTGCATTAATTTCTCACTAACATGCACGGCCTGACGTCACAATGTTTACACTAGCAGTGCGCACTCAATCGGTTGTTACAAGTGCGTCACGCGCTACTATACGCGCTGTCAATCCTGTAAACAACTTCTAGTTCGGGCTGCCGGCCGGCCTTTCTTGTGTGGATAACATGTGTGGCATACGTATACTCTTATACGTACAGTACTTATATGTGCGGGATTTCCGAGTGCGACGTGCATAAATGTTTGGGACGAACATCTTCGGACATCTTGACTCTTGAGGGAGTGCTAAATGTAGCTGACTGGTATTGACCCACAAAAGTACGTAAAAAATGCTTAGTTTTCGACCCATTTTATAAAACAAATGATGCACAGGATTATTTCGTGGCATTAGTGGAGATGCAGCTCACTCTCGGGTATTTACAATGTAGTGCAACATGCACTGGTCTTCGCCTCGTGCATGTTTCACAATTGTAAATACCCTCGAGTGCGCTACATCTCCACTAACGCACTCTATCCTGTGCATCATTTGTATACAAATGTTGATTATTCTTGCCCTAATAGAAAAATATTCCTGTGTAAAAATGACCATGTGTAGATGCGTGTGTGTGTGTGTGTGGGGGGGGGGGGGGGAGGGGAGTGGTGTTTGAATGTATGCACCTGTCTTGGCCGTAAGACATTGAGAGCGTCTCTCTTGGCTGCAAATTATACCTCCAGGGCCCCGTTGCAAGAAAGTTGCAATCAATTGCAAATAATTGCTAATTTTGAAACAACCATTCTGATTGGCTCAGGGTCTGCCCTATTAAGAAGACATGCATGCAACAATGATTTTGATTGGCCAGTGACAATCAGTTGCAAGTTGCGTTTAAACGCAAAGTTTCTAGCAACGGGGCCCAGGTCTGATAATTATGAGGACTTGTTTACACCACTGCCCTCTCCATCCCATTGGAGCTTTTGGATTTTTAAAGTAGAAATTCAACAATCTTGGTGCCCACTTCGGTGGAATAATATTTAAAATGTTTTTTAATCAAAGAGAACAAATCTGGGACACTGTGATTGGCTGAATCGTGGTAACCGTCACTTCTTGATCCACATTATCTGTCTTCACGGTGCACTCTGTATTGGAGGTCAACGGGGGGGGGGGGGGGGGGGGGGGGACTTAGGGGATGTCTCCCTTCCACACATGGGAGCTCTTGTGTTCTCAGAATTGATATTATATGATTTGGCACACACTTTGGTGGAATATTTGCAATTTTTAATTAAACAAGGAAAAGTAGAAATTACGCGGTGCGTAAAATATGTCCCCGCCGGAAGTAGCATTTTGTAGCAAAATGTACAATACAGGTCAAAAATCAAGGTCAAAGGTAAAAGAAGTCAAAGGTCAAAATTCTGTGTAGAAGTGTTGAAGCCCTCACCTAGTGCCATCACATAAAGCAAACGGAATCGAAATCGGGTTAGAAATGGCGAAGGAGTAGCATTTTGTAGCCAATGTACAATATGGGTAAAAAATCAAGGTCAAAGGTCAAAGAAGTCAAAGGTCAAAATTCTGTGTAGAAGTTTTGAAGCCCTCACCTAGTGCCATCACATAAAGCAAACGGAATCGAAATCGGGTAGAAATGGCGAAGGAGTAGCATTTTGTAGCAAAATGTACAATATAGGTCAAAAAATCAAGGTCAAAGGTCAAAGAAGTCAAAGGTCAAAATTCTGTGTAGAAGTGTTGAAGCCCTCACCTAGTGCCATCACATAAAGCAAACGGAATCGAAATCGGGTTAGAAATGGCGAAGGAGTAGCATTTTGTAGCAAAATGTACAATACAGGTCAAAAATCAAGGTCAAAGGTCAAAGAAGTCAAAGGTCAAAATTCTGTGTAGAAGTTTTGAAGCCCTCACCTAGTGCCATCACATAAAGCAAACGGAATCGAAATCGGGTAGAAATGGCGAAGGAGTAGCATTTTGTAGCAAAATGTACAATACAGGTCAAAAATCAAGGTCAAAGGTCAAAGAAGTCAAAGGTCAAAATTCTGTGTAGAAGTTTTGAAGCCCTCACCTAGTGCCATCACATAAAGCAAACGGAATCGAAATCGGGTTAGAAATGGCGAAGGAGTAGCATTTTGTAGCAAAATGTACAATATAGGTCAAAAAATCAAGGTCAAAGGTCAAAGAAGTCAAAGGTCAAAATTCTGTGTAGAAGTTTTGAAGCCCTCACCTAGTGCCATCACATAAAGCAAACGGAATCGAAATCGGGTTAGAAATGGCGAAGGAGTAGCATTTTGTAGCAAAATGTACAATATAGGTCAAAAAATCAAGGTCAAAGGTCAAAATTCTGTGTAGAAGTTTTGAAGCCCTCACCTAGTGCCATCACATAAAGCAAACGGAATCGAAATCGGGTTAGAAATGGCGAAGGAGTAGCATTTTGTAGCAAAATGTACAATATAGGTCAAAAAATCAAGGTCAAAGGTCAAAATTCTGTGTAGAAGTTTTGAAGCCCTCACCTAGTGCCATC
Organism: Diadema antillarum; assembly: GCF_040938485.1. Classification (NCBI taxonomy): domain Eukaryota; kingdom Metazoa; phylum Echinodermata; class Echinoidea; order Diadematoida; family Diadematidae; genus Diadema; species Diadema antillarum. The sequence goes on from NW_027271038.1 coordinate 700,322, forward strand.
ACATAAAGCAAACGGAATTGAAATCGGGTTAGAAATGGCGAAGGAGTAGCATTTTGTAGCAAAATGTACAATATAGGTCAAAGGTCAAGGTCAAAGGTCACGACTGAAATTCTGTGTAGAAGTTTCAAAGCTCCCATGTAGTGCTATCATATAAAGCAGACAGAATCAAAATTGGCTCATAAATGACAGAGAAGTAGCAAATTGAAGATTTTGATCACACACGGACGCACACACGGACACACGCACGGACGGACGGACGGACACACGGACACACACACGTACGGAGCCCGTTTCATAGTCCCCTGCTCGAACTCGTTCGGCGGGGACAAAAAAAGGAGGAAATGTAGGGAAAATTTGAATGTCTAAATCTGTTATTTGTGACCTCTTTATATAGGATCCACATAATATGTGCGTCTTCAATGTGTAAGTTTATGAGAGGTGGACCGAAGGGAGCCTATGCATTTTCAGAATTGAAATTCAACGATATGATGCACACCTTTGGTGGAATATTTGAGAATTTTCAATCAAAAATATATAATATTTTGAACAAGTTCGCATTGCAGTTACAAGCTCTGTTAATAGTTTTTTGGTTTTTTTGGGGTTTTTTTAAGAAAAGAAAAACAAGAATAGTAAGTTTGAAAATCAAGGGGGATGATCCCCTGAAAAATTCCAGGGGGACTGTGTTCCCCCCCCCCCCCCCCCCAAGGTGTGGTATAAGGCCAAAAAAGCAGGGGCAAAAGAGGGAGAGAGGATGGGAAATAAGGTGAGAGAAAGGTGCTTCAGTAATGTCTATAGCTCGAACTTTGAGGGACTACAGATTAGAAAATAATGGGCGTTTCTTCTTCTTTTTTTATTTTTAGGCATCAATGATGCTTCTAAATGACATTTTGAGGTCTTAAACAAAGCTGTACCATTGTTTGCCCTCTTAAAACTGAAAAAAATGAAAGGGAGGCAGAATTCACTCCTCAGGGTTACGTATTCTATGCTCACGATAATCCAGCGGTTTGCTTCCTGAAATGGCCGCCATTGGGCTCCATGACGTACTACACCTGTTTACGTGTAAAATCGCGAGAGTACATGTAGGCCCTCTTGGCGCACTGCATGCATGTGCTTCTATACTCTTTGGTTCAAACATCAGTATCAAACTATTACCAATATAGAATGACTCCATCTAAAGAGGAGAATGTATTCTTCTGAGTTCTTTTCAAGGAGAGATATGTGTGCAAGTGAGTCGGTAAGAGGCAATAATTTCATCAGCTCATCTAATATGTATGCATGGTCATAACTGATATAACGTACTAGCACAAGTGAGCTAATTGCAATCACTCACCGTCCGTCATGCGTAAACTTTTTACATTTTCATCTTTTTCTTGAAAAACCCATGATGGATTTTCACCAAAGTTGGTAGGTAGCATCCCTAGGGGGACAGGATCTCACTTTGTTCAAATGGGCACCATGCCCCAGGGGGCCGAAACCCCCTAAAATTAAGGAATCTTTAAAAATCTTCTCTAGAACCAGCAGTGATAGAGCCAAGTTAATGCTTTGAGTTATATAGTACATTGATTAGTACAGTGCACTCCCGTTATAACGAAATGCTCAGGACCGGCGGTGTTCTTTCGTTATAACCGAACAAACACAATATATAACAAAAACAAGGATATCACGCATAGTATTATATTCTAGGTTTGTTGAATACTCATCGTACACTGGAAAGCAGTGTGAAATGGGATGGTACCTTTTTAATTTCGTTTAAATATTACATTTAAAACTGTGACACACGGAGCAAACACACGGTGATGTGAAGCATTCTCCCATGCAGAGACGCTATAAAAATGCTTGTTCCGCTACGTATTTTCGAAAGCGATCCACATTTCGTTATAACAAAGCACATTTCTTTTGTTTGTCTTTGTTAGTGGGGCTCGGAAAAGACTTCGTTATAACGAAAATTTTGCTATAACCGTGTTCGCTATAAGCGAATTTTGTACCATAAACTTTAATGGTGATAATTTTGTGACCAGAAGTTTTATTTCGTTATAACGGAATTTCGTTATAACCGTGTTCGTTGTAACGGGAGTGCACTGTAGTAGTTTCAAGTTTGTCCATGGTGGATTCAAGGGTGTCCCCCTTGGAGCCCAGAGTTGGGGGGGGGGGGGTCCAAATGGGGTTCTAGAGATTGTACATTTTCATGTTCTTCTTAAAAAACCCATGATTGATTTTCACCAAACTTGGCAGGCAGCATCCCTAGGGCATAGGATCTCAGTTTGTACAAATGGGCATCATGTTCCACTGCCCCTCCCCCCTTAAGAAATTTTTAAAATCTTCTCTAGAACCAGAAGTGATGCAGCTATAAAGTTGATATTATGAGTAAGTGCATTGATGCCTGTAGTGGCATGTTTGTTAATGGCAGATCCAGGGGTATCCCCTTGGAGCCGGGGGGGGGGGGGGGGGGGATCAAAATTGGGGCCTAGTTTTACATTTTCATCTTCTTGATAACGCAGATAACGCATGGTCAAATTTTTACCAAACTTGGCAGGCATCATCGCTTGTGTTATAGAATATATATTTGTACAAATATGCACCTTTCCATACCTGGAGTACAATGCCCAAGGGGGGGGGGGGGGGGGGGGGGGGGCGGGGGGAGGAGACACACAAAATCCCAAAATTAAGGAATCTTGCAAATCTTCTCTCAAACCATAAGTGATAATTAAACTAAGCTAGTCATATGTGTAATTTAGAATAGAGACTGTGGCTTTGAGTTTGTGGCAGATGGGGGGGGGGGGGGGATGCCCCCCCCCACACATACATTTTCTTCTTGATCAAATTTGTCACCAAACCCAGTGCATTACCTCAAGGGTGACAATTTATGTACTTAATACAAGGACCATAAAACCCCTATCTGATTTCAAAAAAGAAAAAAAAAATTATTTAAAACTGGAAAAACCCTGAGTAAATTGAATGCTTTTTTCAAGGGTATTTATAGTAGATGCTGGGGTTGACAGTTTACCCCCCCCCCCCAGCCCTCAAAGCTGTCCCCCAACCACAAGTTGTAGTAGTAGTCTGCTGGAATTCATGGAAGGTGAACTCACGATATTCAGGTGCGCGCAAGAAATTCAACAAAAATTCGCTTTTCTAGAATTATGAAAGAGCAATGGACCAACCGCTTTCAGAAAGCAGGGGGAATAATTGCTACCCTTAACATATGTCAATATCAAGTTGATGGAATTTGTAATTTTCATGAAAAATGGATTTTTGTAGTATTTTCTTTATATTTTCTTGGTATTGTTGTCCACTCATACGTCATAACCTCTAGTAGTCTCCTCATCCAGCGGTTCCAACACCAAAACTTTAAAAATGCATAACTTTTGCATCGATTGTCTGATTTTCTTCAAACTTTCACTGATGTGTTCTACTAATGTTGCTGCTTTCACTCAATCCACATTGCTCCTGGGGTTTATCTTCCCTTTAACTATTTCAATTCATTTATTTCATTCTCATTTTTTTCTTCAACCAAACATATCACAAGGTAAATCAGAAAATCCATCATAAGCATATATACATTACAAAGTGCAAAGGATAAACGATAGTCAACAAACTAATAAAAATAAATTATGTATACATACGGGAAAATACAAAGTTATATTTTGAGGAGAAAAAAGGAGAACTGAGAGGTCCACTAAAAAGCAGTGCTTGTGGATTGTGGACCACTCAAGAATTTCCTCCAAAAATACTTACAATTACAAGTACATCACACAAAAATGATTCAGACAAAATGGAACAAACAACAGAGACACAACAACATGACACGACTAAACTGAGGGGGATACGATTGAACGGAATGGGACAAAAACAAACTTAAAGGAAGAAAAGGAAAGAAAGAAAGAAAGAAAGAGAGAGAAGAGAGAGAGAGAGAGAGAGAGAGAGAGAAAAAAAAAAGAGTGAATGCCTACACGCTGAACAAGAGAAACGGAGGAGAGAATTGAGGAGGTGCTTCGAACAGCTGGTGACTGCACGTAGCTGTGTAAAAATTATGCAAATAATTGCCTGGTAATGCCGTTTTTCACTGCGTAATGATGAATTCAATAACTGATGATGACCCTCGTGTTTGCTGTAACCTGTATAGGTAATGAAATTAAATATCTCAGCCAGAATTTAACAAAAAAGATTTCAAATTACGCTTAAAAATGTGTAACGATGGAGAATTGTTTATTTCAAAACCCAATTCCAAAATTTAGGGCCGGTGTATATAAATGTTTTCTGAGCTAATAAGGTTCTCAAAAGAGGTGAATGAAACTCATTAGACTGCCTAGTAGGATAATCATGAAAAGATTGATTTCTTGGAAACATTGAATTAAAAATATTGGGAAGAGCATTTGTGTTGTAATTGAACATGAACTGACCCAGTTGAAAAAGAAACATATCTTTAATTTTTGAAATCTTATATTTAATTAACTATAAATCTGAATGGGAACGTGGCCAAACCCCACAAATAATACGAAGTACTTTCTTTGGTAATGATAATAATTTATCTAATAAAGTTTGATGGGCGCTAAGAACAAGCATTACCCAAGTGCTTTGAGGAAAGGGTGCACGTCACAAGACCAACACCCAGGAGTCATACAGCCCACGAGTTCAACACTAAGTGAACAAAGCCCATGAGTTCAACATCATGTAAACTAGGCTCACGAGTTATACAGCCCACGAGGTTTGACACAGGCAAATAAAGCCCATGAATTTGACTACGCAAAGAAGGCTCATGAGACCCACACTAGATAAAGAAGGCTCACGAGGCCAACACTACGCACACAAAGCCCACGAGACTGACAATGTGAACAGCGCCATCTATAGACCAATGAAGAGTGTGCAGTTGTAGAGGGTGTCCCAATAGTGGCGTAAGGAAGAAATGAGTGATCAGAAAGGGGAATTGCTCGGATGTTACTGCGTCAGTTCCCTTCCCTCACCCCTGGAATTTTCAGGACCTTTATTTGTGTGTACGTGTGTGAGTGTTTGTGTAAAAACTATGAAAACACTACGCACACAAAGCCCATGAGACTGACAATGTGAACAGCGCCATCTATAGACCAATGAAGAGTGTGCAGTTGTAGAGGGTGTCCCGATAGTGGCATAAGAAATGAGGGATGGGAAAGGGGAGTTATTGCTTGGATGTTACTGCGTCGGTTACCTTCCCTCACCCCCTGGAATTTTCAGGACCTTTATTCGTGTGTGCGTGGATGAGTGTTTGGGCAAAAATTGATAACATTTACTAAAAGTGTGCACCAGATCTTTTCACTTCTAATCCAAAAATGTAAAAACACCATCATATACGTTATAACTCCGCAACCTCTTAAAGTATTTTTGCCCCCCCCCCCCCCTTAAAAAAAAAATGGGTACAGCCATGGTTTGTACAGTTAAGTGGGATTGTCGAAGAAAATGTGATTGCAATTTATATAAAAATTCTTTAATATAGCCTCATTACAATAAGTGTTGGTGTGCTAGTGTATTAGAGTTCCTTATAGAATAAAAAATGTACCTTCCCCATCCACTTTTATTCTTTTTACTTAGGAGGTAGAGGAATTGATCCCCCAAAACCCTCCTGCCCCTTCCAACCTGTTAAAAAAAAAAGAAAAAGAGGAATGATGTGCACATTTAGGTCTGCCTACTAGGAAAAACGTCCTGTAAGAAATGAAGTTTGCGTGGAAATATTTCAAAACTAGAAATGTCGCTATAGCGACTGATGCCTCCGCCATAATGCATGATTCTCCCAATAGGCGTATAGTACAATGTCTTCACAGTGTGTGATCCATGACAGTTTCACATAACTGGCAAAATATTGAAATGACAGGTCTGTCAGAAATGTCTTGAACTGGGTTTGCTATAATTTTCTAAGAGTGCAGGTACACATATTTGGGGAATTGAGAATTTTTACTTGAATGATGGACCTTTTTATAAGTTTATGCATTGAGTAATTTCCAAGGTATGAAGAAAGAGTGTAATGACGGTTCAAAATAGATTTTTTTTTTTTTTTGGGGGGGGGGGGGGGCATTGAAACCTGGCCTTTGACCCTTAACCTCTGACATTTGACCTGGCTGGAAATTTCCCAGAGAATCTCCTTTAGGTAATGCATGTATTAAGATTTGAAACTAATTATGCAAGCATTGCATATACTAGTATATGAGGGAAATAGTAAAATTTGCAACATTTTCACCTCACCTTTGACCTTTTGACCTTTGACCTTATGACATGAATCTCTCTGGAGAATCTTTACGCAGTAGTACATGTCCACACCAAGTTTCAAGAAAATACCGTATGGGCATTGCATAGATATGGGGGAAATTGCAACATTTGTAGCATTTGACCTTGACCTTTGACCTTTGACCTCTTGCCAATGTCACTAAAATCTACTGAACCAATTGTCCCATCATACATCATCCTTCGACCAAGCTTGGTGAAAGCTGCTTCATCCAGTTTTGAGTTATCACGTAAACAGATAAATTTTAGGATTTGACCTTGATCTTTGACCATTGACTTCTGTCCGATTTCACTGAAAAACTAATCAGGTAATTTTCCCATCATACATCATCCTCCAAGAAAGTTTGGTGAAATTTGCTCGATCCAGTCTTGAGTTATCGCGTAAACGGATACAATTTCATGATTTGACCTTGACCTTTGACCTTTAGCCGATTTCATCCAAAATTTAATCAAATAATTGCCCCATCATACTTTATACTTGGACCAAGTTTGGTTAAATTCCAGTAAATATTACTCAAATTATCGCGTAAATGAAAGCGGACGGACGTACGGACGTACGGATGTACAGATGTACGGACGTAGAGACGTACGGACAGACGGACAATCCGAAAACATAATGCCTCCGGCACCACTTCGTGGCGGAGGCATAAAAAGGTCAATGTCGCAGCGCACACCTATTTTACATGATCTGGAGGGGGCGTAGTCGTCAACGAAGGTGTGGGTTTGGTATGAATTCACAGAAAATAGCATAATCACTTATCAAGGTATTTGTTATGATTCAGGAAAAAAATGCATCCATGAAAAGAGGTATTTATTCCTTTAGAAATTTATCATTTTGAGGAGAATAATCATATGCATCACTGTGATATAATATTTTTTTCATCAATTGACTTTCATACATTGTAGCTACAGATGGGTTCTCTAAATCTTCTCAGCAGTGGGATAGGATATCCAATACTTCATTAGTGCAGTAATGAAAAAGGGGGAAAAATCTTACATCCTGCCCATATATCTTCTAGCTAGAAATGGGGAAAGCCTATTAAAATTAGCATGATGTCATCATAAAAACATAAACTTGAAGCCATACATTGTTCTTATTTTTCCCTTTTCCCTTTATGACATTAATGCAACACCCTGTACAGATACACACTTGTAGTTAAAGGTTTTATGACATACAAATGCATCTTGATTCGTGTTGATTTATGATACCCTCAACATCACTTTTGTGGTGAAACGAATATCTAGAAACATTCCATATATTTTTAAATAATTTTTCTTCTATTTTTCTTCAGATTACTTGGATACACCCACAAAAAAAGCCAACCTTCCAAACCAAGATTCTGGTTGTGACCTCATCTATCAATCATTGCTAAAGTACTAATATGATTATTGATTAACAAAAGACATTGGAATGCACCCTCCCTGAGACCGAGCATAACTTGCATGTTCTCTCGCCATGTCTTTTGTTAGTCACATTAATATCCCAGAAATATGCAAGTTATGCTGAGTGGAGGGGAAAGTGCATATTCCAATGTCTTTTGCTAAACATATCAGTACTTATAGCAATGATTGACAGATGAGGTCACAACCAGAATCTTGGTTTGGAAGGTTTTTTTTTTGTGGGCGTATCCAAGTAATCTGAAGAAAAATAGGAGAAAAATTATTAAAAGATATATGGATTGTTTCTATATTTGTTTCACAGCAAAAGTGATGTTGAGGGTATCATGAATCCACACAAATCAACATGCATTTGGATGTCTTAAAACCTTTAACATAAAGATGGCGCTGTTTATCCTGTTGGTCTTGTGGTTCTTCTTTACCTAGTGTCGGTCTTGTGGGCTTGTTTGCGTAGTGTCGGTCTCATGAGCCCTCATTGCGTAGGGTCGGCCTCATGAGCCCGTTTTGCCTAGTGTCGAACTCATGAGCTGTATGACTCGTGAGCTGTATAACTCATGGGCTGTATGACTCATGGACCTACATATATATTCAATGTTGGTCTCGTGGGCCATATGACTCGTGGGTGTCGATCTCGTGGGATGACCCTGAGGAAAGAGTGCATCAGTAATCAAGACTAGCACTCTCACAGCAGAAAAGACCTCCCCTGATGCAGTTTGCTGTGTGTGTCTGTGTGTGTGAGAGCTTTGAACTGGAGCAGCAAATCAAAATGCAGTGCGAACATGACACTTAAAGGACAAGTCCACCTTCATATACATGTGGATTGAGTGAAGGCAACAATGTTAGTAGAACACATCAGTGAAAGTTTGAGGAAAATTGGACAATCCGTTCAAAAGTTATGAATTTTTAAAGTATATGCGCAGTCATTGCTGGATGAGAAGACTACTACAGTGTATGATGTCACATGCGTACAACAATACATGTATAAGGAAAGTAATAAGAGAATTTCACAAAACTTTTTGAATAAACTGCACATTTCTTCGACTTGTTACTGACATTATGTTAAGGATAATAATTATTCCCCCTGCCTTCTGAGAGAAGTGGAGTGTTCTTTTGTTATGCCAGAAAAATGGAAATTTGTTGAATTTTCTTTATTCTTTCTTTATATCGTTGTACACATGTGACATCACAAGCTATAGTAGTCTTCTCATCCAGCCATGACTGAACAGAAACTTAAAAAATTCATAACTTTTGAACGGATTGTCCGATTTTCCTCAAACTCTCACTGATGTGTTTGCTGCATTCACTCAACCCACATGTCTATGAAGGTGAACTTGCCCTCTAACAGCAAGAAATAGAAAAGCACTCTTTAGTGGTGTTCTTCAATTGAAAGACAAATAATGCAGACCTAAAAGAAAGGAAACTAACATGTGCAAATGTGTGCATTATAGAAAAATATTTAGTTTCTTAAGTGGACCTGATTATCATTTCATTTTGAATGACACATCACAGGTACATGTGTTTGACTTTGAGTTCCCTTTTAAACTGTTCTAAACAAATTCTGATATTTCATTCAAAATTTTACGTTAAAGCACTGCTTGTAATTTAATGAAATTTGAAATTTTTTCTTTGTCTCTAAATTCGGTCATGGAGATGGAGCAGTGCTGAGCATGACTTCACAATGAAGAGGAATGTCAGACATCCCATTGTAATGCCTTAGAACCCAAACATGTTTGCATGGATTATGCAGCATTGGCACTCTTTCTACAACACCTCCCTGGTTACAAAACCAAATTTCTGTTGAAATTGTAAACCTCAAGGTCAAGGAATATGCCAGACAGTCTCTTTGAGCATCTGTTCGCGTCACATCTGGGCCCTGTTGCATAAAACCCTTACCGCTGGACTTACCGCTCCTTTCTAGCGGTAAGTCTTCAAATTAGCGGTAAATTTTATAATCCTTGATGCTGATTGGCTGTGACGCCTAATTTTGACGGTAGCTACCATTTAAATTCAACGATAAGTTTTATGCAACGGGCCCCTGCAGCTCTGTGATTCCTCCATCTTTGCTTTGTTCTCTCATGTGTCATTTACTGTTAACGCATGGTACATTAATTTTCGCATATTTCACGCTACTTCTGGTTAGCGCAAATTCTAAAACACACGAAAATATCTTCACAATTTTCTCTGCACATTGTGAACAGGTTGACAATTGCGCAGCGCGAATTCAAGAACCCGCGAACATATTTTTGAGCCGCTCAGCACGAAAAATTAATCACAGGAAAATATTGATGTTTACAGTATTTGTACATCTGACAGTTTTACTTCTTTACTTATAAGTAAATGTTTCCCACTGAAGAAAGTAATTTCATTAGTACGACAGATACGACAAACGAACAGTAAAAGATGCGAAAGTAGTAGCGGTGTAATTATTAACATTGGTCTTTGTTCAGTCATATTTATTATTTCATTCATAAACAGTACATATGTCTCAAATGATTTAGGATCTTTGTGATTTTCATAAAGAAGAACAAATGAAAGCAACATTTCCTTTAAACAGCCCCTTCAAAATCATTGTAACGAATAATTCAAAGTAGCTGTTACACTTTGTCATTAGCATGACACCAATGGCTTTACAACACACTAAATCTTACTGTGTTCATTTAAATAGAATCAACTAAAGCTGACTTTACACTCGACCAAGGTATTGGTAATTATGCATGTTTAAATATTGACATTTATACAAGTAGAAAATAGTTGCATCCATTATTTCTAATATGAGACATATATGTGAATTTGACTATCAATATATAGATTTTATATACACTTTGTCTAATTTCATGCTCTGATAATTTAATTGTATACAGGATCTCTTAAAAGAATACACAAAGAAAAGTTCTTAAAGTCTAGAGATACAACAAAAATATTTTCACATCATTGAAATACTAATCTTTAAGTTTAAGTCAAACGTATGTGTTGATTTGATGTCAGGCTGACATTTACAAGACATCTTGTTCTACAGTCTTGGCTCTTGACATACACAGAAAAAAAAGACAATACAAACGGTAATCATCAAAATTCAACTTACAGAAAAAGTCCAACAGAGATTCACTGTAGGTGAAGGTAAAAGCCACAACACAGCTTTTCTACAATCAAGTACTGTGTTAAGTGACTTTCTGGAGGCCCTTGAAAGTAAAAAAAAAAAGTACAGGTAATAGAACATTACGATCTCTTTACACAAAACTCTCATGACTTTCCCTGATAAGCATGGCGTATTTAAGTAGAGGTCAATGTTCAGCAATAATTCCACCTTTTATTAACTCTTTATGCATCACAGTGTAAACCCCCATGTGCCACATTATTCCGAGACTGAAACGCAGGCATGCTTTCAGAAAACATTTTTTCAAATCCATGCGATTTTTAATCAATTTTGTTATGCTGGACATGCAATAAGCAAAGTTGTAGAGAAAATCCAACCCTTTGCTATGATGTAAACTTAATGACACATTATGATGATTTATTTTTCAAATGACCAGTGGCTATTTTTATTGTACAGGCATGTCTTTCGCTCACAAAACAATGACAGAAAGTTGAAATTTACACAAAAATCCAATACGGAACACTGCTCGATATTCAATCACCACACAATGCAAGCTACATGTAAGAGAACAGAATCATGAGCAAAGCTTTCATTGTACTGTGGCATTTGGTGATTAACAATTTATCAGTTGGTTTGAGTGGGTTTAAACGTTTGAGTAAAATACACAAACTTGGCATGCCCGACTTGAGTGGGACGTGCGAACATGGCACATAAAGAGTTAAACTTGCAATTTACAACAAATTCAATGAGTTTCAAGACATAACTATTTACTTGCAAAAGCCTTTGTTATTCTGGAGCAGGAACAGCATGTTGAAAATGTCAACACTTGATACATGTTGTATGTTGGACAAGTTATATTGCCTCCATAGCCTGTGTGAAAACTGTATGCATAAATATCTGTGATTTTATTCTTTTCTCTCTCTTTCACACAACATGAAAGACTCCATAGTGTGGGGATACCTTGGAGAGGAAAGCTGGCCCAGCTCAGAAACTTTTCAGAAACCCCCCCCCCCCCAAAAAAAAAAAAAAAGTGTAAACCTACATGTATATCACTAATCTCTATATAAGTACACACAGAGCAAAAAAATCTCGACTGGAGTCAACCATTACCAATGAGCATACGCTGCATATTCACTGACGGGTGATATACATAGTTTTTTAATGTGCCTCCGGTGGGCAGCCAATGAAGATAGATGTTTCCTTATGCTACTGGGTCTTAAAAGGATCTCTGCTTTCCTGTGTTTTGTTATTCTCTGTAATGACTAAATAATGGTAAGAAGTAAGAATTAAGAAAAAAAAACTGTAACTTTTACTGGCTCTTTGAAAGGGAATGTAGAAGGAAGAAGCAACTACTGGTAGGTTGAACAAGTTTGCTATCTTCCCAAATTTACTAAAGATAGAAACGTGGACATCCTGACTGATTTGGTAACATCCAAAAAGTAGTCACTGGTGTGCATTTGTAGTTTCTGCAGACAGTGGGACCGTGCAAAACATTGCCTTTCTGTACTTATGTCTCATTTCCAGGTTATCATACAATGTAAAATATCCACAATATGGAATATATAATTTTCCCCCACTTAGAGAGGGAAAAATTGAAGAGTGTATTCAACACTACAATTACATGGAAACAAAATACACAATATATCACACCTGTAATGAGGGACTTGCAACTCATATTGCAGCTCTGAGCAAAGTGGTGTGTTGGAAGAAAAGAGGGGCAGCACTAACGTGTTGACACAAACCTGTGAAAATTTGAATTTCACTTCCCCTCCTACAATGGCATGATGACATTTGTGTGTGTATCACTCTCTCTCATCCACACATTCATTTATTCACTCTTACAGACAAAACCTATTCTCATTTTCAAAAAAGAAAACATGACAATGATGTGATGAGTAAAGTGTAGGTATGTGGCAAACATGATATGAGTCAGTCTTCCTTAACAACATCATATTCTGACAAATCTTTTACATTATTCATTACTTGTCACAAACATTTTGTGATGGTTACTACACAATGCATGTGTGGTAATTCATACTTATAAGTGTGAACCAGAGGGAAAATAAACTGTTATTTTCACAACATGCCATCATACCTACATTGCACAGACATGAAATAAAAAGTTAATTTCTGTTTTTAATATAAGACTTTTAAAGATACTAACAAATGGGGAAAAGACATTTTACCACAACAGGATATGGTCTATCAGCAATACCAGTGTAGGTATTTGATTACTTTGTTGCTCGTTTTTTTAAAGAAAACTAGAGCAATTCGACTGGGCTGCTTCGGCTTTTCACACAATCACTGCTACTGCCAGAGAAACATGCCACTTCATTGATATTTTGAAAAAGCTGACTGATATTCACAACTGACTGCAGACTGACCAGTGCCTCTCTCTACACAAAGGAAATACTTTGCAATATATTTGTCTATTACACCAAATAATATTATTACCAAACTTATTATTACTCGGCATATACCTCTTAGAATTTGTGCTGTTCAAAATTGCTTTATTATTTTTTTTTCAAATAAAGCTCACTGACTTCGACCACCAATTGTGGACTGGTTGAAAGCTTTGTATGCACAAAGGAAGTACTCTCCCATCTACTCCTGTCAATTATGCACAATAATATCATAATTAAGCTTATACCTACTAGACTTTATGGCTAGAAAATGACATTTAAGCCAAAATTTGGTAATCTTTAGAACTTGACCCTTAATCTTTTACCCAAGTGATTTCAAACAGCTAATTATTGATATTTTCCCCCTATCCTGCTTACCAACTGATATTACCAATGGACATTCCTAGCTAAAGTTATGGATTGAGAAGTACATTTTACCCTAAGTACAGATCTTTGACCTTGACCCTTTACAATACCTAACACCAGTATCATGTTCAGGCAAATACACTGTGAATTATATTAAAAATATATTAATACCCTGTCCAAAAACTTGCATCATCTCTTGACATTCCTTGCTGAATGACTGGAAGTGACTATCTATATCTCTCTCTCTCTCTCTCTCTCTCTCTCTCTCTCTATATATATATATATATATATATATATATATATATATATATATACACGCATATTTTTTTTTAAAGTACTGTGACCTTTGACTTTACACAACTACTATTTCATGTTAGTATCTATCTTTATTAATTCTACCTTTCTTATAATTGGCCAAAGTTGAGTGATATTTGACCATGAGGAATTTTCCACAATTCTAATCAGCATATCAGCATATCAGCATCTCATGTAGCATACCTGGGTCAGGAGCCTAAAAAATGTGTTGAATGTTTTCCTTCAATCATAATAAGAGGTGGGACATGCACACAATCCCAAAACACAATGCCTCTGATACCCTTGGGCAGAGGCATATAATAAAAAGAACTGAACAGGAATACAAAGATTTTTTTTTTTTCACTCATTCAAATACAGGACAGCTACTCTCAGAATTGCAAGCTCCTGAAAAAATACAAGCTTTTAGCAATGCTTTCCTGCATCTGTTACAGCTTTGTTTCCAATGCTCCAGCGGAACATCAATCTTTACAGACATTAACCATAGGCTTCAAAATCTAATCTGCCCAGAATTTAAACCCACTATCACTTCATCTGTAATCAGTCAGACAAGGAATGGCAAGTGCTTCAACAATGCACTTATTTAAAATACACCGGTTGCCATAGCAACATCTGCATGATGCCATTGAATAACTCTAGATCTTGTAAGGCTTCTGTGTGACAAGACAAAATATGGCATAGGTGCATGCAGGAAAGGTTTATGCTGTTGATCGAGGAAAGTGCTCATATTTGACACAGAAAAAGATGAATGAAAGATATAAAGAGATTATTGCAATTTCCATACCTGCCAACATTTCAAGATGAAATATCTTACTCGTGGATTGCAAAAATCTTATTTTATATGCAAGCTGAAGTTAAAAATCTTAGTTTCAGTCAAATCTTCAGAAAATACACATGAAAGGTATATCTAAATATTTCTTAAAAATCTGATTTCTCTGACAGAAAATCTGATTTTGCTATTTTTAACGTAAAAAATCTTACTGAATCTGATAAAATCTTATTAGTTGGCAAGTATGAATTTCCTATTTGTATCAGTATTTGTGCTTTTAAACTGCCATGGTCTTTTTCTGATCTGTGTAATTGTGCCACATTTCCAGTAGGTCTATCACATTTAGGTGCATTATTGGCAATGAACAATCAATCGAACACAAATCTATTGTGGGCGCACTGTGGCTTGTTGGATATGGATTTTTCTTTTTTTTTTTTTTTTTGGGGGGGGGGGGGGGGAGAGACCCTGGGTTCATGTACTGCAAAGCCTGTGTACACCAAAGGACATGATTCTTTACTTACTATATGCCATTATCAACCCATGTACAAACATGTACACGGGTAGCGGGTAGTGCTAATAATAACTAGAAATGTCGCTACAGCGACTGGTTATACCCCCGCCACACAACATTTCATAAGCTTTGGTCAAAACAACATTTCATAAGCTTTGGTCAAAAAACTGAGGAAGTAGTTAAATCCGCAAGATCTTTCCTTGATCTTCTGCCATTAATATGCCGTTACCATGGCAACGTACTTTCGGGTACTGTCGAAAAATGCGTCTTGCACATCTACGACCAAAGGCACACATCTGTACCACGTTTCATGGAAATTGGGCAAAAACTGAGGAAGTAGTTTGCAACACAAAATTTTCCATCATTTTGGCTCATAATATGTGAGCTGTTACCATGGCAACATACTTTTTGTCACTGTCAAGAAATGTGTCATGCTGACCTATATCCTAAGACAAACATTCAATATGAATTCCATGAGAATTGGAAGAACACTGATGAAGCAGTTTTGCCATGAAGCATTTTGCCCTATATTTTACCAATAACATGCCGTTACCATGGCAACGCACTTTTTGCCACAACGGAAATATGTGTCTTGCACATTAACATATTCAGATGAACATCTGTACCTAATTTCATAAAAATTGATCAAAAACTGTGGGAGGAGTTCGCGACGCAAGATTTGTACCCATTTTTGCCCATAATATGCCGTTACCATGGCAACGTACTTTTGGGTACTGTCAAAAAATACGTCTTGCACATCTACAACCCAAGGCACACATCTGTGCCAAGTTTTATGGGAATCGGTTGAAAACTGAGGAAGTAGTTCGCGACGCAAGATTTGCAACGGACCGACAGCCCGACCGCCCGACCGCCCGACCGCCCGACCGCCCGACCGCCCGACCGCCCGACCGCCCAACCGCCCGACCGTCCGCTGATTCCTATTTACCCCCTTCAAACTTCGTTTGGCGGGGGTATAATAAGTAATGATACTGATGATACTATGGCAGGTCCCTCTGGGAAAACAGTTCTCATACCAAAGACACTATCCAGAATAAAATGACTATGTTATTAGTATTCAATGTACTGTGGCAGTCCGACACAACTTATACATTAGAGCATGTAAATCTCCAATCTCCCAGTTGGTCCTCTCTCCATACCAGATAAACAACTATATATAAAATCCATCATTGTGCTCAACAATACCAGAAGCAAATTAGAAATATTTGTTGTCACGTAATGGAGGTGTATTCCCCCCCCCCCCCCCCCCCCGAGTTGTTTAACTATGGGGGGGGGGGGGGGTTAAGTGTATACCACGATGGACCTACATACCAAAGGGGGGAAAAAAGACAAGTGTAGTCAGTAGAGTGTACAAGTCAGCAATCTAAACCTTTGACCGAATAAAAGATGGAACACTTAGGGCAGCCTCAACAGAAATAACATGAACCGAGATTGACCATCAAAAAGCTCATTACAAAGTTTCAACAATATCCGTCATGAAACACTACCTGTACGCTGCACACAAGACACCTACCATACGACCTTTGACCCTATAAAATGCAGAACACTGGGAACAGCATTACCAGAAACAATAGGGGTCTAAATTTCAACATAAGATGATGCAAGTCCATAGTCCTGGAAAAAAAAAATCAAGAAATGCTGATAGCAGACCACACTCAAGAAATAGTAACACGCTGGCAGCCTTTCATCTACTGTATACGCCAAATATTTCACGAGGTTTTAATTTTCGCGAATTTCACGAGTCAGGTGCTATTCGCGAAATTAAAGACACATGAAAATCAAGACTTTGATCCCGATGTGAATGTGACGTACGCGTGTACACTTGGCTGTTCAGTACAGGACTCAACGATCGCAAATTTAACCACTCACGAAATTGTTGGGAATTCCCGATTCACAAAAATTTGGACTCGCAAAATATGTGCCATATACAGTAATACATGGCTGAACATTGAGGGCAGCATAACCAAAGCTAGCACAAGTCAAGATTTGACAGTTACACCCTTCTGTACAAAACTTGAATGCAATCCATCAAGAAAAGTGGCCAGTAGACTACAGACAAGAAGGTCCTCAAAAAATAAACTATTATATGTGTAAGGACTGAACACATGAGGGTGCAGCATCACCAGAAACAGTAGGGGTCTATGTTTCATTAATATAGAGTGCTGAAGAAAATCCACCACGAAACATGGATGATAAAACAACATTCAAGAAATCAGTCGCAGCGGACGGGTACAATTCACTCACTGTTTTCATTTTGACCTGACCTCGCTTTCCTCTTGAATGAACACGTTTCGCACAAAAACCGCTAGGAAAGTGTCGCAGCAAAACTGCTGTAACTTTACTATTTATTCATATTTTTTGATAATCCGAACGGTTATGAAAAGTAAAAACCTCATTTTAACCTGCCATTATGTTACCTTTTTTAAATAACGATAAAATATTCCAAAATGGAGCATAACTTCACTCTCAAAACGGAAATCGTTGTGAAAATTTCACATTTTGACTTCGTGAACAATAAAAAACTCTTTTTTTTAAGTATGTATTTCTTTCCGGAACTCTGAAATATCACATTCGAGAAGTCATGCGTCCGGATATGTCTGGAAATAATCGAAAGTGGTGCACTTTTTCTAGCACACGAGAAGACAGGGTACAGTCCCACGTACCCACATCTTTGTCGCCCTCACGTCACCTGTACTTCAGTGCCGTACGGCACTGCTGTACTCTGATCGTAACTCGTACCGGGAATTCGTTGTTGTAATGTTACTTACCAGTGCAGTAAAATCTGCGTTAAGTCCGAATAATCCAATGTCATGAATTTGCAACTGGTATCATAGCTGATAGATATTCAAATATTAGCTACATTCTTTTTAATAGGCCAGTTCTGATATCGTAAGTCGCTTGTTTTTGAGGTGGTGCAGTCCCCTGCAGCGCACTGCTACATTGTGCTTATCGACACCCCGCGTCGACCACTCTCATAGCATGCATGTGCAGTGTACTAGGCATCCGCAGCAGCCACCTCGCCATCGCACAGTAACAGTACGCTGCATTGCATTCGACCAATCAGCTCAGTGGATCGAAGCAGCATGGGAAAGTCCATTCATTGCGCAAGCGCAAATCAGGTTTTCTTAGAATATGACGTCATTATTCTCGTTTGCTGCTCCGAGATTTCTGACAAGATACCTCATTTATTTTCACTTGTAAATTCAAAAATAGGTCTTCGGCAAAGCGAACAGGGCTACATTGACGTCCGCACATGTCTTATGCATATGTATGTCAAGTTTCATGAATATTAAGTGGTGCGTCCAGATGTGTCTGGAAATAATCGGACGGTAGTTTTCCGAGACAGCGAAAAATCAAATGTTGAATAACTTGAAAAGTTATCGATCGTTTCTCGTGATTTTTCCTATGTTGATAGAAATCATGATTTTGCATTGATACTGAAAGTTTGAGCAATTTTGGTCCACGTATAGCGGAGATATGAGAAGGTGAAATTTTGGCGAAAATGAGAACGCCCGATTCGCACTGCCTCGATGACGGTTGAAAATTCAAAACGTTTCGAGGGTTTCGGGGGAGTTAATTATAGTCGTCCGCTGCGACTGAACTATAACATAGTGGTAACCTTTGGCCCTGTAAAAGACAAAACACTGGAAGCAGCATCACCAAAATATATAGTGGTTCAGAATTGACCATGATAAACATCTGTTCATAATTTGAACAAAATCAGTCAAGAAATGTGGCTAGTAAAAGTGCACATACTGTGAGCAGACCCCCCAAATGAACTGTTTTGTGTATAAAAACAGAACAAGTGAGGGTGCCATCACAAGAAGTTATAGGCAGCTAGAATTTTTAATGGCACACCTCCACACCAAATCTGGATAAAATCTGTCAAGAAATGTAGCCCATAGGCCATACAAGACACCAACCAAAATATGATCTTTGACTCTATAAAAGGAAGAACACTGGGGACAGCATCACCAAACACAGTAATAGTGGGGGGCCTTGCATGTGTTATTTTTGATTTTCAGTTCAAGTTGATGTAAAAGTTTAATTTTTGGTACCATTGTAAAGGTAATTGTCTATAGATCAATTTTGGTTCGAGTGTCAAGCACACAAGTAAGAAATACTCAAAATGGCCGCCAAAATCCAAGATGGCCGCCAACTTCTAGACTTTTGTCAAAAAATTGGATAAAACTCCATTTGAAGTGATTTAAGTGCTAAACCTGATATTTTCATGGGTAATGAGATTATTGGACACATCTACAAATAAAAACAATGCCTTTTGCTTAATTTGCATAAATTTACATAAATTCCATTTTTAAAGCTTTTTTCCTTAAAAAAATACAATTATTTAGAGACAAAATGTATATAAACAAGGCAAGTGCCAAATTGTGTCTCGCCCATTCGCGTACAAGGAATTAATATTTTTTATAACTCCCAGAAGTTAATTGACCTGCTTATGACCTTTGACCTTGTGGTGACCTTCAACACCCCAAGGGACATTTACCATCCAAGTTTGGTCACAAACGGACAAAGGGATCAAAAGTTGTGAGCCATAAACGAAATGCGCCCTAAAAACTTAACATTGGGCCCTAAAAGTTCGTTGACCCGTCTGTGACCTTTGACCTTGTGGTTACCTTCAACTTCCCAAGAGACATCTACCATCACCCAAGTTTGATTGCCATTGTAGCAACATGTGCTGAGTTATGTGTGATAAGAGAGTCTTGCAAGTAAACTTTAACGTATTACCTCAAATGACCTTTGACCTTATCATGTGACCTCTTACGGCACCATAACATGAAGGTACCCCCAGTGCATCCATCACCCAAGTTTGATTGCCATTGTAGCAACATGTGTCGAGTTACGTGTGATAAGAGAGTCTTGCAAGTAAACTTTAACGTATGACCTCAAATGGCCTTTAACCTTATCCTGTGACCTCCAATGGCACCATAACATGAAGGTACCGCCAGTGCATCTATGACCCAAGTTAGGTTGTAATCCAAGCAACTTATGTGAAGTTATTTGTCAAAAGAGAGTCTTGCAGGTAAACTTTAACATAGAAAAGAGAGTCTTGCACATACTCTTTAATATATGACCTCAAATGACCTTTGACATCATCACATGACCTCCGACAACACCATAACATGAAGATACCCCTAGTGCTTCTATCACCCAAGTTTGGCTGCCATTGCTGTAACAGTTGCCAAGTTATCAACATAAGAGAGTCTTGCAGGTAAACTTTAACATTTGTGACAGACGACGGACGGACGACGGACGGACGACATTTGGATCCCTTAGTCTCGCCTTCACCTCCGGTGGGCGAGACAAAAAGGAAATAATCACAAGGAAATGATAATAAGGAAAGAATTACAGCGAAATCTTAAAGAAATGTCCTAAAATACATTTTCAACACATCCGATGAATAGGGGGTCAATAGCTCCATGTTTTACAGAGGCATTATACTCCAAAGAAAGGTCTTGGAACTGCTAGCGCACCCACGTGACTATTGTGATAAAGTATACCTGCTTTCACCTATCTGAGACAACAAGTTGTACAAATCCTGATGTGACGGATATGATGACTGAAACATTAGAACAATATGTGATCAAGAAAACTGTCACCCATTCATGCCTAAAGAAAAGAATACCAGAACACATCCCTAGTTTGACAGAGGAAAGACCTAGTTTAAATCGTTTGTTAAAAGATGCTAAAAAGGTCATATCAGATGCAACTCGAACACCACGTGGATGAGGCAGTACGGATATTATTAATGGCAGCATTTATTCTCAATAAAGCTGTTTGGGATGAAGAAACCGCAATCAGGTTTGATGATTTTTTTTTTTCCCCAAAAGGTTCCAAAGAACATCTGTATTTCTTCCGTCAACTCCTCTCAAAACCCAAATTAATGCCATAAAGAGAATTCCTGAAGATACTCTGTGAGTCAGAAAGCCTTGCTAAATATGACTTCTCTTTCTGCGAATCTGAATTGTGAGCTGCCTCTTCCAGTGTTTTTGTTCCTCAGATTGCTTTCCCAAACAAGGAGCAAGAAGCTGGACTGTAGAACCAAGGAAGTTCAAGAGCATGGTGTTCCAACTGGCTTGAATTATATAATGAGCTGTCAGTTTTCAATAGATGGACAATCAAATCATCAAAGACCTGAAATTTCACCTAATGATAAAACATAATCATATAACTAAAGTCAATCCTGTCCAGAAATATGTGAAAAAGTGTAAATCAGAGCTATATCATGCGAAATGTTTGAAACTGTGTTCTCCGGGAGAGCAGATTTTATCATTTTCTGCTTCATTCCGTGGTACAATGATCAAGTATAGTTCCTTATAGATTACCATGTAAGCTTAGTGGCAAGTCCAGTCGAGTAATTTTGATTCTTATTTCGTCAATTCTTTCACAAACATTGTTTCAAAGAAAATAAGACAATGTGGCTCCATTCTCTCGAACCTCCTTGGTGGAACTACTTAACAAGTATAGTCTCAGCGTGTCACACAATAAAGTCCTTAGCACTGAATCTAGATTTACAGAGGCTGTCGTTGGCTGTTGCAGATTAAACAAGGAACAAAACTTGTATAGACTGTGCTACAAATTGCATCAAGACATTTTCACAGTTTCAGTCCTGGATAACCTGGATCACAGTCCCACACCACGTACTGCAATAAAGCTCATCCTTCCAGGGAACTGGCGTCTTAATATTTCAGTTTAACTCATCACAAAAGCCTGGGTTGGACAGAGAATGCTTACGAATCAACTCATAGAAAGCAGGAACATGCAGCAGTGAACCCATCCTTCCTCGTTCGTACATGTTCACACCACCAGTGGGCCAAAATTTTGTCACCCAACCTCCCATGAAAGATGCGCAACCGTTTGCAGTAGTAACGAATTTGCTTGATGAGGAGAAACAGCATGAACAGGCATGGATGACTGCAGTTATATGACATCCTAAGATAAAGAAATACACACTCCAGCGTCATAGTCTTCCTACCATGCAGCTCAACACTGTTGGACAACCAGGGACCCCCCCCCAAAAAAAAGAGCAAAACATTGAAGCCTCCTTGCCACTTTACCATGAAAAGGCCACCTCTCCATGAATGATTTCACATGGAGTGAAACAGGTGAAAGAGAAAACTGCGCACCCCGACCTACACCAAGTCCCTGTGTTGGTAGTTGACCAAGCAGTAGTTGACCTTGCATAAAAAGGCAGCTGACCTTTCCTACCATACTATCGCGGAGGGGATTGGGAAGAGTTTTTCATTATGAATCTTCCTCACACCCACCTACATTGTCATCCACAAGGTAGCTCAACTCTTGTACCAAGTCGGATTTGTTGGCATAGAAGATACAAAAGATAGTGCCATTCATGTCAGCAGGGAACCACTCGCACCAGATTGTTACGACATCATTATCATCGACGGTGTAGCACTGATACGCTCACTTCCTGGTATAACTGTCCGAGGCAACAACTTTACATCAGATTTAAACAAGATGTTGTGCCCAGGTATTTGCTACAACTTGCAGTGATTGTCAAGATTAGAGATTGTCTGGGACCAGTATCAAGCAAAGGAGGGACAAGAGAATAACTTGGAAAGGGCACATGACGAGTATCTGGTTCCGCAATAATTCTGGGAAATTGTCATGTCAAAAGTTTCTAGCAAATGATAGCAACAAGGAGGATCTTTATTCTCATTCTTGTCCAGTAAGATCATAGGAGAGCATTTTGCTGATGACAGAGTGTCTATGTCATGTCAGGCAATCAAGTGCTCCATGCTGGAAACGGTTCACCGATAGATCAGTGCAAATTGACACACGTCGTAGTACATCTGCCCAATGCTTTCTATTCTTCATCACTTGGAATGATGTATACTGGAGACACTAATGTTGTCGCAATCCTTCTAAGTGATTTCCATCACATCAACGCTCTAGTCGAAACCGACTAAAGAAATCTGGATCTCCTTCAAAATGAGAAATACAACTAAATGATCTCCCTGAACAGTATAGCCACAAACCTGGGTGCGACAGTGTGCATGCCATGACCCTTTTCCACGCATAAACTGGATCAGTTAGTACTTCTTCCTTCAAGTTCAAGGGTAAGCGATCCTGCTGCATGTTGATGCATGAAATGCCGTTCCCATGAGACAATTTGCTAGTATTGTTGACAATCCTTTACTTTACTGAATCACGTGAAGACAATGATGTTGACCTCGTCCAAGTAAAGTTGTTCTCACAGAAGACTATGGACGTGGAGAGAATTCCTCCATCCAGAGATGCTTTGTATCCACATCTAAGAGAATTGTTTTTCAATCGAATGCCTGGGTAACAGCCCACATGTCTATCTTTTCTCCTGTCGTAGGTGAGGGGTTATAGACTTATAGGTTGATATCTCAGCTGCAGATCTAGTTCAGGGTAGCATCGCGTACTTGCTTGAATAAGTTCTTTGAGCCCTGATGGGAACTTCGGCAGGTGGCAGTCTTCCACAATGTGGCGCAGAGTTTGGAAAGGATGGCCGCAGTCACACGCTGGGCTAGACAAGAACCCCATTTGTGTAGACGGTGACATATGTCCTTGCATGGAGGTTTCAGATGAGGTTTAGGGTGAGCCACTGTTTCTGAGGGAGGTTGAAGCCCTCTGGCTTTAAAGTCAGGTCAGTGATGGTGTTGCACGTGACTTGAGTTGTGTTCGAGACAGCATCAGACCAGCATCTGCGTCATTCACTTTTGGAGTCAGTGTGTTCCAGCGTGATGGAAGGAACATCTAGACTGGCTGCGGTATTTCAGGCGCATTGAGGCAAGTTGTTCAGGTCGTCGTGGATTTGGAGGTCAGGGTCAGCATTGATGGCATTGGCGACACTTACCATCCTTTCCATCCTGCGTAGGAAGGGGGGAGTGATGTGTGCTAAAACAGGTAGCCAGTGAAGAGGGTAAACTTGAGTGCACTCATTTCGTGTGGCAGCTTTTGGCCAACGAAGACGAGCAGTACTCTGCAGTTGAGTAGGCGAGGGCCAGTGTTGCAGTACGGAGAGTACTGGCTTTTGAACCCCAAGTGTTGCCGGCGAGTTTCCTGACGATGTTGACCCATGATTTCAACTTGTCTGCAACTCTCTTTAGGTGTTCTCGGTAAGTGAGGTCCTTTGGAAACTCCTTATGCTTCCAGGCTTGCCACAGAAGGCAACCTTCAGCTTAGCTTTGGCAAGATGGTTACTAAAATGGAAAGAAGTAATGGTAGTCTTTGAAGGGTTGGCGCGAAGTCTCTAGGAGGTGAAGTACTCCTCCATTGTCTTCAGATCTTGGGTTAGGACTTGGCTGATGTCATCCAAGGACCTTCTTTGATATGTAAGGGCGAGGTCACCTGCATAAGCAAATTTCCTGGATGAAGTGGTGGGCATGTCACTCATGTATATGTTGAAAAGGAATGGAACCAACACAGAACCAAGGGGGGGGGGGGGCATCATTGAGAGTCCTAACAGAGCTGGTCTGTTTACCCAGAGTGACCCTGAATTTTAGACCAAAGACAAGCAGCGCAGAGTAGTCTGGCAATTCAGGATTTGAGAAAATTTCAAAAGGAGACCTCGTCTCCACACTGTGCCGTATGCTGATGAAAGGTCTATGAGCGCTAGGTCAGTTTTTCAAGCGTCGTTGGAAGCCAGCCTTAATGTTAGTGATGCCTGCGAACAGCCTAGCCAATGAACCATGGATGGAAAAAAGAAGACGGCAAGCTGCTTCCCATTTGGACCATGCTACTCCTTGCTAAGGATGTTTTTCACCTGGATGCGAAGTGCACCTGCCCAAATGCCTGCTCTCAGTGCAAATGTGTTAAGACAAAGCTGAAGTGCACATGTCAGATTGTGTTTACATGCCAGAAGTTGCTAGACGAGAACATTTTTCAATGCGACCACAAAAATATGTATATTTGGACAATTTGTCAACCATTTTTGTTACTTTAATGCATTGTGGACGGATTTCTTAGAGCAACTGTTTATGTAATAATGAAAGAAGATATGCTCCAATGATGTCTATTTGTTTAGCAGTCAATTCCTCATACAAGTAAATAAAATTGGTGGAGAGACTGATATTACCAATAGCATAAGTATGAATCTTATGAGGCATGATGCGGAAAAAAGGAAATTTGAAAGTGGCAGCCATCTTGGATTTGGTTGGTATTTTGAATTGAATGCATGCACCAATTGTGTTGGTTTTTTTTTTAATTTGATTCCCCACACATGCAATCATAGGTATAGAGACCAAAATCTCCATTCTAGACTCAATAGTACAAAAGTTACGAGTCACATTGCAAATAAGCTTGAAAATGGCAGCCATCTTCGATTTTGGCGACCATTTTGAATTGGAGATGTGCTCTAATTGTGTTCGTTTTATTTTCATTCAATTGATAATGCATGCAATCATAGGTATAGAGTCCAAAATGTAAATTCTAGACTTAATAGTACAAGAGTTACGAGTCATAAAGCAAATAAGCTTGAAATGGCAGCCATCTTGGATTTTGGCGGCCATTTTGAATAGAGGATGTGCTCTAATTGTGATCATTTTATTTCTATTAAATTCCTGACACGTGCAATAATAGGCATAGCGACCAAAATCTAAAGTCTAGACTCAATAGTACAAGAGTTATGAGTCGCTATGCAAAATAGCTTGAAAATGGCAGCCATCTTAGATTTTGGCAGCCATTTTGAATAGAAGATGTGCTCTAATTGCGTTAATTCTATTCATATTCAACTCCTCACATGTGTAGTCAAAGGTGTAGAGACAAATATCTCCATTCCAGACTCAATAGTACAGGTGTTACGAGTCACAACGGAAAATAGCTTGAAAATGGCAGCCATCTTGGATTTTTGCGGCCATTTTGACTAGAAGATGTGCTCTAATTGTGTTCACTTTATTTTTATTCAATTCCTCACATGTGTAATCATAGGTATAGAGACCAAAATCTCCATTCTACACTCAATACTACAAGAGTTACGAGTCATACTGCAAATAAGCTTTAAAACGGCAGCCATCTTGGATTTTGGCGGCCATTTTGAATTGAAGATGTGCTCTAAATGTGTTCATTTTACTCGTATTCAATTCCTGACATGTGCAATCATAGGTATAGAGAGCAAAATCTTCATTCTAGACTCAATAGAACAAGAGTTACGAGTCATAATGCGAAAAAACCTTGAAATTGGCGGCCATTTTGGATTTTGGCCGCCATTTTGAATTTTTTATGATACATGCTTGACACTCGAACCAAAATTGTTCTTCAGATCATAACCTTCAATTTGGTACCAAAATTGAAACTTTTACATGAATTTGAAATGACTGAGTGCTAGGGCACCCCACTATAAGGGGTCTAAGTTTTACCATGATGTACAAGCAATGTGGATGAAAGAAAACACAAAAAGAAATATGACACAGTGGCAACCCTGTAATGGGTTGAACACTGGAGGCAGAATAACCAAAACATACAGGCAGTTCAGATTTGACCATGATAAAAATCTACACAAAATTTGAAGAAAAAAAAATTCAAGAAATGTGGCTATTGAGAATGCACATAAACACACCCTCAAAAATCAACCATTTTGTGTATATAGATGACAGAAAGAGCTACATGAAGGGCACTAACACAAAAAGTTGTAGGCTGCTAGATATTTTTAATTGATGCACCCCTCTACTCTATATTGGAATAAACTCTGCCAAGAAATGTGGCCAGTATTGTGCACACAAATGTGAATTGGTGGAGTAACACTACTTAATCCAAAGTATCCTTTGGTACACGTACTGAGGGATACAATTTTGAAAAAAAGAAAGAATCTATTACTATTGCAACTTAAATCATGAAATAAACTGCACTTGTCAAGTGTTCTTTTCAAATGACTTGTTAAATATGACCTATAAAACAAATGTTCTCAAAAATGAGATAATTGAACTCACATAATACTTGTACATGCTAAAACAGAAACTTGAAGAGAGAGGTGTTTCAGGAAGGCAGCAATGTAAACAGATTCACTTAGCTGCAAAGTCCTAATATTTACCTTTTTCATGGTAGAATGACAATATTACATGAAAATGATGGTGATCATAGCATATGTGATAAAAAGTTGCTTGCACTAAAACATGTTTAAGTCATTTTTGTTTACGCACATACGCTACTGAGTGCATGGCCCTAAGCATTCTCAGCAAGTTTTGAAACTTATGTTCTCACTTGTAACTCTGGCATAACACACACACTAAGAAGAAAATACATTCTTTGGCTACAAAATCTGCCGAAAAAAAACAAAACAAACAAACGAACAAAAAGCATGAAAGAGCTACAATTTTATTTTTCTAGCTGTACTCTAGCCTTTGTAATGATGGTAATTTAAAATACGCCAGTATATATAAATTCAGTGATCAGGCCGTATGATTCCATTGCCCTGTAATATTGAACATACGGTATACCATCCTCCACACAATACAAATGTGTAATATTCACCAAAACCTTCTAGCAACCCAAGTTGAAGAAAACAAACTAACAGCAAATTCCAAATTTCACATTAATACTACTTTTTAATACTACAAAAAATTACATCTGAAAGACAGATTAAATAATGCCTCCAGCACCCTTCGGGCAGAGGCATAAAAAGTGACACTAATGAGAACAAACCAAAGAATGGCAAATAAAGGGCATGACAGCAGTACCATTTATGATATACAAAATATATAATATTGCTTGCCGACGTAAATGTTAACATACTTTCAATGAGGCACAGACTTGTTTGTACAATTTGCAATCAAACTTAATGTGGCAATACTGAATAATCTACAAAAATTGTCAAGTGTTCCTGTCCCTTCAGTGTACCACACTCAACTATTGCAAACAGGGATAGCAGGTAAAAGAAGCAGAAATTGAGGCATGATTGGAGTGGAAGAGGCTGTGTACTTCAGGGAGAGAACCACTAGAATATCACTATGTCACAGAACCAGTTTTTGTTTTGTTTTGTGTCTTTATCTTTTTGTCCCCGCCGAATGAGTTCGAGCAGGGGACTATGAAACGGGCTCCGTACGTGTGTGTGTCCGTCTGTCCGTGTGTGCGTCCGTGTGTGATCAAAATCTTCAATTTGCTATTTCTCTGTCATTTATGAGCCAATTTTGATTCTGTTTGCTTTATATGATAGCACTACATGGGAGCTTTGAAACTTCTACACAGAATTTCAGTCGTGACCTTTGACCTTGACCTTTGACCTATATTGTACATTTTGCTACAAAATGTTACTCCTTCGCCATTTCTAACCCGATTTCGATTCCGTTTGCTTTATATGATGGCACTAGGTGAGGGCTTCAAAACTTCTACACAGAATTTTGACCTTTGACTTCTTTGACCTTTGACCTTGATTTTTGACCTATATTGTACATTTTGCTATAAAATGCTACTCCTTCGCCATTTCTACCCGATTTCGATTCTGTTTGCTTTATGTGATGGCACTAGGTGAGGGCTTCAAAACTTCTACACAGAATTTTGACCTTTGCCTTCTTTGACCTTTGACCTTGATTTTTGACCTATATTGTACATTTTGCTACAAAATGCTACTCCTTCGCCATTTCTAACCCGATTTCGATTCCGTTTGCTTTATGTGATGGCACTAGGTGAGGGCTTCAAAAACTTCTACACAGAATTTTTGATGTTTGCCTTCTTTGACCTTTGACCTTGATTTTTGACCTATATTGTACATTTTGCTACAAAATGCTACTCCTTCGCCATTTCTAACCCGATTTCGATTCCGTTTGCTTTATGTGATGGCACTAGGTGAGGGCTTCAAAACTTTACACAGAATTTTGACCTTTGCCTTCTTTGACCTTTGACCTTGATTTTTGACCTGTATTGTACATTGGCTATAAAATGCTACTCCTTCGCCATTTCTAACCCGATTTCGATTCCGTTTGCTTTATGTGATGCACGAGGTGAGGGCTTCAAAACTTTTACACAGAATTTTGACCTTTGACTTCTTTGACCTTTGACCTATATTGCACATTTTGCTACAAAATGCTACTTCCGGCGGGGACATATATTACGCACCGCGTAATTTCTACTTTTCCTTGTTTTTCTTGATTTGCTTCTGTGACAACACTTTGCAGAACTCATATCTCCCCCCGCCCACAGTGTGCCAACCATGTCAATCACTGACCAAACCAAAGTCACTTACAGCCTTCTGAGGGCCCATCTCATGAGATGTTTTGGAAATAAGTCAAACTACACTGTAATCAAGACAGCAGATGACATGGCAGCAAAGCAGGAAACAACCAGTCAGCTGTAAGCATTCAAGCTCTTGTCCTGGTAAATGCATTTAACTGCGGTTACTAGGAAGTGAAGGATGTTTGTTAGTAAGTCTTGGCACAAAAACACATAATTTGTATGACTGACCCATGTCCCATCTTCCTTTCTTCTACTCATGCAAATGATCATGATTTATCTATTTCTAATGGTCAAAAGCACTGTCAAAGGCGAGCAAAAGAAAAAAAGTAGTAAGTGATGAATTAAATGATTTATTGCACTGAAAATTGTTAATTGCTCCATACCAACCTATGAACATTGTCTATGATAGTGTCTTTTTCAGCATATAAGAATTGCAAGTACACTGAAATTATGGAGTAAAACACTGGAACTGCTACACTGTACACTAAAATAAATGCCACAAATTTTTCACATGGACTAAAACTAGAAGGTAGACTGCCTAAGTCATGACTTAAACCTATGACATGTCAAATAACATGCCTATATCCATTAGCTACCAGCAAGATTGTAGGAACCACTTCAAACATACAAGTTAGTGAGTTTTCACTTTGCATGAACGACATTCAATATGAAATAGGTATGGAGTATGTGTTAAGCCAAGAACTGTGTTGCCACTTCAGTCCTGCAACTCAGAAAATTCTGGGTTTGGGGTCAGCTGGAAAGCATTACAGATTGCGATCATGTTTATGTGCTCTTGACTGTGCTGTTGTGTTGCAGTGCCCAAACACTAAAAAAAAAACAAAAAACAAAGGAACTTTCATTCATGCCCATAGTTAGTAAATTTTGTTGTCATATTTGTATGAATATTTGTACTAACCTTTACAGACTATTCACATGGACCCTTGCAGTAGATTAAATGATTGTCATCTATCATAACTAACACGATCCCTGTTTTGATACTAGTCTCAATTCTGCATATGTCAAATGCACTGGGACTAGAGGAAAGGCTACAACTTTGGCAATCAACAACTCACATGGTGTGATTCACACACTGTTCATATCACTTGGGCAAAATTTGACTTATGCCACTGCAGCTTAATCCAAGTTAACTGCAGTTATTTTGATGTCAAATTCTACATGGCACAGAGAGAACAGTAATCTATGATTTAAGGGCATATCAAACAGATTTTGGTCCTATCAATGGGTTCTTAAAGAATTTTTTTTTTCATGAGAGCATGGATTGATTTGGCAAAGAATGTGACACTGTCATTTCAAAAGTACTAGAAGAGACAAAAGTATTGGGTTCAGTTGTCTCTTGTATTACCTGCATTCATGTAAAGTTCTCCTATCCAGCTAAGTTGTCGTTGAAAGTTGTGGATGGCTGTGTTGAGTCAAGGTGTAATAGTTCTTGTTCATGAACAGGACACCATACAATATCCAGCTGCTTGAATCAATCACGAGGTTCAAAAATATTGATCAAATTAGCAAACTGCCTTTAAACATTCATTACGCTCGGTTTAATCATAATCTGCAACAAACATTTCATAAATTTGCTCATGGGAGGGGGGGGGTGCAATTTCTTACCAGAAATGGAAAACCTGGGGCTTGAAATGATGATTACTGTGGAATGTCATCACAATTCTTTCAAAGTGAGAACAAACAAGTGATATTTGAAATATGAGCTTTATCCTAGGGTCAACAAAACTCACCTGGAATGTTTGAAAAAAAAATTAACCCAGCCCCACCAAACAGGAATTTACAGAAGCATTACCTTCCACTTCAAACCCACAACATCATTTATAGGATAGAAGTAGCGTTCTAATGCAAGGATTCCTGGTAAGAGTACCATTCTACTTATAACCTCAAGTATTTGCAAGACAGAAGGAAGTGTTAGAGCTCATGTCAACTCATAATACTTAACCACCACAGCTCTGCTAAGTGGCAAAGTACTGTATATGCTGAATATTTTGTGAGGTTTTATTTTTGCGAATCTCGCGAGTCAGGTGCTGTGCGCGAAATTAAAGACAAGCGAAAATAATGACTCTGATCCCAATATGAATGTGACGCACATGTATACATTTCTCAGTTCAGTACAGTAATCCACGATCATGAATTTAACGACTCCAATATCGCCGGGAAGTCTTGATTCGCAAAAATTTGACTCGCTAAATATATGGCGTATACAATAACTAATGAAGCACAGACACAAAGGCTCTATTCTTTGGTGATGCCCCATGAACTATTTACCATTTTCTAAAAAAAAAAAAAAAAGTTTATACCAAGTTTGTACAATAAAGTGGGATACGCAGGTGGATTGCACAATACATTATTTCCAGACAGCATTCATTTCCTTTTTTTTTGTGGTACCAGTCAGTGCTATGAGTGGATATCCGATGCACCCAAGTTGGCTTTGAAAACTGTATTATCATACTGCCTAAAACGTCAACTGAAGGATGTGCATGTTATCTGTTGTAAGTCAATTTCTGTAGGATGTGTTGTGCTGTATTAGTATTACAATCTCTCTGTTGCATCTCTTGGTTTATTTGTCTCAGAGAAAGAATACATGCAGAGGTGGGCCACTTTGTTTGCATATATTATGAAAGGGTGCAGTTATTTGCTTAGTGAGAACTTGTACATGCACTTTATAGCTCATGAGCAATACTAGATTGTAGCAACAATATTCAGCCATCTCCCTACATTGAATATGTGAAGAGTCATGATATCAAAGTATGATCTTCTCTTTTTTTGTCCTTCCTTTTCCTTGCATGCAAATTCAACATTCATTTTCCTTTATTCAATATTGGTACATAAGTAAGAATTACAATGAAAGAATTCCCTCTCTAAATTCCTCTACAGAAAAATGTCAACAAGATAAACATCATGAATGGAAGTAAGGAGAGAAAAATATCAGATCATTAAACATTCGATTAAAATTTGAACCATTACCGTAGTTTTGAATATCTGAAGTTAAAGATCTAACGATAACATAAACTGTGGTTGCATTATGTTGACATGCAGTAATAGAATCCTCCTCAGCCTTGTATAGAAAATCCACCATTTTCGCATCATTTCCAGAAAAAAAAACAATTTTCAAAGAAGTTGCTTAGAATAGTTCTAGATGATATTACACCCTTTGAAATCTGGGAAGACAGAAAAAAAAATTCCTCTCAAAGAATTATTATTATCATTATTTTCACTTAATTCTTTTAAATGTCTCCAGCACCACATACAGAGAAGGCATAATGTTTACATTTTGGGTCTAGCTACGCAGGAACACAAGATCTGCACATATAAAACTAGTAGTGGGACTAAGCACTCCACTGAAATGCATCATTTTCATTCTACCTCTTCTAAGCTGTTACACAGACATTAGAATTATGACCACCATCTAAAATCTGATACTGCTTGTCCTCAAAACAATATAACATCTCAGATATGGACCTTTTTGTTCTCATCTAAATATTTTTTTTGTTCTAAACTTGACATCATGATCTCAATGATCTCTGAGTCTACAAAGAGCAGGCATGGCGTGTTAACACCTGATACAATGCCGATGGAAGTTTACTACAGGGAGGGCAGACACTGACCTCTTCCGCTGTACTATGGGTATGCTGATGACCAGCATGTTGCGGCAAGGGGTGGTAAATCTGTAGGTAAGGGGATCTGCCTGGCCGACCATCTCCATGTGGTTGGCTTGGCTTCCCTCCTTGTCAGTGACACAGAACTGGTGATGGCAGTCTCTCCTGGTCAGGACGAAAAAAAAGAGGTTGGTTTCACACATGTGATATAATGCATGGACAAAACCCAAATAATATGCATGTGAAATGCCGTAATGCAGCAATATTAGTGGAACATACCAGCAAAGTTTGAGGAAAATTGGACAATCTGAAAAAAAAAAGTTATGAATTCTTCCAAAGTTTTGGGACAGTCACTGCTGGATTAGAAGACTGCAACACTCTGTGACGTCACATATAAAAAATGATATTAAGGTACCCTTCACATATAGTATGAGAGGAACAAGTCAAGGGAATGTGTTACTTTTCATTTTCAAAACAAATGTAATTTGTGGAATTCTCTTTGTCTTTATTTTATCATACATACGTGACGCCATGACTTGTGATTCCGAAAAATTATTATGCACAACACTTCCGGGTCTTTTGCCCCCCCCCCCCCCCCCCCCCCACACACACATTTAATTTCAAGACCATCTCACAATGTGGTACTGAGTGTGCACAACACTCCCTCTCCATCCCACCCCCCAACCCATTTAATTCCATAGCTACCTGACACCGTGGTAAGAAGCAGACAGCACACTCTTACCCAACGCCACACCAGATTTACCTGTGCCTGACCACCAGCAGGAGGGTGCAGATCATGATGCAGATGGTTGCTAGGATAATGCCTGCCACAATCCCTTTCTCAAGCTCTCCTCCCAGCCCATCAAAGGGACGATCCACTACATGGAGAGGCAAAGTAAAGTGACATACACAGTGGCCCATGAAAATCAAAACAATATGGATACATTCACTCAATATACAGATTTTTGCTTCACCGCAATCTCAAGGACAAAGACAAATCAGGTGCCAAAATATATAGACCAGTGCATATCTATAGATATAAGGTGCACAGGTAGACAGACAGGTAAAGACATAGACAGACTAATTCATAGTTGGGCATGAAGATTGCTTGAGAGAGGAATTGAATGATGAATGGACAACTAGACAGACACACAGACAGACAGATAGACAGATGGGAAACACCAGCTGAGAAAGTGACATAGAAATACAGTGTAATTACATACTGCATGTTATAGTTATAAATTAAAAGTTATGTTAAGTTTACTTTTTAAATTCTGGAATACACAATGGTAAAGCCTTAAGTTCACAAAAAAAAAAGAAAATAAAATGCTTACAAGTAGATGCTCACCCATCCCATGAAGAATAATTACTTTGAGAAATCCTGAACTGACTTCCCTCTAGTTAGTCTCATGATATTTATGAGGAAAAAGTGCTTTCTCAAAACGAAACAAATTCTGCAATCACACACATCTCAAATCAACTAAAATATGTCTTTAAGCAAGATTTACACATGGAGATACTTGCAATATCAACCTTAGTTCACAAAAAGCAACAGTAACTTCTATGCTATGACTGGAGATTAATTTGCAAGGCAGGGTGATAAAAACCAGGCACAAAAACACACTGTCTTTCAAACATTCACATGACACAAACAGGGGGGCAACTGAGGGCAGTTAAGGTCCTAAAGGGTCAAGTACTAAAAGTGAAACTGAAAGTATTCCCGTCCTGTAATTGTAACACACTGCTCCATGACTGCCAGTGTTTGCACATTAAAGGCATAATTTACCACTTGCAGATGAAACAAAAACCCAACATTAGTGCTTTAAAATAATGCTAAAATGTGTAGGGATAGAAACAACCACTGTAAAAATTTGAATCAATAAATTCAATGCTAAGTATAGTTAAAAATACAATATGTGAACAGTAGTTACAATAAAAATGTTTCCAGACTAAACTGTCTACAGTTATGGTTCATTAAGAAAAATACTTATATCTCCTTATATTTTAGGCTTTATTGCGAAAATTTTATATAGTGGGATGTTTTGTGGTACAACAGACCCACTCATATGCATCAAATGTGATATCTTGAACATTTTTGAAATCACTGCTTCCAAAGGTAAAACTGGACCTTTAAATATCAGTGGGGTTCCAAGGAGTGATCAGGTAGATACTTGTGTACTACAAGCATCTCAATGGGAAAAAATAATTTGCAAATCAGGAGGATGTTTAAATTCTCCAGAGAGTATGTGACAAAACATCTCAGTTTGCAGGAAGCCTCCCACAGAATCAGGGCGACTTCGCAACTCAGCTGCTCTAACATCCTATCGTTCACAGGGCGCCAATCGCAGACCAGTGAAAAGGGAGAAAGGCATTCTTGGGATTTACACTCACATGGTGTCCCTGTCGTCATTGGGTGCTCCTTCACCACATAGAGCAGCGGAGTAGAAGAGGCCCCACCTCCAACGCTGGTGAATGCCTTCACTCTGAAGATATAGTGGTAGCCGGCCTTCAGGTTGTATACCACCACTTGGTGAGTAGTTCCTGGCAACGTGGGGGAGGAAACATGGTGTGAGTCATCCACACAATCTACTTTTGGAATGGAATGGAATGGAACGGGGATGGAATGCCCTGCTCTACCCTGCTCTATCAATCACGTTGACACTCCCATTTCTGTTGGGGAAAGCTAATAAAATACCTTCTTCATACCTTTCTCCATGCTAAAGAAACATTAACCGTTTTGTGGACATTTTGCACACAAAGTGCCCCACTAGAATTAAGCACTTGTGATTTGCTTACTAATGTAGACTAAAACACTTTTATTAAGTGGCAGTCAACATATCATGATTTGATGAGACAGACACAGCACAAGGAGAAAAGAAAATGAAAACTCAACTAACTTTCTCGTCTTGTCTCTCATTAACCACAGGAGGATGAGTTCCGAGTATACTCGGGCAGGGATTTATGGGAAATGCATGTTGTAGCAAAATCAGTCCATCCTCAGCGGGTTAACCCTAACTAGGCCGGGCTATTTAGGTAGATGATAGAGCCGGGGGGGCCTTCCAGGCCCCCCCTCCGGATCTCGGCCGTCGACCGCGTGATCGCGATGAAAATTGGCACACACATTGCCTATGATGTAATCTAAAGTACCATGAAGTTAATTTTTTTCAAAAATTATCATTTACACTAAATTATGCTAATTTATGCATAATGATGCATGAAATCAGACAATTTGGTATAAATCACTAAATAAAGCTCAAAACAGGCACATTTTTGGTGTAAATATTCTTAGCCTTTAGCAAATGTAAGAGAAAAAAATTGCACAATCAGAAAAAATTTCCTGAGTATTTTATTGTATTTTTAATTTCTTATGTATTTGTTTGTTTTTTCGACTTTATGTTTTTCATTGTTTTTTCGATGAAATTTGTCCGTGACATTGTTCAGGACAAGAAAATGTGTTATTAATTGATTTTAATCAATAAACCCCCAAAATAATCATGCTTTTATGAAATTTGCCAGTAAACACAGTTTGCATTGAAATTGTACACAAATTCATGTTTTTTAGCAATTTTTGGTCTGACATGCACGTGCATATTTATGCGCAACTTCAGAACCGCACACGCGGGCATCGCAAATTTGGTGTCAAAAGATGCGGGAGACTCGAAAGAAAAAAGTCATGAAACATTGCGGCGATGGCTTCTCGCGATAGCGATACATTGCGAGAAACGTCGAGGGGGGGCTCGCCCCTAGTTAGGGTTAAGAGGTAACAATCTGGGTTGCAACATGACAGTCGACTGTTGATACATTGCTGTATACGCTTTCAGCCCCTGAACTTAAATCACACATTCATCAGGATTTACATATCAACTGGAATGTCTACACAGTACCATCTCTAGCAAAATGAACTGCCTGGCACACACTGCAAATAGATATCATAGAAGAACCCTCTGGACAGAGTGTCCTAATTTACATGTACACCATGATCAAACAGCACCAGAAAATGTGTCATCACAATAGCATATGAACTGGCACGGAGAGAATCACCATCACATGTAGGACAAATACAATAAAGGTGTAAAATATATATATATATTTTTTAATCATTTGAACAATTTTCAGGTTTACTTATCATCTGATGAACTCAGAACAAAGAATGTACGGTGAGACTCTGTGAGCCCATGTTATGGAGACAGAATTTACTGCTACATGTGCTACAGAAATGTCTAGGGTTGAGGGTTGGTTCAAAGAAGGTTTGTAACTCCCAGGTGCAGGGATTAATTTTCCTGGTATCACATTGCAATTCACTGTACATTTTGGTTTGATCGCTATACAAAGTGTCATTTGTTCAGCAATTTCCTTACATAAAATTGTACCCCAGTTTCTTGAAAATATATGCCCAGCAACTGAAATTGCTATTCAATTTTGAGAAGGGAAATTATTCCCTGAAGGTGCATGCCTCCCCTACCATTTGTCGAAACAATCTGCCGGGCGGGATCGAGCTGGGTACGGTTGATGGCACTGTAGGAGACCTGGTACTCCACAATCACACCGTTGGGTGAATGAGGCGGCTGCCATTTCACTTTGACGACTGTTGTTACATCCAGCCCGTTGAAGGGAACCACAGAGAAATGAGTCGGCTCTGAGGGAACTGGAGAGTTTGAATGAGGAAAACACAGATGAGACAATTTGAGAATAATCATGACAGCTGACTGAAAATAATGACACCAGTAGATGATGATGTCAATGCCAGTATCAAGACAATGAAATGCACCGTCTCTGACAACTGGAAAACTTTCATGGAAAGAAAAGAAAGTAAAAATAAGAATAATCATGGCAATAGTGGAATGATAATAATGATGATGGATGGTAGCAGAGGCATGATTAAATTCTCCAGCTCTAGGCAAAGTGGTAAAGTTTGCTCAGCAAAACAAAGAAACAAAATCAAGAATATTAGATTATGACAATACTAATGGCAACAAATGATGACGAGGATTGAAGGGTTAGGGTGAAACCCATCAGCTCTGAAAACTTGACTGTGACAAGACAAAAAAAAATGCAATACATAATCTAGTTACGCTTATTTCTTTACTTATTCATTCATTCATTTATTCATTTCTATATAAATTATGATATCAAAGATAACTCGACAAATTTCTGTAAATCAGTAGGAATGGATGATGATGATGATGATGATAAGATCAGGTATAGTAAGGTAGCAACAGCACATACAGTATCCACCGGTATATATTACCTATCAGTAGGTCTCAAATATGTTGCCACTGTCTGACCATTGACTTGGCAAGAGCCAAATTTCAGAGAAGTCATTACAGACAGAAGTCAAAAATTCCTTTGCAATTCCTAGCAAGTTTTTTAAGCATTATAATGGCATCTCTCCTAGATTAACTAATGGCCACTGAAGTAGGCATCCCCTTATTAGTCAAATAGGGTATTTACTTTTCTCCTTTTTCATTCTTCTTCTTTTTTTTCTAGAATTACAGACATATCTTTAAATCACACCTTCATGAAATTATAACACCCATATATGGAGTTACTGGGTTTATGGTACAACATAAATCACAGGTTTTGTTTTCTTAACAGGGCTATAATTCCGGCATCATTGAGCTCAAGCTCACATAACACAACAGGAATCGAGAGTGAAATGTGTGTTTATTCTAAAATCATAGTGCAGATAAAATTTGCGTGAAGAAAAACACAATGCTACACACATTCACACATGAAAATTGGGAGACTCCAAATAAACACTATGGAACGAAGCTGGTGTGGTATTTGAAAGAGTGTTTTGTTAATTTATTTCATTGATCACTAATGCAAATCACATGTAATAAGAGTACTAATGATGTACTGGATTAAACAAGCTTCTTTCACTTTTCATACATGTAATTAATCTGTCAGTTATTCAACTTACGCTTGCTAAAATATTCTATTCTTTCCTGTCAAACACTTCAACGGCTACAAATTGTATCTTATTCTTGACAAGTATATACTACATGGATACAGGTTGCTAATTTAGCATTTTATTTCAAAGGCATTTAAGTAATGCCATCCACATTTCATATATGTGACCTGTCACTGACTGTTGCGAAGCGGTGTTTCTTCACTTTCCTTATTTTTTTTTATTCATTCGAAAGTTGACAATCAATCTATTTCCATTCAGCAAAAAAAAAAGAAAAAAAGAGAAATAAATGTTGTATACAATAACTTTGTATCTTATGAACACAATGGCCTACAGGTGTAACACAGTTTTGCATTCTGCATTGTGAAAATTCAAAGGTGATGTATTGGAGATCATCTCTGCTTGCTTACTTCTGTCAGAGAATGGTATCTCAGTCATACACTATTTCTCTACAACAGGACTATTTGGCGATAAATGCAGATACCTGAGGTGTATATACTTGAGCAATCACAGTAGAATTCATGATTATGATGGTATAATTACAGGAATTCCTATTTGGAAAAAAAAAAATGTAGAAAGGACAGCCATAATGTGAACATGCAATTCTAAAAGAAGACTTAACAAGCACGAAATTATAGTTACTAATACTGCGTAAGTGACTTGGGGTGAAATGGTGGCTTCATTATGATTGTATTAGGGCTATTGATGCACTAATGTCAACAGTACCATGTTGTTATGTATAAGGAGAGAAAAAAAAAAGTCTCATACATTACATTCCAGTAAAAATTCTTGAAACCACTGCTAATAACATGCAATATGGGTGCATACCAGATAATGAGGTATATTAATGTTTACATTCATATAATTACACTGTTGACATTGTTGCACGCCTATGTAGTCTTACCATAATTCGTAAAATACTATGACACATGCACACTCTAGAAATCAACTTGAGAAGACTCAACACATTATGGAGGAAAGTTCTGCACAGTGAAAGTGTGAAATTTAAAAAAAAAGGGGGCAAGTTAGTAATATATTAGCAAATTACAACAACTCTTGAAGAGGATTGATACACTACTACAGCATTTGCATACAGTGTGATCGATTGAGTGTTTTGTGGATACCTCATAGTATGCACACCCTGTTATGCAAATGCAAATGCACTTGCCCATAACCGATCATTATTGTGCAAAAAGATATACAACTGCTGGCTTTTCCCCCATCTGTTCACACAGGATAATCAAAATACTCTGCCTTTAATTTGTTCTCTTGGCCTTATTCAATTCAAATCATCATCATTTAATGTCTCCACTTCTTTAAAAAAAACAACAAAACTAGAAATGTCGCTAT
The DNA here is from genome assembly GCF_040938485.1 of Diadema antillarum. NCBI lineage: Eukaryota > Metazoa > Echinodermata > Echinoidea > Diadematoida > Diadematidae > Diadema > Diadema antillarum. Next base: position 740,485 of record NW_027271038.1, read on the forward strand.
GGCGACTGGTATGCCTCTGCCATAATGCATGATTCTCCTAATAGGTCTATAGTACATGTGGACAATGTGTGATTACATTTTCACAAAATTGGCAAAATATTAAAATGACATATTTGTCACAAATGTATTGAATGTTTACCTTCCTTGACCTATGTTTAATTGGATGAATAGGAGAGCATGTATTTGGGGATTTAAGAACTTTAACTTGACTTTGACCCTTTCATAAGTTTATGCACCATGAGTAATTTTCAAGGTATGGAGAAAAAGTGCAATTTCTGTATTGAACAGTATTTTTACCTGGCCTTTGATTTATAAGAGAATCACTGTCAGGCAGAACATACATAAATACGTACTAAGTTTCAAGATAACTTGAGCCACTTCCAGGATATGGAGAAAGAAGTAAGTTCAGCACTTTCACTTGATCTTTGACCTTTTGACCTTTGACCTTCTTGGCAAAAAAAAAAAATCCCAAAGAATCTCTATTGGGTTATACATGCATACATCAAGTAAAAAAAAATAATAATCCTGCTGGCATTGCATAAATATAAGGAAAATAGTAAAATTTTGAAGTATTGCCCTTGACCTTTGACCCCTGACCTTTGACCCAATGAACCCTAAATTCCCTAGATAATCACTGCAAGTCAGTACATGCATATATACTATGTTCTATGAAGATACCTTGAACAATTTCCAAGATACAGAGAAAAAAAGTGAAATTTTAACATTTTACTTGACCTTTTGACCTTTGACCTTTTGACCTCATGATCCCAAACTTTCACCAGAGAATCTTAATTGGGTAATACATGTATACACTAAGTTTCAAAAGAAAATATCTTTAGGCATTGCATAGATATGGGGGGAATAGTGAAATTTTAAGCATTTGACCTTGACCTTTTGACCTTTGACCTTGAGCATGTGCACCCAAAAGTTGATAGGCACAACTTCACCCCCTAATACACATACATGCCAAGTTTTATTAGGATACCTCAAAAGGTTTTGGTAGTTACCCTGTCCACAAAATTCATTACGGACGGACGGACGGACGGAAGGACGGACGGAAGGACGCACGGACGGACGGACGGAGGGACGGACGGACAACCCGAAAACATAATGCCTCCGGCACCACTTCGTGGCGGAGGCATAAAAATAAATAAATCAGATACACGGAGGTTCTCAACCATTGTGGCTGTTACTCCAATAAGCCTTTCCTAGTCATATCAAATCAGACTTTCTCTTTTGCATCAAGATTCCCCTCCAAATAGCAGCTAGTTTAATTCTTTTTTTTTTCAATTTCCTCTTTGTTTGGTAATGGGACATATTTGTATGTTGTTGTTGTTGATGTTGTTCTCTCCTTCTCTTTCTCTCTGTTTGAACAAGGTAAAGGCAAGTCCAGTTGTAGCTATTCCTGTGTTGTCCCTTGCAGAAGTCAAAAACTGGACGACATGTGTAGCCGCGTCTGTATCACTAGCAGTTTTATGTTGCTACGTACGTATCTCCACCAATCCACACAATTTAGTCCTGCGGGTAAAAAGGTATGAAAAAAAGTATCTTTCAAAATTGTGGTATTAAAACTGCATTGCAATCCCTGACAGATTTTAGATACTGATGTACTGTAGGTTTGCATGCCACCAGCAGGCGAATAATTGGAACACTTAATGCTAGTTCTCAATTTAAAAATACTACCTTCACTCAAATTCATAGGAGCTTTTTGCAAACATGGTGTCATTATCACCAAAGCATCCATGTTTGCCGAACAACATTGCTACATGACCCACAACCATGCCGTGTTGCTGTTCAAGATGAGTGCAATCTTATGAAGCTACTATCATACGCTTGTAACGAGCATGCTAGTTTGCATATAAACTGTGAAGTAATACAAACATGTATCAGAAATATGTCTAACTTTCAAGTCTAGCCATGAAAAATTTGACTATAACTATACATAGCTAGGTAGGGGACTATAATTCTCTGAATAATATATGTCAACAAGGCATTTTAAACAGTTAAAAAAATATATATTCATTGTCGCTGGGGCGACAAGACCTCGTATCTGAAATTTTGGTGAAAATGACTTTTTTGGCTTAATGGTCAGATAATCAGTTAAGTGATGTCCTGTCCAAATCCTAGCTGTCTTACCCCAAAAATGAAGCCAACACAGCATGTCAAAGGAAAGGCTTTCCCATTTGATATACCGGTAGTGCTTTGGCGGCCATATTTTTTGCTCTCCTGAACATTTGACATTTTGTAGATATGAGGTCTTGTCGCCCCAGTGATGATTTTACATTTGGCATTGATGTCACATCTAAATAAGTACTGTATACGCCGAATATTAGGATACCTCAAAAGGTTTTGGTAGTTACCCTGTCCACAAAATTCATTACGGACGGACGGAAGGACGCATGGACGGAAGGACGCATGGACGGACGGACGGACGGACGGACGGACGGACGGACAACCCGAAAACATAATGCCTCCGGCACCACTTCGTGGCGGAGGCATAAAAATAAATAAATCAGATACACGGAGGTTCTCAACCATTGTGGCTGTTACTCCAATAAACCTTTCCTAGTCATATCAAATCAGACTTTCTCTTTTGCATCAAGATTCCCCTCCAAATTTGACTATAACTATACATAGCTAGGTAGGGGACTATAATTCTCTGAATAATATATGTCAACAAGGCATTTTAAACAGTTAAAAAAATATATATTCATTGTCGCTGGGGCGACAAGACCTCGTATCTGAAATTTTGGTGAAAATGACTTTTTTGGCTTAATGGTCAGATAATCAGTTAAGTGATGTCCTGTCCAAATCCTAGCTGTCTTACCCCAAAAATGAAGCCAACACAGCATGTCAAAGGAAAGGCTTTCCCATTTGATATAGTGCTTTGGCGGCCATATTTTTTGCTCTCCTGAACATATTTCGTGAGGTTTTTATTTTTGCGTATTTCACAAGTCAGCTGCTATTCGCGAAATTAAAAACACGTGAAAATATTGACTCTAATGCCCACATGAATGTAACGTATGCGTATACATTTTCTCCATTCAGTACTGGACTCCATGATTGCAAATTTGACCACTCGCGAAATTGTTGGGAAGTCCGGATTCGAGAAAATTTAGACTCGCGAAATATATGGCGTATACAGTATTTTTCATGTCAACTGCTAAGTTCAACCATCCAGAATGGGATTTACTTTTAGCAACCTATCAGTACTATGAGTTTATTATGAAGTCCATACCCCCTCCTTTGAGAAAAGGAGGGGGTTCTGTGACAAAAAGGTGACATACTCAGCATTACAACATCTATAGTAGTTTTGGTCCAAAGTGCAAAGCGTAATTGCTACCTTGAAAATCTACACTCATATTATTCCTTACAAAAGAGCTGTAATCCATACGTGTATAACAAGCATATTTGACACATCTATGAATGTCTTGCATTAAGTTTAGAAGTCAACATGTGTGTGCCTCAAATATTCATGAAATAGGCAAAGAAACTTACTTTTCTTTGTAAATCCTTCAAAATGCAGGATTTTGTTACAGCAGTTCGGAGTTCTCTAGATCTGTGTCAATCTGCATTCCAGTTGTGCTGACGGATAGTCTGGAGTTTTCTGGTGTAATACAAAATCATCAAAACCCTCTTTTTTCCCCATTTTGCCAGCTGAGTAAGATATATGGGTCCAGTCAAGTCACAGCCACTCTGTCCCAGTATGGAATGACATTGAACAGGTTAGCGACCTTCTGGTGTGAATCAACTTAGACAAGGCCCTTCTGATGCTGTAGCATGAGGGTCATGCTCTCCAGGTACTATACATGACATCATCAGAGATTGTGCCTTTTTGGTATGACAGCAGGCGGTGTGTTAATGCCTTTCTGGTATGACATGAAGTGCATTAATGCCTTCCTAGTATGGCATGAAGAGCATTAATACCTCTCTGGTATGACATCAGGTGAGTTATTGCCTTCTTGGTATGACATCAGGTGCGTTATTACCATGGTGAGTTGATGTTTTTCTGTTATGACAGAGGGTGAGTTAATGCCTTTTTGCTATGACATCAAGTGCATTAATCCATTTCTGCTATTACATCAGATGCATTAATGCCTTTCTGGTAATACATCCAGTAAATTTTTGCCATTCCAGTATGACATCAGGTGCATTAAGGCCTTTTTGCGATGGCATCAAGTGAGCGAATTCCAGTCTAACATCAGGTGAGTTAATGTCTTTCTGCTACAACATCAAGTGCATTAATCCATTTCTGCTATTACATCAGATGAGTTACTGCCTTTCTGGTATGACATCAGGTGAGTTATTGCCTTTCTGCTATAACATCAAGTGTGTTAATGCCTTTCTGCTAAGACATGAAGTGTATAAATGCCATTTCTGGTATGACATCAGGTGAGTTATTGCCTTTCTGGTATGACATCAGGTGAATTATTGCTTTTCTGGCATGTTATTGAGCTATTGCCTTGCTGTCATCATCAGGTGAATTAATGACTGTCTGCTATTACAACAGGGGAATTATTGCCTTTCAGCTATTACATCAGGTGAGTTATTGCCTTTCTGCTATAACATCAAGTGTGTTAATGCCTTTCTGCTAAGTCATGAAGTGCATTAATGCCTTTCTGCTATTACATCAGGTAAGCTTCTGCCTCTTTGCTATAACATCAAGTGTGTTAATGCCTTTCGGCAATGAAAGACATGAAGTGCATTAATGCCTTTCTGGTATGACATCAGGTGAGTTACTGTCTTTCCGGTATGACATCGGGTGAGTTATTGCCTTTCTGGTATGATATTGAGCTATTGCCATGCTGTCATCATCAGTTGAATTAATGCCTTTCTGCTATTACATCAAGTGAGTATTGATTTTCCGGTATGACATCAGGTGAGTTATTGCCTTTTCTGATGACTACAGGTGAGTTAGGGTCCTTCTGGTGTAAAAATACAAGGATTACACACTCTCAGATTAGTCATGAAGGGAATTTTCTCCATCCTGGTATGGCATCAATTGAGATGATGCTCTTCTGTGTATCAGGGCAATTACCCCTGGCTAAATACTGGTTACTGATAAGGTGAGATGATGTGGTTAGGGTTGGGTTTAGGGTTAATGTTAGGGCAAATGTCATGGTAACAAGAAAAATCCAGCCTTCTGATTGGCTGTTGCTACAAGAAGTTGCTACTTTATAATCTGTTATTTCCGCCAATCATGGTTGGGCCACAAATTCAACAACAAGGGAAAATATTGCCAACAAACTGGCATTAGTCCACTTATACCCTTAAACTTAGAATCGTGAAAACATGTCGCTAAAATGTCTGTGACCTTCTCATTCGCAATAATATCTGTATGCAAAAATAACAGCTTGTACAGTATTTTATCAAGATTTGCTATCCTACGACCTTCTCGTGAAATGGGACCCTGGTGTGACATTAAATTTGTTACTGTTCTTTTGGTATGACATCAATCAAGTAAAGACCCTATTAATGTATCAATTGATAACATCAAATCAGACTTTGGGTGACACGGAATGAGTTAAGGGCTTTTTGATATGTCATCTCATATCAGCAACTGTGTTACAGACTTATGGCATGCAATGGATTAAATTAAAGCCTTACTGTTTTATAACTTTACATCAAAAGAGTTAGAAGACTTCTGGAGTGACATGAAATGCCCTAAGGTCTGTCAAGTGTTATCAACGAAATCAGATGAAATAATGAACTTCTCGTGTGACTTTTGGCGTGACTGTAGGCCCTTTGGTGTGACATTAAATTGAATATGATGAGTGTGCAGAGTTCTGATATGGCATCAAATGACTGGTGGCCCAGTCTACTGTATACGCCAAATATTTCGTGAGGTTTTTATTTTTGCAAATTTTGCGAGTCAGGTGCAATTTGCAAAATCAAAGACAAGCGAAAATAATAACTCTGATCCCGATATTAATGTGACACACAGGTATACATTTCTTCGTTTAGTACAGCACTCCACAATCCCAAATTTCACTACTCGCGAAATTGTTGGGTTTATGAAGTCCCAATTCGCGAAAATTCAGACTCACTAAATATATGGCGTATACAGTATTTGGTGTGAAATCAGATTAACAAAGGTCCTTTGGTGCCCAATGAATGCGTCACAACCTTTCTGACATGTCATCAATTGATTTACGGTGCTTCTGACATGACCTCTGGTGAGTTATGGCATTTCTTGTTTCATATGCTGCAAAATGTGCCTGTTTGATACAGATTGATAACTACTGCTAGTCACTTGGGAGAACCACATGAGGTCGTTATCATTCACATATTCAGGGGTGTGAGAATACTTGAAGAAAAAAAGACTAGAAGAATCTAAAACTTAAGAAAAAATAAGTCTGAAATATATTATTCTGTGAACATTTCAATGCATTTGAACTGCCCAAAAAGTGGGTTTTTGGCTGAGAGAAAAAAGTCTGAAATGAGATTTAACTCTGAACTCTCACATCCCTGCATATTCTCCAGAGTGTCACAGCACGTGTGTGGCCAGGACCACTTCAGCCCTGCTCTTTGCCAAGAAAAGTGACATGGGACCTTTAAATCATATGTGAGATGTGACTTTCACACACATCTCCATTCTATGTTCTAACCTGACAAGAGCATTTTGCCTCTTACAGAGGTATGATAACACACAAACATAACTGCTGAGCTGAAATATCACTGGGCGACAAACCCCAGATATCTGGACGTAACAGCAGAAGCATTGTAAGATCCGACCTCTGTTAGTCCAGCGATGTTGGTGTCGGCACTCATTTGGATATGATAGAAACAATGTTTATGTACATGTGCTTGTATAGCTGCCGACCCAGAGGTAGGTAAGTAAGTCTAGGTAGTGTACAGTCCAAGTGTGATGAAATCTATGCAAGCCTACTCCAAATTATAGTTCTTTTTTTTTCATGGAAATTAAAACATTTTAAAGCAAAATTTATGATACATTTCTGTTGGGAATATCATAGGTAAATCTTGTGAATATTGTAGGAGTTTTAACTGCGTTTGAAATCACTTTTTTTTTTGCCTTCACAGCGTGAACGCATCAAGATGATACAGAATTCAAGATGAAAGATGGCAAGATGATCAAGGTCGGACTGGATATTGAACCAACTCACCACCAAGCTAAGACCTTGCTGGGATGATCTCCAATGACTTGGGCCCTGCTGTTGTCATGCCCACAAAAATCAACACCCTTTCCATTGATTCAAATGAGTCTAAGATCAATGAGTGAAGGCTTTTCTGATGTGACAAGAAATGGGTTACAGTCCTTCTGGTGTGACATTGAATGAGTTATGCCCTTCTTACTGTGACACATGCATCAAAGCGCTCATGGTGTGATGTTAAATGAGTGAAGGTTCTTGTATGACACACCACGCAGGTCTGGTCATTGTCATCATGTCATCAAATCACATGCTTTCCTTCTTAACACAAACAAGCGATACTGATAGGAGATATTTGTGAATTCACCATTATATCAACAAAAGCACTGCAATCACAAATGTTACTGGTATTATCTGAAAGAGGGTACAGAAACCTATCTGCTGAGCTATGTCAATCCATGTCCTGAACAAATTCAAGTTAAAATCTCTGACCTTCACCCAATGGCTTGTGCCTCAGAAATCAAGACCCAATGCCTAGCCTGCCAATCTTTGTAAGGTCACTCATATGCAACCATCAAAGTGTGAGAGGATATCTACAGTCATTTGTGAATAAAGGCACTGCACAAAAAGAAAAAAAAAAAAGACTGGATATGGACAAACAGAAGCAATGGGCAGACAAACAAAGCAACAGACAGTGAGAAGGCCAAACCAACACTAATGTTCATAGTGTGCAATGCACTTGCATATTGGGGAACCACACACACATACATCTCACATTCACAACATAATCATCTCCAGGGTAGGAAATTTGAAGTGCATTCCTTAAACAAGCATTATACATTCATTTATTATAACAGTGGCAGCAATAATTCTCTCCTTCAAACTTGAAATGCAGTTCAACTTCATTGTTTTGTACAAACAAAAAAAAGTCCACTTCAGAGAATCCTTACCATCCTCCAGCGTCTTCAGGTATATCTGGTGACTGTACACACTCTCCATGTCCCCTCCAAACGCCTTGACCCTCAGGACGTACTCCGTGAAAGGGGTCAAGTCTCGAATAGTGGCAGCACATATTGTGCTGGCATCGTGACAAGATAGTGAAAGAATTAAGGTTACATTCATGTACCAAGTTGAGATATGTCAAGATATCTTATAAGGGTTTAACTGCACCTGGATACTTTTAAAAAAATGGGATTACAGCAAATCCAACGAGATTTGAACCAATAGCCTGTTCTTGCTGATTATTAACACAACCACTACAGTACACTGGAAATGAAAATGTCCTGGTGAATACAAACAAGCATACACATTACCATCACCATGGCAACACATTAGCTGATTATAAAAATCAGTAAATATCTGAGTACAAGTCAACATTCACAATATAAATTAAATACATTGTAAACTGCAAAAGGTGACAGCTTTATGAACAATTATTTGTTTACAACACAAATTATCTTTTTTTTCACAGCTGTTGGATGACAGTGCAATGTCTCAAATAATACAGTGGCATTACCTTCGTCGCTCAAAACTTCTAGAGTACGCCTTTCGGGAAGGCTCCCCATAGACCATGTAGAAGTCCACCTGAAAAGATGTCTGAGGACGCTGCCACTGGAGGGTTATGGCAGTGGCTGAGATGGCTGCACCCCTCAGGTCAAAAGGAGCCAGCAAGATGGGCCTGTTCTGACCTGCACACAGATGTTACAAAGGAAGAATGTATGAACGTAATATCAAATCAGTCAATCACACTGTTCTACTGTCCAGCATGCAAAGGTACGATTCTGGAAAGTGCGCTGCAATCATCTTACACATTAAATTAAAGCAAAATGCCACTCCATTTTCAAATTGACTTTAACTATCATTAACCCGTTGCGATGGACTGATTTTGCTACAACATGCATTTCCCATAGACTTGCCAGAGTATACTCGGGACTCGTCCTCAATGGGTTAATAGAGTAAAATCTACAAGGAAAACAGACCTTTCCCTGATATTTTATATCCTATGCCAAAGTTATAAAAAATTTGATGTATTTTGTTGAATTATCATTTGCTGCAATCTCAAATGTATTTTGAACCAAACAATGAAATCACCGCCTCACAATTCTCCCACTGCCCAACCACTTTTGCTTTTGTTTTTCAAATTATGTTTATCACAGCACATACGTCACCGCCTAGCTCAAATCCCACAAAAAGCTGACCAAAGTGAATTTCCCGTTTTTCAACATAGTTTGTAAGAGTAGGCTCTCAGCTTTACAATGGCATATAATTGATTAAAGTTGGACCATCCTAACCCATTAAAAGAGTGACTGAAGTAAAAGAGAGTTGGGAGATGAAGTTTCACAGAAAAGGGAGAAAAGAGGATTTAAATATTAGGGTTATTCAGGCATGCTCTGCAGAAGTATCAATAAATTTCCTAATGAAAGCAGTGCCTGTCAAAAAAAAAAAAAAAATAGTTGGCTAACATCAATTTCAGTTCTGTTTTAAGCCACCAAAATTTGACAGTAGGTAAAAAGGGATTACTCTCCCAGGTTTTAAGACAAACTCAACAAATTTGAGTCGGTCAACCCAAATGCAATATTTTGGTTCATGACAGAGATCAGCCTGTTTCTGCTTTTTCTTTTTTTTTTTAATTAAAAGTTCTGAGCTGGGCAGTTACATATGTTAGAGTTGCAATAACTTGGCATTAATGACTCTGAAGGGGGAGTGGTTGGAGTTGCTAAATCTTTGGCCAATTGGACATTTACAGCTGACATCTAAAAAAGCTGTCTAGTAAGGAGCTATTCCAGAGTACTGGACTGAGATGTCAAAGCCAAACATTGTACATAGGATGCAGTTATTTGGTAACCTGGGGTACTAATAAAAAGTCACCATTGTGTTGAATTACTTTTATTTTACTGCAGTATCCTAAAAAAAAAAAAAAAAAAAAAAAAGGTGTCAAGTAATCTCTAATGTCTTATAATAGAAGATTTGGTTGTGTCACTGATCTTAACACAATCAATGAATGATAATACCTCAAATAAGTCATGTAATTCAATTATAATTTCTTTTCCCTTTCTCTCACTCTCTGATTTTGGTATCAAACAAGTACAACACTAATGCCCTGCCAGTGGTGGTATAGGTAGTGCAGCTGGGCAGCAGTGCTCAGCAGCAGCAAAAGTACCACTGCACTATGCATTATCAGTCCACGGTCGAAAACAAATAATCGTGCACTGAGTTTGTGGATTAAAATGATCCTGTTCTGGATTACTGCAAAAAATTCTAACATTTTTGACAGTTATGAAATAAAAAAAGATATCATTAATTTGTGATTACATCAAACAAATCATAACAAAAATGAAGCGGCATTGGGATCACTTTCATATATTGCCCAGATCTCGCCGCCATGATAACAGTGTGTAACTGTACACTTTTCCAACACAAGATGGGGCTACACAATGCTGTAATCCAGGGTATAACAGTGCCCTGGGTTACAGCATGCCAAATCTTTACACACTCACCATCAGTGGCCTGAGGCAGCTGAAAGGTGACCCCTGTGACATGACCCTCACCGCAATGGCTGTAACCTTGCATCACCAAATTATAAGCCATGGCTGGTTCTGGGTGGGAGAACATATGGTTGACAATGTAATTGGTGAAAAGTGACAAAACAGTAATAGTTGTAATAGTGATAGCATTAACAGTAGTAGCAGTAGCAGCAGTAGCAGTAGTAGTATATTTGTTGAAGCAAAAGCAATAATTAGACTCATTGTCATCATCACCATCTTTATAAACATAGTCTGTTTGTCTATATGTGTGTATGTATGCATGCTTGTATGGCTGTACATGCATACATTGTCATTAAAAACTTTTTTTGGGCAGGCCTGGCCTAAGACATAACGTGCTTAATCTCGTTGAGGACGGACTAATTTTTGCTACAACATGCATTTCCCATAGACACCTGCCCGAGTATACTCGGGACTCGTCCTCAGCAGGTTAAGTATTTGTGATGACTTTTATATTTTGTGTGGATACTTAGTAATGTGAGGTTGTACCAATGTAAAATACAAACAGCACCTGATATTATAGAAAGGGAAGACACACTTTAATGTATAAAGCTACTACTGGCCATAACATTAAGATCTTCTATACTGTAATGGGCTGCTTCCCTGTAACTTATCAATGAACATACAAGTTTATATACTATGACAGATCTTTCATCAGTTGTCACCCTCTGTACATTTACATTTGTATAGTGGGTGACAATTGATGAAAAATCTGTTACAGCACATGTTCACCCCTCTGAATTAATAATCTCTTCTTCTTTTTTTAATAAAACTATATACTAAAGAAGCCATTTACAGACATCCTTCACAGATTTACCCAAGTTTCCAAGAATGGTACTCCTTGCATGGACTGGAAACACTCTCATTTGCTGTGAACGATCACGGAGTGCCGTCAGGGTGAGTTTGAAGCCAAGCAGGCCAGTCCGCCCCTCAGGGTCTGGTGTCGATGCCGTCGTAGATGCTGGCAGAGACCAGGTGACCTCCACAGTGGTTGAATTCACAACATTGGGGACAACTTGCAGCGTGTCTGGACCTAGCCCAACAAATAAAACAAGCATTTTCACTATTCTGAAGAGCATGTTGCCATTGGTTTCCAGGCAAGAGTACCAAAGTGAAGATGGCATTATTGTTTGAGCATGGTTAGCAACCGTTGTGTTCACAGATATAAGAGCAACTTGAAGTTGTTCAGAGCCAGTTTCCACAGCAATAAAATGGCTAAGACGTCACACTTCGGGGCTCTATTGAACTATACATACACACAAGGCAAATATTTCATTTACCTCACATCAAATTGAAGTAATTATCTCATACTAACAAGTCCACCAAAATCTATCTTGTATTTCCACAAATTAAGGTAAAGAATGCTTTCACTTCATCAACAACTTATGAACCACATAATTTATGACATCACGCATTGCCATCAATTCTTCACAACAGTCTTTACATACAGTAATTCACAAAATTCAAATCACTATGACATCAGAGAAAACTGTCTAGATTTGAACAAATCAGTCTTGACATCACTTCAGCATACCTGATGTCCACAAGCCTACTGCAGCACCCCATGGCATTCCTTACCTGTACAGTTCTCAATTGCCATGGTGCGAATGATGGCCCACTGAGAGTAAGGACCAAAGCCCACGTGAGTTGCAGCAGCCATTTTGATGCTGTACTCCGTGCCAGCCTCAAGGTTGTTCAGCAGCAGGTGTGGCACAGCTGTCGAGACCTCAAAGCAGGTGAATCTGCGCTCCGAGAGCTCTACTTGGTAGCAGATCTTGTATCTAGGACATGACAGAAGGGAAAATCCATAGACGCGTTCACAACGAGTCGAGAGTATGCTAGTTTGAAATCCTGTGGGAAATGTGATCTTGAAGAAATACAATAATGGGTTGTCTACAGCTTTAAATAGTCTTTGATTGTGTTGATAAAAAGCCATCTCTTGGACCACCCTTCATCCACTACAACTAGGTCCATGTTAAAGGCCCTGTAGCATGGGTGGTCCAATTGAATTGATGTTCATTGGCTGCCCACCAAGGTACATTAAAAAACCATGAATAGTGCCTGCCAGCCAATAAATGCATCGAAGGATACGCTCATCGTTAACTCTATAGATTCCAATCAACATTCTGCGGCTGTGTGTGTACTTCATTTCATTTCATTCATTTCATTTCGTCTCATTTATTGTCTATAATATGAATCAAGTGGCATACATGATTTCTAATGCATAAAGCACACATTTCAAAATGTTTAAAAACTGCAGAGGTAATAAACACAACACACAATGAATAATTTCATTTTATAAATAACTCAGAAATTAATACACCCAATAACAAAGAAAAACATGACATAACATATTGCACCTCTTTCTTTTAAAGCCCACATGCATAAACGAGAGTGAAAAAATGTATCCAACTGTATATTTGCCTATATACCTGTATAATTGTATAAATATGTATGTGTGTGTTTTGTGAAAGTATGTAAAAACTGCAGGGTATAAATATATACGTGTATAAAGTACCAGTACCTTATGCCACCACAGATTAACTACAAAACAAAGTTAAATTAACACTGAATTACAGCAACCCCTCCGCGAGATCAATGATAAGGCTGTATACAATTCATTGCGGGAATTCTCAAACACATCAAAGCCTGGCCACCCCTCCCACTCCAAGGCATCACCACACTATCCGGTCTTTAACACTTGCCTGTCTGACGCAGCAGCAAAATTCAATCTGGCACACATATTAACTAGTTTGGCAGAATATCAGCTATGTCAACAGTGTGAGAAACTCCTTTCAAAGATTAAATTCAACCAGTTTGTTTCTCCATCTCCACTTCACACTAAATTGAATTTGTGTAACCAGGAACCACAGCCATTACAGTTCTGTTGCTTATCCCGCAAAAATGCTCACATTCTACAGCTCAGCTCTTTGCTGAATTGAACTGACTGTTGTGTAAATTGATAGATGTCTCAAATGCAGAAATATCTCGACTACAAAATTGTGTCAAATCCACTGACGTTTTTCAACATAACTCCTGTCAACATTCATGGCTAGAATTTAAGGCACAGCAATGATTTACCAATACTGCATATTTGATGTGTCATTACAACAGCAATCAAACAATCTGGTATGAGGGAAACATTGAAATTATTCTTTTCTCTCTTTCAGTGTTTTGTCCCTTCTGAACTGGTTAACCATACATTTATGAATGAAAACCACATTCTCTGGAAAGACTGAAATAGATCGTTGTCACATGCCTTGTAGACGTAAGCAAAGCAAAAATGATGCTATTACTTGACTAGGTAGTGGCAACCAATCTCAGTGTGTCCTTGCAGATCCAAAACCACCCAACCCAGCTATATAAGAGCATGTCCGTTAACCCTAATCAGGCTGGGCTTTTTTGGCTATGCTAAAACCGGAGAGGGCAGATTCCACCTCCCCCCCCCCCCCCCCCCCCAAAAGATCTCAGCCATCAGTGGTGCAAATGCACCAAAATTCGGTTTGCATGACACCCACATTGTAATCTACAAGATTGTGTTTTAAGATTTTTTTCTATTATCAATTTCTAATTTTAAAGGGTGTGTACAGTTCTGGTCGAGGTGAGGATTTAGCATTTAACGTTTTGCGAGATATTCAGAAATAACTCTATGAGATGTCAAAGAGCCTGCAAATTTGATGAAAATCGGTTTTGAAATGACTGAGATATCCCAAAACAAGGTGAAACAAAGAGATCCTAATAAAAGGTATGGCCTGTTGCCTTTAATTATCATCACTTTTTTGGATATCTCAGCCATTTGAAAACCAATTTTCATCAAATAAATGTTGAATCCTTCTTACAATGACATGCTCTTTCATATTTCATAAAAGGTTTCTCATTATCTCACTTAGAAACGTTCAAAACATGAATCCCCACCTCAACCAGTACTGTACAGTCCCTTTAATCAATTAATTATGTAAATTAAGCCCAAGATCTTATTTTAGCCTAATTAAAAGCATCGAGAGTCTACCTTTTTGGTTTGTATATCTGCTTTAAAATATTCAACAACTGCACATCATAAAAACCTTCCAAAAATCATTTCAATTCTTACGTATTTTATTGTTTTTGGAATTTTTAATGTATTTCTTTGTTTTTCGCCTTTTTTTCTTTGCTTTTTTTATAGAAAATTGTCACTGACCACATTTCTACCAAAATTAGCATAAAATTAATCAAAGTGATTGATAGTAAAAAATAATCAAGTTTTCATGAGAGAGAATTTTTCTCCCCGTACACAAAAACACAAAATTGTGCCCATTTTGGGGTGACATGCAGTAACAAAAATGGGCGTGGCTTCATAAAAGTGCATGCCGACATTGCAAATTTGGTCTCAAAAGTTGCGTGAGACTTGAACAAAGTCAAGAAGCCTCATGATGAGGCCTTCTTGTGTTACAGAATTATTGCATGAAACATCGAGGGGCACGGATTACCACCCCCTAGCCCTTTAAGGATTTATAACATGATATATATGGAGCCGACGGCCTCTTTTGCGACATGAAATTTTCGAGAGCTGCCATTGACATTCAATGCATAGAGTGCAGACATGAACTTTCATGTGCATTTTAATTTCATGAATCTTGGCACTCGAGAAATTTGCGAAATCAAAATGTACGCGAACATTCCTCGTTTTACAGTAGTCTGGCTGCCAAATGCAATCTCTATCAACAAATGTGTTAAATGGTACCTATGATAGACTAATACTATAGCTGTCATTTAAAAAAGAAAAAAGAAAAAAAAATTCTCCTTTTATTTCAAATGAATGATACTCACTTGTTCACAACACCGTTACTTTCTCTTGCAGGCAAAGTTTGCCATGTGATGTCAATGCTGTAAGGACTGCTACTGGTGAGCCAGAAATCTGGGGCAGCAGTTGGGACTATTTTCGAAAGTAACGAAAGAAGGGATAGAAACATTCCTGAATAAGGTTTGAGTACCACATTTGAAGAAAACATATCATATATGCAATATCAACATGAGTACACAATATCAACATGTACACTAAAAAAATATGTCGTATACATAAAGCTTTTCTACACGGTGTTATGATGTGAAACACAAGATGAATTATCATATCTAATTGTTATGTGCTAAAAAAAATACAATTATTTTTAGTATTAGTATGCACAGGATTTGTACGATCACAATTATTATCACTATTGCAACCATTAAAATTCTAAATATTATTATCATCATAATCATCATTATTATTATCACTGTCATCAACATTATTATCATATCAACAGCAATGCCTGGATAGCATTTTGGGAAATAATCAGACGTGTTGTTAAACTTCACTTTTACTTTACAATCATATGACATAAGATTTCTTGCAGCAGGCATTTAAATATATTTTAACAAAGATCAGAATGTTGTTAATTGAATTCCTGACATATTTTTCAACAGTATGAAGCATTTTTAGTTCCATCTATATCTCATATGCATTTTCCAGGCCAGTGTACAAAAAAGAATTGAAATATTTCTTCAGAAAAATGGAAAGATGAACCTAATGAAAGAATCGTACAGTTCCTCAAAAATTATGACAAAAAGAAAAAAAAAGCAAGCAAAATGGCACAAGTGATAGTCAGGAAATCAGATACAGTTTCTTAATTGTGTGCACGTGTACATAACATTATTAGATTAACCAGATTAGCGGAGAAGTTTGTATTTATTAAAGCTACAGTGCATTCATGTGAAAGGAAAGAGTTCACACAGTCCAAAACATTCTAGGCAGTGCCTACATAATATATTTAGTTCACTGATACAATACGGTTGCAGATGGTAGAAGAACCTGGTATGTTTGAGTAAAACTGCCAGACGATCCCATTAAAGTGCACATTCAGTAAGACCCACTTACTATCTTCCAAAGTGTGTGCATACACTGGACTGCTTGGCAGACTGCCGCCAAACCTGCCAAAGGACTTGATCTGAAAGGTGTAGTTTGTGTAGGGCCTAAGTGGGACAGCACTTTCTCATATTCAGTCTTGTACGCCACTTCAGACGCCCAGGGGCCATCTGTTATCCAGGTTCAAAGGGAGATAAACAGACAAAGGAAAACAAAAAAAAAAAATTGTTAAAGGGGAGCTCTAGACCAGTTAAAAATCATTCTGAAAAATGAGAGTAAAAGTTTATGAGTGACATTTGATCAAAATCACATGAAAATTAGGGCAGTTATTAAATTTTTGCAAAAATAGTTCTGGAACAGTTGATATGAATATGCATATGAGTGAGCTGATGATGTCAGCACCTCACGATTTTCCATCGATTGTGTACAAAGTATTGATGAATATTCAATTTTTCTGCTAAAAAACTGTAAAATATATTATTATCCCTGGCTGAATTATTTTCAAATAATGATCAGTAAGTAGGCCATAAGACTGAGCAAAGATGTTTGAACAAAAATACACTTCCAAGATTTTGTGTGCAAACTGTACAGCAAATTGTGAGGGCATGACATCACCTTACTTATTAGCATTTTCATATTGACTGATGGAGAAGTGTTTTGCAAGTTGTATCAGTGAAACTTCACACTTTCATGACTTCCTTAATCTTTATCCAATTTTGATCAAATCTTCACCTCTCTTTGCACAGAGGGTAATACAGTGTATTGGAGTACTTCCAAGGTAAATAGATTTACAGGGATGTCAGGTCATTTTTTTTTTTTTTTTTTTTTGTTCCCAATGTGCATCACACCCCATACAATATGATCTTGAGTGAGAGATAACTTTGCCCCCCAAACTGCTTCAAACAGGCAATCTATCAAAATTTATTGCAAACCGAAAGTTTTCAGGCGAACGTATGTAACACTGGACTGACATCTGTGTACCAACATTATGAAGGTCACATAAAAATGTTAAATGAAAATTTGTTTTTCAACTGAATAGCCTGTTACTGATTAAAAAAGATAATAACAGCCCTTAAATTCTATTAAAAACTGTGTTTTATGCCATTTCCAGACTTACTGGTAAATGTATGTGACAATTTTGTCATGCCATTTCATGTTTCATGATGCGTATGCTTCAGGTTTCGTAGTATCCTTGGCATTGTGTACTGATCACTGTTTGCTTTGTCTGATACACCATTTCTGCACATCATGGCACGCCTTGCAACCACCCACCTCACCCCGCATAACTTCCTAAGTGAGCTGCTAATGGGATTCTTCTATTCAGCATCTGGCAATGCATGGAACTCACCTGGTGTTGGGTAGTAATATATAGAGTAGCTCAACACTGCAGGGTCCACCACTTGCTTCCACTTCACTATAACAGATGTGCTGTCATTTACAAACACAGTCACATTGGTGGGTACAGGTGGACGAGTTTCTGTTCAGTGACAAAAATATACAGATTAACACAGGGGTACATTGGTAAATGCATAAACACATCAAAGGTGTCCAAAACCACTAGTGAAAAGTACATGCTACAATCCAGCATATTAGCATCACACTGATTGAAGGACATGTCATCTTGCTTGCATTCAGCAGATTATTGCAAGTGTATAAAATGTTTCTTTGGGGGTCTTCATTTTGTTTTTCGACAACTGCCATAAGAAAGAAGGAATAATAGATAGTCTTTCCAGCAACCAAAACGTTCAGTCAGGAAGGTATTATTTCCCTTCAAAAATGAAGGGGAAAATGCTGCTTGTGAAAAAGAAAACATGACTTCTTCAATGCAAAAATTCAAAGGAGGACAATAATAAAAACAGTAACAGTGCATTTATATAGCACAAACATACATGTTAAAATGCGCTTTACAATGATATCATTAATGAAACACAAAAGTTTTTAGACATTTCTTGAAGAAGGTGAGATAACAGAAAATGCAGCACTGAGCGCATCACACAATTTGATGAAGAAAGAAGAAAATTGCAACTGATTGACAAATTGCCCTACCTCGACGTAAATAAGCACTGAATTGATCAGTGTTTTAGTAGTAGCCATGATAAAAAATCATGGGCGTACATACTCGAGCAGGATTCGAACCTACGACCTCCTGATCACCGGACAGGCGTCATCTCCACTAGACCACCGAGCTTTCGCCCGACAGCAAGTGTTGGTTCTAATCCTTATAGCACGCAGCAGGAACTGCTTTGTTATTCAAATTCATGAAAATTCTTCCGTCGAGATGTTTTCATTGCAACTGATTGACAAATTGCCCTACCTCGACGTAAATAAGCACTGAATTGATCAGTGTTTTAGTAGTAGCCATGATAAAAAATCATGGGCGTACATACTCGAGCAGGATTCGAACCTACGACCTCCTGATCACCGGACAGGCGTCATCTCCACTAGACCACCGAGCTTTCGCCTGAAAGCAAGTGTTGGTTCTAATCCTTATAGCACGCAGCGGGAACTGCTTTGTTATTCAAATTCATGAAAATTCTTCCGTCGAGATGTTTTCATTGCAACTGATTGACAAATTGCCCTACCTCGACGTAAATAAGCACTGAATTGATCATTGTTTTAGTAGTAGCCATGATAAAAAAATCATGGGCGTACATACTCGAGCAGGATTCGAACCTACGACCTCCTGATCACCGGACAGGCGTCATCTCCACTAGACCACCGAGCTTTCGCCCGACAGCAAGTGTTGGTTCTAATCCTTATAGCACGCAGCGGGTACTGCTTTGTTATTCAAATTCACGAAAATTCTTCCGTCAAGATGTTTTCAACATTGTTTTCATGTTTTCAACACTGATCAATTCAGTGCTTATTTACGTCGAGGTAGGGCAATTTGTCAATCAGTTGCAATGAAAACATCTCGACGGAAGAATTTTCATGAATTTGAATAACAAAGCAGTACTCGCTGCGTGCTATAAGGATTAGAACCAACACTTGCTGTCGGGCGAAAGCTCGGTGGTCTAGTGGAGATGACGCCTGTCCGGTGATCAGGAGGTCGTAGGTTCGAATCCTGCTCGAGTATGTACGCCCATGATTTTTTATCATGGCTACTACTAAAACATTGATCAATTCAGTGCTTATTTACGTCGAGGTAGGGCAATTTGTCAATCAGTTGCAATGAAAACATCTCGACGGAAGGTTTTCATGAATTTGAAGAAGAAAATTGATTTAAAAAAAAAAACAGTGAAATGAGAGATTACTTGTGATGTGGATTCTCAGTTACTGGTCTGAATTTGGGGGATCTTTGGGGGTTTTTTTTAGGATTGGATGTAGAGATATAGGCTGGCATAAGTTTGCTGTGCATATCACCAAATATATTAGAACAATTCCAAGTGTGATAAATGGAAATACAATATTACAGAGAGAAATAAAGCAGTGAACCCATGGCTTTAAAAGGGAGAATTATTAGATATCCACATCTACAAGCTGTTAACAAGAGGCGTCTCCCTTACCAGGTAACTTGAGGGTGTAGTACATGCCACTCCACACGGTGCCAAAGTCGTTGGTGGCAAAGCACTGGTAGAAGCCCTCGTCTTGCGGCATAGATGACCAGATGTGGAGTTCTGCAATGCCCCCTGGCTGATGGTACATGCTGATGCGACCAGGGCCAGTTACCTCCTCTCCATTGTGGAACCACTGGACATGAGGAGTGGGGGAGCCTGTCACGTTGCAAACGATTCTGACCATCGCGTTCTCAATTCGCACAAGGTCAGTCATAGGCGAGAGGAAACGAGGTGGACCTAGACATCAAGTGCAGCAAAAACAAGGCAAATGTCAGTACTCTTCTGCAACTTCCCTTGCAAAACCAAGATTTAAGTACTGTATACCCCATATATTTAGCAAGTCTAATTTTTCTTATAATGGGGCTTCCTAACAATTTTGCTAGCGGTTGAATTCGCGATCGTAGAGTTCAATGGATGGAGAAAAGCATGCATGCATGTCTAATTCATGCAAAGATCACTGCTAATACTTTTGCATTTTGTACAATTTTTGAAATCACCAGACTTGCTAAATTCACATAATAAAAGCCCCTTGGAATATATGGCATGTACAGTACATTTATGTACATCATTGCTGTTAAAAATTCTCCCCAACCCTCAACATGCTTCTCAAATCCACCTTTCAGTCCACATAATTGCGGAGGTTATGTGGCAAGCAACATGCTTCTAATAACCACAGAAACTAATTCTTGTTCACGCTCTCAAAATTTGGGCTGCCCTGGCAAGCATATTGCAGACAATTGCTTAGTCCCATACTGACCACCTCTTACATCTAAGTAACCACCAGAGCCTGGTCTGATTTCAAACAGCATTTCTCATTACTTATAGGGATCATTTCTTTCATCATCCTGAACTATCCTAATTGAATCCAAGATAAAAAAGTAGCATATCTTCGATCTACTCAACTCATGTATGCTTTGTCAGCAATCACACAATACCTTATCTGATACAAAAAACCCTACAAAGACTCCAAATTCTTTGATGGTCAGAGAGATCAATATTCATGACAGACAATAAATTCAAAGAGGCAGTTACATAACATAGGATGACAGAGAGAAACAAACACCAGCATGTTCTTAATGTTAGGTTGTTACAAATGTTTTCTCTTTTATCATGCAGCTCACAAGGAAAGGTTCAGAGACTGACTTACCTAAAACAGTGAGAGCTGCCGAAGCAGAGTCCACTTCTCCAGAGCTGGTGTCTTCCACCTGGCACCGATAGACAGCGCTGTCATTGACAGTGACATTCCTTATCAACAAGTTATGCAGGCCAAGTACAGTGCTTCTCTGCCAAGGAATAGGCCTACCATCTGAGGTTATACAAAGAAATAATAAGAAAGTTGGCTACAGCAGTACATATTATATCCACACTCAAATACTTTATACTCACATACCCACCCACATATACACACCTAGTATATCTTAACATAGATAACATTAAGCAACTCAACTGTTATTGTAACTGCTATCACTTGACCGAGACATCCAAGATCAAGTACACAATGTAGCCAAATATCTCTGCCCATCATTAGTGCTTGCATGTCGGCTATTTCATGCCTCTCAATCTCATACAATGCTATCAATATAGTTCAGAGATCTCCTCCTTATGTGTGGGCAAGGATAGTCTCTGGGAAATTACATCAGACATGATTTGTTCCTTGGCATGAATATTCAAATTTTACTTTTTATCTGATATGCTTTGAATTTAAAGCAACTCATTTACCTGCCAAAGCACTATCATGTGCAAAGTTGCATGAAAGTTTGAAAAGATTTTCATTTGAACTGAGAACAAAGATGCTTGTTCATGGTCGGCTTTTCTTCATCTACTTCCTATTTATTTCTTGGAACATTACAGAAACATGCATGACATGTAACAATTTCCACCTTACTCTTTGAATTCCTTTGAGCCATACCATTTTCTGCACATATTTCTAGTGTCAACTTATACCAACTTGTCATGACACACGAATCTGAGTCCCTCATGATCATTCTCATTATATTGTTGAAACAAGATGTACTCCAAATATGCAGATTGACATTCCCTGCAAAGGACGTAATGTCTCTGGCATATACCATCACAACAATGGAGATTATACATTGTGTAATGAGGAACATTCTGGGGTTTCAAATCCTAACAAATGTGACAGAGTAGTTAAAAAATGGTAAGAACCACCTTGGCATATATGTACATTTGTTTTCATTTCAAGGGAGAATTTAATTTGCTTATCTTGAGGCATACAAACTGTATCTTCTGTAGAGATTCTGTTTTCCTATCATCAAACTGATTCATCTTAATTCCTTCTTAGAATGAAATAAATTTCTTTCATCAGGCCATTTCCCTCTCTTGAACCCTTTTTACTGCCCCCACAAAATAAAAAAAAAAAGAAAAAAGAAAAAAAGAAACAGTATCTGCCTGTGATATTACCTCAATGTTCTACATTGCTGACACACATTGGATGATAGTAAGCATACTGACAAAATCTGGCAGGATTCATATCTATATCCTCCCCTCTTCAAACCCCTCGCCCCCCCCCCCCCTTCCCCCTCTCCCCTCTGCCCCCCCCCCCCCCCCCAAAAAAAAAGCATGACAACAATATTAATTCCTAACCCTATGCCTTGGCCTTGCCATAAATCAGTTGTTCCTTTGACCTATGGGAGTGTAACCAATAACTATGCTTCAGTCAAGTTCACTCTCCGCACCTCCCACTCTTTACATGGGACACCTGTTGGCTTGTCCAATCACCATGAATCAAAGGGGATTGTTTATGTACAATCCCATTTTGCCTCTCCGTGCTCTTTTGCACTCATTCTATCACCCCCCCCCCCCTTCTCTCTCCCTCTCTCATTTATGCAGTAGCAGTTATGTGTAGCTCTCTGTAACAGTGAATCACTAAAGCTGAAGGTAGATAGAAATTAGAATAAACTGACAGCAAGGATCCTATACAATGTATGTGCCTTGTGGCATTTTGAAAAAGGGGCCTAAAAATCTGACTTCTAAGTTTGAATAGGTTAGCACTTGAGATTAAACTTTTATTGAAAGAGGCAGACATTAATTCTCTCAAGTGTGCTTTAACAATATTAATAATATTAGTCTATGGTGGTGATAAATGTGATTATTTTTTACTTTTCAATGAAGATAATGATTTCAAAAATATGTTTATTCTCACTACTCCCTATAGATCTTTCATAATGACAGGAACATATCACTGGGTATAAGTATTGTGTTTTTTTTTTTCATGATTTGTTTGACGGGAAAGCCATCACCTATGCAAAACAATTCAAGAAGCTACATTTTTGTCACATTTTCTGTCTATGTTTTCTGCCAGCACAAGTTATGTGAGTAATGAGAGCAATACAGCAACTTCCATTATCATGTAATTCTATAATCTAATATATAATATCTGGGATAAGTTCCCAACTTTTGGTAAAGTGTATCAACACTTGTAGTAGCAATCTCTGCACATGTAATACACATTTGGCAAGAATTGTGTCACAGGGCCTAGCATATAATACATTGGTACGAAAATACATGTTTTGAGCAAGAGTATTCACAACACCTTTACCACACATCTTGATATTATCATTTTCCCCCAATTTATCACAAATAGAAGAGATTTCATCAAAAAGGTAAACTGAGCTGTTCTAATATTTTTGAACAAGCCCCATTCATATTCAAAATGACAAAAGCACACACAACCAATGCTGTTTCACACTGACATTGGTTGGAGTGACACAAGCAAGGAGCTCGTCTGAACACAAACCTCCTGCATGGTACACGTCATGGCCCCCATGTCATGCTCAGCACTGTGGACTAGTGCTCAATGCATTCTTGAAATCTGACTCGACCTCAACCAATCTTGTGGAAACTTCAAATAGATGAACATCAACAATATTTCCCTGCCTTCTGTTCTATGCGTGGGACAAGTTTTCATTGAAGCATGTAATATGCTACATCTTTCCATCCAATAAAGTTCAGACCTCTCCTTCAAGCATACAATTGTATGTCCTCACAACTGTCTGTATTCTACATGTAAGATCACACTGACTTAAATATGCACTGATGCAAATTTCTTTTTTAAATCACTGATCATCTTGTCCCTTAATCTTGCCAACCTACTGTAGTCTGTGTATCAACAGCTTAAATCTATTTCAGAATATAAAAATGAAAATAACAAGAAATAATAAGAAAATCTACTCTATCACCACATCATCTCTCCCTTCTCCATCAAAGTTCTAGTTTATCTATAGATGGAGATTCCTAAAAATCATTTTTTTTCCCCTAAAGACACAAATTTTGCAATGATTTTCAAAATGCAACAAGATTTCCAAATGCTCCTTCATGACTTGTTTCTTTACAGAGTTTCATGCATCTTTTGGGACCAAATTTCTGCCAATCCCATCCACAGATGCAGTGTCAGATTAAATTTTACAGTCACTACTTTACACTCATCTACTTTGTACACTTCAAACCACATAGTGAAGAGAGATGACTGGTTACCTGTCATTTCACTGATTGATTTCAACCTTGTCTTTAAGCGTATGATGTGGTTTTTGGTAAACAATGCTGTACCCTGGGCCATGATGGTACCATGCAACCCAGGGTACAGCACAGTGCATCAGTTATAAACAAGTGGCAAATTTCTCACCTGTTCTATTCCAGCTAACTTCCATCCGTTCCTCCCTCCACAACAGACACTCCAGGACTGCATCACTTCCCACTACAGCCTTTGTGGTGGAGGGGGGAACCTTGATACCCCACTGATCTTGGCCTGCCGGAGTTGGATCCACAACAGTGACAGTTGCTGTGTGGATACTAGTTCTACTGGCCCCATATTGGTTGCTAGCCCTGCAGCTGTACTGGCCCGAGTCCCCATGACTAGCCGAGGTAATATGTAGGATGGCACTACCCGCCAATAGTTGGGTTACTCTAGAAGATACAAAGAAGGCATGAATGCATTCACAATCCAATATTAACAACAACAAACAAAATCAAATTAATAGAATGGTAGATGCTTCAACAGATCGGACCTGAAATGAGAGAGAAAATGAATTTACATTTTCCTATTTTTTACAGAATCAGTGATACTAGCCATAGCCATATACTGTAAACGTCATATTTTCGCGCGATTAATTTTTCGCGCTGAGCGGCTCGAAAACATATTCGCGGGTTCTTAAATTCGCGCTCCGCAGCGGGTTAATACACAGTCGCTGTTTTCATCCAGCGATGCCAGCGTACGATAAGCGACGTAGCGAGCGGCGCGAGTGCGAGTACAAGCGCTCAAGTGCGTGCATGTACAATGTATTTTACTCGATACATGTACTGTAGGACTAGTACTGTAGTCGCGGGGATGTAGCACACCCATAGAGATATATACTAAGAACACTAGAGGGCGGACTCCGTAAAATCCCTGTGACCGATAGAAGGAGGCGTTCGCCATTTTGGTCCGGGCAAATTTCGACTAGCGACCGTACCGATAACGTGTAGCGCTATAGCGAAGCATGCAGGGGGAGATCGACGACGGGATGCAACGGCAGTAGGCTAGCATCTATGCCAAGGTCTCCATCGGAGTTTGGAAATCGAAAATGTTCCTAAATTCGCAAATTCTACTTTAAGTAGCATAGATCTATGTTGCAAAATGCCTGGTTCATGTGCTGCTTTTGGATGAGAAACAGGAGAAAAGAGACTGGTGAAAAGAAGGGGAGCTGAGTTTCCTTTCACAAGTAACTAAAATTACATTTATAGTGTGTGTTAAACAGATTGATTCAAGACAAAAAAAAAGAAAAAGAAAAGAAAAGGTCTTGCAAAATTTGTCAGGGGCACTCCGCCCTCCCTCAGCTATTCTCGATCTATTGCTACTATATATAGATAGCTAATACAGTACATAACTATATGCAAGGTCGGCGGAACGGGGGGGGGGGTGAGGGGGGATTTGCCCCATTTCCAAAATAAAAACAAAAAAACCTCCCCTTTTTAAAGTTTAAAAAGTGTTCTTTTCTAAGTGCCCTATTTGGCCCTTGAGCCCCCCCCCCCCCCCCCCCGCCCCCCCCCCCCCCCCCCCCAAAAAAAAATCGTTCCTCCACCCTTTGCTATACCAGCAGTTAATTTCACTATGGTGATAGTGTGAGAAAAGCTCAGAATAATATATATGCCTGGTGACAGGACATACAATGTATTATGCTCCGGCATTGATATCTTTCTGAAAATAGAATTAGCATCACGGGTCTGAGCTATTTGGCTTTTGGTTCAAGGCAGGGTGAGGATTTAGGGTTCGGGTGTTATGATTTGGGTTAGGGTTTATGTAAGCTTCAACATTAGCTTTTTGAGCTTGAACATAATATGTCATGGAACCTATATGCCTACACGTTACAAAAATGATTTGTTATTTCATTTCCACCACCACCACCACCACCAAAAAAAAAAAAGAAATACAATGAAACACTCGCATACACAGATAGGACTATAGAATGCAGTCCCCTCATACAGAACAAATATAATAGCAAAAAAAAAAATACAAAAATTGACAGTATACTGTATCACAAGGGGCATCCGGCTGTCTAGAGACCAAGAGAACCCTTTTTATTGCATGGACCATGGTCGTGTTGGTCGGCTTGAAAGTATTACCTCGTTGAGAATAAAGTAAAATTTTGTTTGATTTTCATTTTCTTTACCACTCATAAGAGATTGCTAGCAACTTAAATTTTTGAGTTGTTTCCTTCTCTCATCTCCGACCCCCTCATCTTCTTGCCGACAGCCAATACGTGTTTGAGCGCTTGTTGTACGTGTTTACGTGTCCACCACTACTGCGCTGCCCGGACGCGATGTTTGTTTTTGCCCGGACAAAGATGGCGCGCGGCCTCTTCATCTCGGCACACGAGCACTGCGTACGCGCCACACGCAGTCCGCGCTCTAGTATATTATTAGTATACATCTCTATGAGCACACCAATCGGCCGTGGGCTTGGTGCGTGCGGTGCGTGCGATGATACTGCTATATGCGTAAACATGTCTGTACTACGTAGCAGTATCATCGACGAAGCGCACCAGGCCGTTCAAAATGTGCATAGAAAATTGCGAAGATATATTCGCGCGTTTTTGAATTCGCGCTAGCCGAACGTAGCGCGAAATCCGCGAAAATTAATGTACCGCGAAAATTTCCACGTTTACAGTATTCAAATTGGCAGAGTGAACAATGTCATCACTTCACACATCTCCCATTTAACTGAACACAAAGAAATCATCAATATAAAATTTCCTTTTTTAAATGAAATCAATAGGAGTAATTTGTATCCTTCGTCTCAGATTATTGCAGCAATGACTTAACTAGGAGAAAGAGCTTGTACTATCAAAATCATCAAAACCATGACCAAATATTTCTCTGACAGGAGACTTTTATCGAGATGACATCAATGCCTTTTCCAATTTGTCTGTAAGGTTGCAATCGATGTCCATACTCTGAAACATGTGAAACTTCAAAATTCCACAACTTTCTTATTCCATGACATAGATTTTCATACCTCTTGTATTCTGTGGGTCTGAGTTTACTCTGGCTGCGTTCATGCGAAACTAGAATTGCGTTTCTAAACACGTTTAGTCGCTAAACGTGTTTAGTTGCGTTGCGTTCATGCGATTTTTCCATTTAAACGCGTTTCAAAACGCCGATCTGAAACGCAGAAAATAGGGCGTTTTGAATCATGATTCTGCCAGAATCACGATCGCAGAAACCGCATGAACGCAACCGTGATTTCAATCATGATTCTATGACGTCATTGTGCGTTGTGCGCATGCGTGTCTCGAGGGGTATCCCACAGCTTCTTGCTCTGTTCGCGCGCTTGTGTACGTCTTATGAATCGTGTGTTTCGGTACCATACTTGCATTTATTTGTTTACATCAACGCCATACACCGATTCTATGCTAGTATCTAACGTTAGCTGTTTAATATAATAGAAAGATTAAACGAGAACTTACCTGTTCGAAGCTTTAATCTCGATTCTATTAAGTAATAGGAGGGTGATATTACGTCAGGAGAGCCCGCCATGTGTGCATGCGCAGTAGAACCAATTTTCGAAGAGTGAAAAATGGATTGTCACTAGATGAAAGATAACGGGAACTTGCAATCCTGTTCGAAACAAAGCCGACTTACACTCCTGTTAGAACAGCAGGGTGGGTGTGGAGAAGACGTAATATCACCCTCCTATTACTTAATAGAATCGAGATTAAAGCTTCGAACAGGTAAGTTCTCGTTTAATCTTTCTATTCTATTGCGTAATACTCGTTAGATATTACGTCAGGAGACTTTAAAGCCTGTGACGATACATTTTTCCCCCAGACGTAACATAAATGTTATGTGAATAACTGAAGCACCTACCAAGAGGTCATTAGTTTTCTGCTACACGAGTGACAGCCTGCGAAAAGCTCATTTTGGCGTCTTTTGGCTTATTGTAGAAACGTCGAAACGTTCGTTCGTTTGACCATCCAGCCTGTTCAAGTACTGCAGTCACTGGTACATCACCCCTGGTTGCGGCTGAAGTTGATGCTGCTCGAGTGCTATGCGCTTTGTACTTATCAGTGTTGATACCTGCTGATGTAAGCACTTCCTTCAGCCAACGAGCAATAGTTTGTGATGATACCCTTTTGTGGGGTTTCTTGTAGCTGATGAATAGCTGTCGTTCATCCCCCCTGAGCATACTTGTTCTCTCAATATACTCTCTGAGGTACCTTACTACGCATAGGCGTCTGTCTGGAGGATAAGATTCCAGGGTAACCGAAAACCCAACATTCCCTGGTCGGTTCTGCTTGATCAGTTTTTCAAAGTGAAAGGTAATTGAATTGTTTCTCAATTGCAAATGATCAAGATCCATGAATTTCAGAGACTGAATCCTTTGCGCTGAAGTCAAAGCAATGATCATGCACAGTTTTAATGTTAATTTCTTCATAGACAGCGACTTTGCTGGTGACATAATACGCAACAATCTAAAAACAGGACCAACATCCCAGATTTCTTTGTATCTGGGCAAGGGAGTCCGTAGGTGAAAAACTCCTTTCAGGAACCGACAGACTAAGGGATGTGTACCAACTGTACACGAAGCGTCATTTAGTGTCAAGAAAGATGATAAAGCACTGCGAGCTTGGTTTATGGTGCTGTAAGCTGCATTTTCCACATGATAGAGTTTACTGAGGAATTTGAGGACATCCGTAACATCCGCATAGTAGCAGTTGATATTGTTCTCACGGCAAAACTGGTACCATTTTTTAATGTAGATATTGTATTGCGCCTTGGTGGAATCTCTCCAAGAAGCGGCCATGATGTTAATG
Source organism: Diadema antillarum (assembly GCF_040938485.1). Lineage (NCBI taxonomy): Eukaryota > Metazoa > Echinodermata > Echinoidea > Diadematoida > Diadematidae > Diadema > Diadema antillarum. The sequence continues at coordinate 769,879 of NW_027271038.1, forward strand.
ATGTCCCTCGAAATTCCTTGGTGCTCTAGTGGTGTGCACAAAGCCTGCAACAAAGAAGATCAAGAGTTGCATGTAAGGGATGAGGTGTGTTCGAATTTGGGAGTGTTAGGAGTGTCTTGCTCCTATGAAGCAACATAGGTTTCCCAATTGTCATTTCTCGCAAGAGGGGAAACCATGCTTGACTGGGCCAGTTGGGTACAATGATTAATCCATCTGCATTATCCTCCCTTATTTTTTGCAGGCATTTTGCAATCAGACAAAATGGGGGAAATGCATAGAATTTCAATCCATTCCAATTGAGAGTGAATGCATCGACTGACACTGCTTCTGGGTCAGGCAACCATGAAACATAATTCTGTACTTGCTTATTCAGTCTAGATGCGAATAAATCAATTTCAGGTTCTCCAAATCTAGCAGTGATGGATTGAAAAATGTCCCTGTCAAGCATCCATTCTGTCCGGTCATCAAACTTTCTAGACAAGCGATCTGCTTCTTCGTTTAGTTTGCCTGGCAAATGTGATGCCGTTACCCACACATTGTGATCAATACACCACATCCAAATGTCTCTCGCAATGTTATTACATTCCACTGATTTCATTCCTCCCATATTGTTTATGTAGGAAACTGCAGTGGTGTTATCCGTGCGGATGAGAATGTGCTCATCGTAAGCTCTACTACATAGTGATTGCAGCCCAAATTTTACGGCTAGCAGTTCAAGATAATTTATCTTACTGTCTTTGACATATCTTAACTCCTCTTCATTCCACCTACCCCCTGTGGAATTGTGTAGGTTAGTGGCACCCCAACCACTACCACTTGCGTCTGTACGAATTTCAACAGACGGATTGGGTCTTCTTAGTGGCATGAATGCCGACTGGACATTGGAAACCCACCAAATGAGTTCTTGTTTAGATTCATGTGATAATGACATTCTCCTGTCAAAGTGACCTCTGTGCAATCTTAAGGCAACAACTTTCTCTTTCTCTGTGGCCCTATAAAACAAAGGCCCATACTGGACTGCTGGCGTGGCTGCCACCAGCTTTCCGATCACTTTGGCAACTTGCCTAATTGTAGTGCTTGGGGACAATCTGAGCTCTGAGCAGAGCGTCTTAATTTCATGCATTTTTGCCTCTGGCAATCGAAGAGTCATGTCTTCCGAGTTCAAGATAAAGCCCAAAAATTGGATCACTTTTTGTGGCTGTAGTACAGACTTGTCTGGGTGTACTAGAAATCCTAGGCTTTCTAAGCCCTGAGTGACTGCTTTAACAGAGTTCTTTGTCTGTTCTACTGTGTCCCCAATAATGAGTGTATCATCTAGATAACAAACCACAGTGTGGCCTTGCTGCCTTAACATTGCCAAGAGAGGTTTCAACAATTTCGTGAATAATCGAGGAGCAGTGCTCAAGCCATTAGGCAGGGCCTTATATTGCCAATACTGGCCTTCCCAAACAAATTTGAAGAATTTTCTGTGAGATGGGTGGATGGGGACTGCATAATATGCATCCTGGAGGTCGACTGATGCCATGTAGGCATTTCTTGACAAGAGCTGTGAGGCAGTATGGATATTTTCCATTTTGAAATGTTGGTAAGGTAAATACTTATTCAGATCTGTTAAATCTAGTATGAGGCGTGTACCTCCATTTTTCTTAGGTCTAGAGAAAATATTAGAGACAAAGTCTCCTGTTTCTCTGGAGCATTTTTCAATGACCCCTTTTTCAGACAGTTTATTAATCTCAATGGATAGAGCTCTTCTATCAGTTTCAGAAAGCCTGTAGCTTCTTGGGGGTTTGTTTCTGGATGGTGGCAACGTGGCCGCAAATTCTAGTTTGTAACCATTTATGACCTCTAAAATAGATGGGTCAGATGTAACAGCTCGCCAATTATCCTGAAAGGCATACAGTCGACCTCCAACTTTGGGAGAATCATGAGGGGTTTCTAGAGTTATTTCATCTCTCACCTCTGTAAGGCTTAGCGTTTCCGTTGTGTGTGAGGCGCTGGAGGCAGTGGCTTCTTGTTGCCTTGTGGTTGGCTCTGGCGGTACTGCCTCGGGTTCCGCTCTAAAAAAGGCCGGTCACCAGTACCAGAAAAAGGCCGAGTCGCAGTGGCAGGGGCACGAGATCTGGACCAGCCTGCTTCCTTGTAGCTTCGGTGGGTAGCACTAGCGAACCCCGGCGAGGGCCTGAATCCCCTGTAGGGATGTGGGCTTGAGTAGCTCTTTCTTTGTCCCTTCATCACCCCTGCCGTAACTTTCTGTTCTTCCATAAGGTCCTTAACCTTCTTGCTGAGGTTGTCGCCAAACAGTAGTTTGTTGGTAGTACCAACCATATTCTCTGGCTTGCACAGCCTGGCACATCTCGAGTCTAGGTCTGGTTTGATTAGCTCACGTCGTAAGCAATTCAACTCAAAAGAAGAACTGCAAAGTAGGGCCAGCGCATCTTGTTGTGGGTCCGTGATGTTGCCCGATGGAAGCGAACGGACAAAGGCATTAATGCCCTTTGTCATCGATTTCTGAATTTTTTGTAGTTTCAAGTCTCTTGACTTTGTATGTGTCGGAAGATTGTCCCAAATGAAGGGATTCACTTTTGGGGAATCCATAGCTTGGCAGTTACTGGGCAGAGCATATTTAGCTGCTGTCTCCTCTAGTGCTTTGTTTTCCAGTTGATGTGTGAGCAAATATGTAGCTGACTGAGCAATTTCTTCTTCTATCGGTTCCCCGATATCTGCGTTCACTGCGAACTTCGCCGCAATATGTGGCACTTCGTCTGGCATGATTGGGTAGCGTTCCTCGTCATCCGCGATTGAATGCGTTTGCCCCATACCGGCGCCCGTGTATTCACAATGTTCGCCACTGTATGGCTGCTGTGTACTCGTATGTGTATACATATCATCGGTAGTGTGTGCAGCCCGTGGCTGCGGTGTAACTGCAGACGGATGCAATACTCCTGTAGAGTTTGCAGTACGATTTTCGGCCGGTAATCGCTGAATAACCGACTCCAGCAAGTCTTCCAATTTACTCAGTCTAGTGTTCACATCGGAGCTTGTCGATGACTGGGTTTTTGCGGGATTTGTAGGTTTGCTCTTCTTTACTTGTGCTGTGCGCTGAGCAGGTTTCGATTTCCCGCCATCTTGTGTAGCCGTAGGGGCACACAGCTCTGTGAGCTTCCCCTGTACGGCGGCTGGTTGTCCGCCCGTGGCGGCGTGTGAAGCTGCCGTGGGCTCACGTGGAGCGGCAGCGCGAAATTTTTCTTTCATCGAGATCGGCGGAACCGATGAATCCATTATTTGATACTCGAAACTGTTTGTCTGCCCGATTGCAGGGTACAGTTCTAGTGTCTTGAAGCAATTTTACCCCAAAACACATTCACTAGATAGGCAAAATCCGAAAGAAAAAAGCCAGAAACGGAGGGATAAAATCCTACGTCCGAATCTCAGCATGCACGATGACGTATTGGTTCTACTGCGCATGCACACATGGCGGGCTCTCCTGACGTAATATCTAACGAGTATTACGCAATAGAATAATACATGTAATTACTCTCCGATTGAGTTGATAAAAGTAATGGCTGCAGCGCTGTGTCTACCTAGGGAAACGATTGGAGAGACGAAGAATTAGGATTATTCCCTTCTTTGGGCAGAGCCTGAATGCCACACCTTAGTATTGGAAAGTATTCACTGAAATTAAAACGTAAAGGCCTATAATAACTGACTGATCAGTTGGCATAAGGAGGTCTGGCTCGAGTTGCAGAAACTGCGCAGTGCGCTGCGCAATGGCAAAGGATGAGCAGAGCCAGAATCAGCATTGCGAAAGCCCGCATGAACGCTCTTCCGCTGAGACCGTGATTTGAAACGCCGTTTTGAATCATGATTCATGTTTGTGATTCTGGCTACGAAATTCGCATGAACGCGGCCTCTGTTCAATGAAGTCAACTTGAACACAGTACGTATGTATGGGATTGCACTTAAAAGATAATAGAGGCATTACCCCTGTTACTATTCTTTATCTGCAGCTCTTTGCATTCATGCAGGGTGTGCCACTTTTATGGAAATAATCCATGTATACTGTGGTAGTAAAAGGTGCGGGTAATATTTCCTTTGATTTAATGTTTGTAACAAACAAACAAAAAAACTTTGGTTGCTTGAAATTCTTACAGAGAAATGTGATAGACATTCTAATTACCATATGATCAACTACAACCATTAATCTTACCATAAGTTAATGTCATGCAAGATTCAGCTTCCCAAAATACTACAGAAGAAACCTCACATCTATAATTTTGAATGAAAGTTAAGTGTACACTGCGCCAGTAATTTTCTGTTTCTTCTGCACTACAGAATATTATAGGTGATGTACAAAGTACATTGTAGTACCTTCGAGCTTGAAATTCCAAGCTGCAAAATTAAAACAAGTAATGGGAATGCTGCTCTCAAACATGAGCACTGCAGAAGAAACAAAAAAAAAAATCTAACTAATCCTCATGTATCAGGAGAAAACTGATCAAGCCACTTTTTATTTTTGTACAAAACACCAGGGAGGTGCCACCTCCCTGCATAAACATTGTACAATGTACACAAATGGTACAATAACATCATACATCAAGTGGATTCTCATAGGTAAAAGCACTGCACTAATCACTGCCTATACTTTATACTTCTCAGTTTTGTGAATTTGCAAGCTGACCAATAATGGCAAGATTAACAGGGAATAATTTTCCTTCTCAAAACTGAACATCAATTTTAGTCAATACACACATATATTTTGAACAAAATGGTATGCAACTCCATGTTACAAAATTGCTACTCAAATGAAATTTTGTATGGCAGTCCTATTCAAAATGCCTTTAGATAGCAAATTGTTAAAATTTATTCCATGAATATCTAAGTTTTACTTTCTTTAATACAAATGCATTGTATTCCACAACCACGGTGGTGCTAATTGCTAACTGTTCCCTTGAGAGGTGATAGCACTTCTTAGTTTTTTCTTATGTCATCAATGTGGTCCTAGACAGCGAATTCAACTACAATGTACTCCTGAAATTGTCGTACAAGACCCAATTACATGCGAAATATATGGTTTGCATACTGTGTACAGTACTTTCTATGCATGTCAATCCCCCTTTTTTTTTACTTGACTCGAAAATAAGCCTACTCTATTACAGTGTATCTCTTTTATCTTGTATTTTTTGGTACACTTGGATATTGTTATATTCAGGTGCAATGTATCAAGCAATACAATGATGATATTACCACTTTCTTCACAGAAAATATTAGGTCATTTTGCCATAAAACCAGATTTACAGGTATACCTTAGTCTCTTCTACTCCAGTAATGCCCAGTGGCAAGTGCCCTTGTACATAACATATTGGTTACGTTAGTCTAAATTTGTTCTTGATGACATTAGTACAGTAGGTACACTGTGTACACACCCCAATACAGTGGGATGTGGTTGACCAGCCAAAAGTACAGCAAATTCCTAGAGATCATGTACCATACAAGCAGTACCTGCAATCATGCATATATGCAGCTGTATATAGGGAATAGCATTACATACAAAAGTCCGCAAGATGATTTAAACCCAAAAAGGAAAAAAATGTTTGTTCTTTTGTGATGTAAACTTGTATAGCTGAAATAGAAACCAAAAATTAAAATGTGCACCAATGCTAAGCTCCAGTAAAAATACATTATAACTATACATTCAAAAGAGGTAAGACAAAAGGCAAAATAAAGGCAAGACACTGTACATACACTGTATATTCTTTTAAATACAAACTCTGCCTCAGCATACAGATGAATACAGAAGGTAACTACTGTCAGATTAATACAATGTACCCTTGGTGTTGATACCTCTGGTACCACCACTGGGGGTATTTCTTCCCCAAGTGAGTTTCTGTGCCCAAGTGAGTTTTTGTAGATTGTAACTACTATGGAAAGCAGAAAGTTGACCACACCTTTCAGGTGCTCATGCCCACGCAATATTGCAAAACAAAACCACAGCCCAAAATGTTGTCAGGATTCCCACATGACAGCTTTAACATCAAATAAAAAAAAAAAAAAAATCAAATAACAAGTATGCTATTAAAGCAAAGCTTTTCAATCAAATTTCCTTCAAATACTTTTGATAAACAAGTGACTGGAATGCAATGCTTAAAAACATACATTGCACTTAATTGCCCCAAACATTCATATCTACATGTATACCAGAAGTCTTTTTGAAAATCTATCATCTTCAATGAGCTGTTCATTGTGTTTTTCTGAAATTAATCGACTAAAACTTCCATGTATTCAGCTTTAGTATAAACGTACTTGAGATATTTAGTAAATAAAGTCTAGAGTTGAGTTTTCTGTCAAAAAAACAACAGAAAAACTTATCTTACCAAAACTAAATTGGAGCTCTATGATACACAAACAAATAACATATTTCAGCTTAAAACGGAACACTGGGCAAATGATTTATTCTCAATCAAGCTCTGCTGTCCAATCTCTTTAATCAATCATCGGTCTTGCTTTGCAAATACTGTACATATATCACTAGAAAAACCTAAGTACACAATATCATGTGCCAAGAAGTACACGACAGAAGTGTAGGAGGCTCTCATGATATTACAAACAGGTAATGTCATCTTCCATCATCATTTTATCAAGATGTCAACATCATTAACCGACTTGGAGCCATCAATAAAGAGACTTTGACTCATCGACTAAGCACTTAACCACCGATCATTCATCTAACCATCTTCAATTACCTTTGGCTTCCCACTGCTACACTCAGACCATCTCTGAACCAGGCGATCTTGAAACCCTCTGGCGGCTCTGCTTCAACTCTACAGAGGAGTCGAATGGAAGTACCTGCTTCTACCTCCACACTGCTTGGAAATACCTGAGGAATGCCAATCCCTGCAGATGAATTATTAGATCGAAACAAGGAAAGAGAACACGATTCAATTCTTTTAGCCTATTCAGACCATTCAAGACAAGTTTTGTGACTAAATGATGATGTACTGTACAATTCACATCTTGGAAATATATCTTGCATATAGTACAAGAGATACAAGTATATGCTCAGTGAAAAATGACTTGAAATTTTTTGAATTTCCATATTTTTCCTCATTTCTTCTGTGCTTACTGTAAGTTAGGGCACTACAAATGCTGTCTATAGAATACAAAACCCCCAGAAAGAACCAGTATTCATTCAAGAGTAAAGATTTATTTCTTTGGCCTAAGAAACATCCCCCCCCCCCCCCAACACACACACACACACATATGCACACATGTACCTTTTAGTATTTTATCATCATGTACTGTCAGTGGTGCCTGACAGAACATTGGACTTCTGTTTGTTAAAACGATGGGAAAGATAAGACAGTTTACAAAGGTCATAACAACATTCTATTACTGCATTGACCATACAAAATATTACACAGAAGTTACAGAAACTTCTTATGGCAAACTTCATGGATACTGAACCCCAGAAAAAAAAAAAATACCAGTATTCATTCAAGAGTCATGATTTGTTTGTCCTAGGAAACATCCCCTCACACCCCCCCCCCCCCCACCACACACACACATACACCCATCCATACACAGATACAGTGTATGTGTGTATTTTATCATAGTACACAACTCAGTGGTGCCACACAGAACATTGGACTTCTGTATGGGAAAGATACAGCTGTAAGACGGCTTTCAAAGGTCATAGCAACATTCTATAACTCTGCATTAATCACACAAAATACTACACAGAAGTTACAGAAACTTCTTATTTGCAAACTTCGTGGATACTGTAAAACAAGGAATGCTCGCGTGCATTTTAATTTTGTGAATTTAGCGAGAGCCAAGATTTCCGAAATGAAAATGCATGTAAAAGTTTTTGTCTACTCTCGATGTTTATATGCATTGAATGCCAAAGGCACTTTCATTTTCATGCCATGAAAAAGGCTCTCCGCTCCACTTCACAAAAATTTCACACCGCAAAAATATCATATTTTACATTGACACTAAAACACTTGAAAATGCATGTATCCCAGACAAATATAATGATTTGAATTTCATGTGATGGAGCATTCTGGACAAAAATAACAGAATAAGTCATTGGTTATTGACACTTAAACACTCAAAATTATGTAATACGTATCCAGGAAAATATAAAATTAGTACAGTTGATTACATGTCAGCAATCAGAAATGTAATAGAGTTTTATGTGTACTGCGTGGGGAAATGTAACATGATTAAGATTGTGTTAACCTCAACGTCAACCTCACAAATCTGTTGTAAATATAGCTATATTGTAATTTGTTCACTGTAAGTATTTGTAAGTGTGTCTTTACCTGCCATACAAAAGATGTATGTCCAGAACAGGACCATAGACCTGGTATACACGTACATGTATGTCAACATGTCCTTTGTTTTTACTTATCAATAAAGACATGATTACAAACTGTAGCGTGGGAAAATATGCACACCAGGAAGGATGGGTTATGGTCAATGTGACTGCCATGGGATGACCTTTTGTACAATTGTACTTTATTTCTTGAAAATTGTGGTGATGTCCAATACAACTGCAGAGTACTACTCAATACAAGATTATATGCATACGAGAATAATGCATTTGAATCCAAAGAAAAGTCCACCATAGACTCTGTGCTACCCTTGTGATAAGCCCAGTACATAGAGATGTATCACATTCACTTCAATTCATCCCCAGTGCTTTTTTTTTAAGATTCTGTTGCTAAGAGACAGGATACTAGAAGCAATACATTTTGTATGTCAGTATAGAAACTAAACACCATCCATTCCAATAGGTGCAAATGCGTATTACACTGTACAGTGTATTTCCATTTCTCTTCTGTTTGGAGTGTGATAATAGCAAAAATGTTTGGAGCCTCATAAATGTGTTTATTGCATAATTTTGTATTTATAGAGAGTTGCTACAATTGTACATTGTATGCATCAAATTTTCTCCTGTTTGTGTTTTATTAATAATACTGTATGATCTAGTATGAAATACTATTAACATTTTGTGTCACTGGCAATATGAAGCCAAGGAATAATTTCTATACACCAGGACCTAGACACGCAAAATGTACACTCTACCTCACTTGAAGATCCAGTACACATTTTTGTTGTAGCTTAGTGTGTGAAGATAGGCCTACAGATGCATATTGCTGCAGTGACACAAAACCCAGCGAGCAGATATGGGGCAAAGTCACTGCAGGAAGAGGGGTGGGGGAGTGGTGGATGCTCTGGACTTGAGCCAACATTTTGCAGAGTTCATGGCCACAAGAATTCATTACTATCCTACCTACTGCAGTGTGTATATGTTTGCGCCTGGTGTGCATGTGTTTGTGTGTGTGTGGATGTGCCTGTGTATGAGGGCAGAGAGCATGCACATTTTTTGTGCGAATGTCTATGTGAAATGACTGGAGAGCAAGCATCAGTGTGTAGTGGAATTGGTAAAATTGCAAACCAGTTGGCTAGACCCTGAGGAAAATTGCTATCTGCACCTACAGTGTATCCCTCCCATGTTTGTCTACCCTGTTCCTGCACTCGTTGCTGCAGAAAGTAGTGCCTGTGCTCTGTGCATGTAAACATCCTTTACACAGATGGCAAAAAATAATACCCTTTGCATAGCCCTGGCAATATCTTTAGCAAGCTCCATACAATTGTAATGCACATGCAGTGACTTTCAGACAGCAGTGTACCATAAATAAGAGACCTGTCATGTACAAAAGCTCTCCATTTTGTCATGTTTCCAGGAAATGCATATATTTTGCATACGGTAAATGCATGGATGTACAATGTACATGTATTTTGAGAGTCTTTATATTACAAATTTCTCAAGTTAAACAACATGTACAAAATTACCAACCCTGATCCCAAAAGAGCTATTGATTTTTACTGTTTACACAGCAGCAAAAGTACTGTACATTATGTACCCTGTACATTGTACATTATACATGCATTGCGTGTGAACATGATACAATGTGTACTGCACACTTGTGTTAAATCATGTTTACTAAGTGCATACATGTACTAGTACATTGTAACTAGCACAAGTACCGGTACCATGAATGTTTGCTTCACTCGAATGATCTTTGAATTACTTTAGGAATGCATTGTATTACGGGCAATTCTCACGTTCACATTTTAAAGTATAAACACTGTTGTATGGCATTTTTGTTTTCAATGCAGGATCGCTACTTTCGCTTCTTGAAAATGAGTGAATTATACTGATTTCTCCATCCATTAATGCTGTACTCCATGACTGCAAATTTAACCACTAACAAAAACGTCAGGAAATCCCGATTCCCCCCTCCCCCCCCCCAAAAAAAAAAAAATAGATTAACTACAATTGTATAAAACTATACGGCATATACAGTGCATTCCTTTACAGACTGTAGAATGACCATGGTTATATTGTAAACGAAACTCTTGTTACACAGAATTCAGGTTCAAAAATCATCATTTATATAAAAGTATGTAAACTGTTTAGCCAAATATAATGTAATGAAAGAAAAATGCCGGTCCCATAGACTTCGTTCTAAAGGGAGTTGCCTATACGGTACACTGAAAAGAGCTATTTAATAATAGGGAGGCTCCTCTATGCAGTATAGTAAATTTCTACACACAGCATTCATTTGAATTCTGAAGAGAAACTGTGACTGTTTTCTAACAATGTTTGCTTCACTGACATTACTACACATACCCCTTTTAGAAAAGTTAAACTTGATACACTGTTTTTATGGGCCCCATTGCATGAAATGAAACATGTTTGATAATAACCCACATCCTTCTATTGAACATCAACTCACATGCAGAGGATGACAATGACTACCTCTTTAATAGCAAACATTTTCCTGGCTATTTTGAAATGGTTATCGTCTAGTCATACACACAGCTGGTGCATCTCATTACAAATAGCTCTCCAAAGCAAGAGAGCTTTTTGTTCAGCCTGTACACATCTCACCTCATTACACAAAATAGTTGCACAGTGTATCACACACATGTTTGAAGCAATGCTAAAGTTTAAAAATGTTTGAAGAATGCTCAAAAGCATTTCCAGAGGTGTACTGGTGAGAAAGCAAGCAAATTAAGTTCATGTACAAAATTGTACAATGAACACACTGATATTCACTAGCATTCGTCAGTATCGACTGGATTAGCCCTGAGTTATGCTTACAATGCAGGGCTCGAATTAATCGACGGCCATCAACGGCCATGGCCAATCCATGGAGCTACTAACAGAGTAGCTCCATGGCCAATCGATGCCTCTTTGGTTGGCCGTGAAGCCCCTAAGAAAAATTGTCTTTTCATGGCCATAAATTTACCTGCCATTTTTCTTTTGGCCATCATGCCCCTGTGGTCAAAGGCTTGCCCTTTTTCTTTTGGCCGTCATTTCTCCATCATATCACGCATATCAAAAGACCAATTGATTTATTCAGACTTCTTTTACATTAACGCCGTATCACTAGTATCAATTGCGTGTTATACTGCAATTCTGGTACCGAAGTGCCTTTCATTGCACACTACTTGTCATTTTCGAGAAAAAAAAAATGGCCTTGGTGCCATTTTGACCAGAAGTAGCTGCCCCTTAAAAGTGGCCTTAATGCCCCTTGAAATTTTGGGGCATCCAAGGCCAATTTGCCATACGCTGAAAGTGTCCTTTTAAAAATGGCCTTGACCTTCCAATATCTTATTTCAAGCCCTGCAATGCACAAATATACCTCAGAAGACACATATGATCGGACAAAACTACAATAGTAGTACACAGTAAATTTCTATCATACTACTGTGTAGGCCTACATAATGTATGTACAGTACAGTGTATGAACTATAAGAATAATAATGATAACAATAATAATAATAATAATAAGAAGAAGAAGAAGAGGAAGAAGAAGAAGACAGATGATAATGATAACAATCACAATAATAATGATAATAATAATGATAAGACTAATAATAATAATATTAATAATAATAACAATGTCTTCTTGCCCAGGGTAGCTTCATACAAGTTGTAAGTGCTTTAACGGGGCTAGCAATCCGGAGGACTCGGGTTCAAATTCTGATGGAATCCCATTTTCTTTGCTCATTTTTCCACTAATCAGCCCCAGCGATACGGTGCAAAACATGTAACTCACCAATAAGAGGCCAAAGCTTTTGAATTCATAACGGTCATCGAGCACTGTGCAGAGGGAAGGACAAAAAAAATCTTTAAAGTTCACCTCCTATCTCCCTTATTTTACCGCCCAGTCCCTTGAAACTTCACACATATATCTAATATGGATATATCATCCTTCACATGATTTTTGGGAGAAAGTGCTGATGTATCTTTCAAGATATGTGTGTTTTTCTGTTTGAGTCAGCCATGGGAAAGGGTTACGATTTTTTCTGGACATACATTGTAGTCTGCGCCTGCATGCATTTGATTAACATATATTGGCTAGTCTGTATACACCAGACTCACTACCTGTGAAGTTTCGTGTTGGAGCAATTAGTAGTTAAGTGAAAATAAGAGCAAAAAGACAACCAAATTTAAGAGAAAATACTGGACATGTACAACTAGATCATCCTCCTGCACATGTGTTCTCTACTGGTCAGTAGCCAGAAGTCAGTAGCCAGTTGGTCAATAGCCAATCAGCGGTGGCAGGTTCGGCGCAATGCGACAGGTTTCGGTTTTCGGTCCACAGGGTGGTGAGTGGGCAAGACAGGAACCCTGCAATGTGCTTCTACTGTTTCACGCAGCACGAAAACCGATACATCGGACTGCGTACTGCTTATGCTATGGATTTTACATGGGTCATAAGTGACAGTGATCTCGATTTTTTCTGGACATATCCGTGCGCCAAATGATACAGAAAAGATATTTGGAACACAGTATGGATATACTACCATAATCATTTATACCGAAGTTTCATTTCGGAGCAATGAAGGAAAATGTGAAAAAATAACACTTGTTTTGAGACCAAATTTTCTGTTTTGGAAACTACCTAAGTTTCAATGTTATTTTCACACGTTTATCCTCCATAAAACCCAAAATAACCAACATTGCGAGTTAGAGAATAGTTTCTTCTTCAATTTGCTGTATAGATTTAATCATTTGATGGCTTCTGAGGTGAGATATTGATATTGCGTGTCTAGGGCAATTACCCCCTGGGCAATTACCCCGGACCCTCCCCTGGCCTTAATCCTAATCCTAATCCTGAACCTAATCCTAACCCTAACCCAAACTTCCTTCCCTAAACCTAACCCTAACCCTAATCTTAACTCTAAACTTACCACTAACTAGTATTTAGCCGGGGGGGGGGGGGGGGGGGGGGGGGGGGGGTAATTGCCCTCTGGGGGTAATTGCCCGGATACGAGATATTGCGATTGTCCAGCAACACTTCCCCAGCAGTTTTGCATACACAAGTTGTCTACTTTAAATGCAAGTGAGACTTCGAGGTATAATAATTTGGCGAGTTAATTGCACCATATCGCCGTGCCTGTAATATTTTATCATCATTTCTGGTCAGTTTTCTGTTTGCATTTATTACATACTCAAAAAGCTGCATCACTTCAGTGATACCTCGCATTTATCTCAAAGTTGAATTATCCTTCAGGTTTATGCCAGGTTCAAGTGTGTGTGTGTGTGTGTCACACACAAACACACTGCTATAGCTTCTGACCACATGAGCATTGAGAATTCAGGGTTTCTGGGATGAACACTGAACTAGGGCTTTCTATAGCTCAGTCGGTAGAGCACTGGGCTAGCAATCCGGAGGTCTCGGGTTCGAATCCCGATGGAATCCCATTTTCTTTGCTTACTTTTCCACTAATAATTTATATTCATTTCTAGTCAGTTTTCTTTTGTTTGCATTTGTAACACAAGCACTGGGCGGGAATCGAACTGCAGGGAATGTACCCTAGAATGTAACTGCAGTTTCAGTTAAAGGTGTCCATCAAATGAATTTAAAGGAAATGTATCAAAAGTGATCAAACACTACCACTGCTGATAATATCCACAAGATCTCCAAGGGGCTTGACATTCACATGAGCTCAAAATAACTTTGACCTTGATAAAACCTCCCTGTGGTGCCCTCAATTTTACATTGTACACTGATACTATCTCCAACTAAACTGTATAACACGCTAATAAAGGCCCCATAATTAGTTACACTGGATTATATTTTTGCACATACACACTGTACCCTGTACAGATACCCCTAGACAATATTGCAAAAGTTTCACCTATGCTGGATGCATTGTAGATGATTGAAATGAACAGAGCTTTGCTCCAAAGCCCTATCAGGGACCATATGCACCTTTCAAAATACATGATGCTCCACCATGCGGTACCCTGGGGTACCACCATGCGGTACCCTGGGGTACCAGCATATCCCAGGGCACCTTGTTGTGTGACACCATCTTCTGTTTGTAAGATGTACACGTGTATTTTTACACACTGCCATCATAGATGTCAAAATTTAGCAGACGACAATGATTCGGACGTTAATTTAGCCATGTTAAAAGGGGTTTTTTTAATTGCAATTGCAATGATAGTAATGATTGATATTATAATTTTCTTTTCTTTGTTTTTACTTTTCAAAACTTGTTATAATAACAGTGATTAGGATGAGATTAATTTAAAGCACTGACATGTCCTATGATCACCTTTTTTATGTCTTCCGCAGACCAGTAATCCATGATACTGTACCATAGTGCAGTGCAGCTGCCAGTGTGAGATCACTGGTAAAGTGTGTGTGTGATGAGCACCAAAGTTTTAAGACGCAGCAGCACTGCTTGAGCTCATTGTTGCAGCATTTTTTTTTTTTCATAAAGCACTAGAATGACTTTCAACCAATTTTAGGGTACTTTTTTTTTTGTAATCCAGGGTACATGATGTACAGCCCTAGAATTTAAAAAAAAAATAAATTAATAATTCAACAAATGGCAGATATCTACAATTACAGTGTACATATTTGGTACCCCAAGGTACCAAAACATGCTATAGTGTAGCCTTGCATTCACTACCCTACAGGGATGATTCCTGCAAAATCTGATGCAATGGCACTGAAGATGCTCAGAAAGTTTTTTTTGTGTGTGTGTGTTTCATGTTGTTTGTTGCTTCTTTTTTTTTTACAAAGGGGCTACATGGAACCATCCCTGGAACTGCCAAGAAAAACTGCCACAGTTACACTACAGACCGTACAGTCTATACATACATGGAAGTGTATATGTACAGTACTTGTAGCAGAGAGCACCATGGCAAAGCCAAAGTACAAAATATGCCAAAAGAGCTGTTGGTAGACTATGAATTTTTAAACTTTTTCATATGTCTTGTACAACTGTATGTTACTACATAGCATTCTGGAGAACACTCTGGCATAACAACATTCTATTGGAATGTGTTTTACAGTGTAAGTAAGTACTGTTAACGAGCTATTGTTAATTTCTCAGTTTTTAAGCATTGGGATGAGGTTGATAGCAATTTCTGAGTCCTACGTATGTTTATTGTTAAAAAAAAAAAATAATAAACACTCTTCTGTAAGGGGAATTATTAAATACAAACAATGTACATTATACACATAACACCTTGTATCCTCTGATTTACATGTAGATGTTTGCTGCATCAGCATTGCTAAGGGTCCTGCTTTTACACCCAAATGTACACATTGTGGAACACATGAATAAGAGATTTACAAAATTGTAAGTTTGTGTACCCCAACTTCAAAAGAATAATTCTTTCCTACTGTAGCATCTATACACTTCAATCATGTAGATCTCTTGTAAAGATGAAATGGGGTACAATCAAAACAATTTGCCCACATAAATGTCAAATTTAATCACTGGACCCCATATAAATGTACGTCCAAATTGGGCCATCACTGTTGACATTGTGAACAACCTACATATTTTTCACATTCAGATGCATACATTGTATGTATAGCACTGGTAAATGCAATAAGACAAGTGGTCCTGATCTGGAGATGCAGTTTTAAATAGGAGGCAAAGAGTTTGGGGAGTTTTGTGGCCGTGCCAGTGGGCCCCACCAAGGGAGTAGGTTATCTATAGCTTGAGCAGCTTGTACTAATAAGGCCTGTCATCATTATAACAAGGTTTTATACATGTAATAGCATGCTATTTTGTGGTTTGGAAGTTAGCCCAATGTCGAATTAACCCACTATTCGTGCAATGAAAATGCAAATAGCGCACTATCTGATCAGGAAAATTTCCTAAAAATCTTGGTCTAGTTTGTGGAATACAATGTAGTGTGGTATTTGGGTTGCATTTCCATCAGCCTGAAATTTTCTCCATCCCATCATACTGGGGAAACCACTTTCAAACCATGTGCTGAGCTGATGAACCTAGTCATGATGCAAAGTATGCATCAATTTTGGGCTAATTTCCCAAGCAGACTGTTTTCGAGCTAAAGGAGACCCACATTTGTAATATCGGGCTATTTTCCCAAACCACAAAATAGCCTGCTAGTCTGAACTTTGGTCTGATAAAGACGTGTACGCCTATTGTATCTTCTCACCCTGCTTGGCAAAACTTGTATCATTTCCTATTCTGATCTTCCACCTTTAAGCACAGCAATAGTTGCCGTATGTTCACATGACATTACAGAACTTAAAGTTTAGCTCATATTTTAAAACCTCGATTGTTCCTAATGTATAGCTTGTAGTTTGGTACTGTGTAGGTGCACCCAAAAGTTAGCAATCTTAAAGAAGAAATCCATCCCAAAATTTCATCAATGTCATAAGATTGAAAAAAAAATCCCTGCAGAACAGTGCAAAAATTATCAAAATCAGACAAGTAATAAGGAAGTACATGATATTCTGAAATTTCACAATATTTCGAAAGACACTTCTGACCAGTCATTATGAATATTCAAATCAGCAAGTTGACGATGTCATGATCAGGTTTATTGCTGCTGTTGCGTGTACAAATGTATTCTTCAGTTCTGTGGTTTTACCTTCAAGTGGGACTCTTACTTGAAAGTTCCATAGTATAAGATTAGAGGAAGTACACTGCATAAGCTCAGCTTCTTGCTGTAGTAAATTGAATGGAATTTTATCAAAAATATCTTCATACTGTGGTCCCAAGCCCTGATGCAACTGACTTTTAACCTTTACCTCATATGAACCTATGGTATATCATTTTCATTCCACTGGTCCTACAGCTGTACATACAGTACATACAAGCATTAACACATAAGAACATTGTGCATAAAGCCACTTAAAAGTTTCAGTTTTTGGACTTGTACAGACACACACTTGGATACACACACACACACACACACACACACAAAACATACTGTCTCTTACAAAATTATGGCAATTTGATTGGTGATCATGCACATATGGCAAGGTAGACATGCATGGTTTTGAAGAATCCATACGGCTTGTATTAGCTGTAATCAATACTTATAGCCACCCACGCACATTTAAACATTGACAGTATATTTGATTTACAACAAACACACAGTAATTTTCTATAATGAGATTACTTGATCTGTGTCATCAGTCTGCAAGAGAAGACAAGAGACCCGCGGGTCTGGCGCTCACCTGAGTATCGCAAGTTCACCTTTCACGCAGTCACTAATATGTGTGTATAAATTATTAACAGCTCTACCATAATTTGACCAGGCATTCTCAAGTAGAAGATGAACATGTACAAGTAGGGCCCAAATTCGGACCCCCCCCCCCCCCCCCCCCCCTCTCATAGTATCAATCTTAGCTCTATCACTTCTGGTTCTAGAGAAGAACACTTTTTTTAAAGATTCCTTCATTTGGGGGGATGGGGGAGGGGGCAGGAGCATGGTGCCCATTTTAACAAATTGAGATCCTAACCCCATAGGGATGCTACCTGCCAAGTTTGGTGAAAATTGGTCTTGGGGTTTTCAAGAAGAAGATGAAAATGTAAAAAGTTTACGCACGATGCACGACGGACGACGCACGCCGGACGAAGAGCGATTGCAATAGCTCACTTGAGCCTTCGGCTCAGGTGAGCTAAAAAGGGGGGTTGCAATGAATGTATAATACAACCAGCAAATTAGTTTCTTTTCTATGAAGTACTTACAGGCCACAGAAACGGTTGCATTTCTGCTACAGAGTATGCCATCTCCTGTGCCTGCACAGCACTGGTAGGTGCCTACTGTGTCTAACCACACTCTCTCTATCCTCAGAGACCCATTGAGGTACGTCCACGGGGATGCAGTCACATAGAGTTCAGAGTCCAGCCACTGGCCCGCATGCCTCCACCTATATCTGGTTGGATCATCACTTCTTGCTTCACATTCAAGCAGCAGCGAGGAGTTGGGAGGCACGGCACGACCACCAGGTTCAATCAAGAGTGTTAGATTTTTAAAACCTGTGTGAGGAAAAGAAAAAAATAAATATTTTTTGAATAGACAACACTGACTAAAAAATCACAATGCTGATAATTAATCAAATCTCGATGAAGTACAACTCGAGATACAGGATTTCAGTCATCTACATGTAGCAACAATTGAATCCTGCCCTAAGTTAAATTATGTGATGGCTCACTGTACATGTACACGGTGAGATATAATGAACCTATGTCCATACATGAATTTGACAAAGTTTTGCCAAAAAGGGCTTTCTCTCTTTTCTTTTTTTTAAAGACACTTGATACAGAGTACCAAATTAATATAGAGTGAATTACAACATGTATCTCTATCAGACAATTTGCATTGGAAATAATTCCTCTCAATAGATTGGTTTAATTTTATGAACATCTCTTCTGTCCTGATGTAGTAACTTTACCTCAAAAACACTTTTCAATACTTGAAGTCCAATTTCCACACATTAATTGTTGCTACATCAGGCAAATCTTGGGCAAGCTTTCAGCTTATCAAGAGGAGCCACTGTCAGAAGGCTTGCATAAAATTTGAATGTGTTAAAGTAAACCAGTGAATTTCCTTGAAATGTATATCATGCAAGCAAGTTTACATGGCAAAAACACACTAATGATTTACATACGGTACATTGTACATGTACAATGTGTAGGTGAACAATGCTCAATAAGAATCTTGTGCCTGTGGCCTACCGTAATAGCCAAGAAGCATAATTTGATCAGGTGGGCTTCCTAATCAGCTAATTGATCTTAATTTCACACCAATTAACAATGATTCACTGGTAATTACAAGGGTGAACCCACTAGCTCACCTGATACACAGAACAGATAACCTTTCCTACTGTATTCCATATGATAAAATTTGAAACCAGCAATACAGAATGTTCATTGAGAACAGTCTGAGGCCATTTACCTACTGCCTGGAATAGAATTGTACAAAGAGACCAACAGTCTAGCCAGTGAAAACAAGAAAAGGGAAAGTTGCAAAATTAGTCAGCTTCATCTCATGGTGTATTAATCAATCTAACTATTCAGTCATGTCACAAATGTTTTTTTACAGCATTATTTACCATCTTCATCCATAACACAGTTATTATATTGGTTCTTCATGGATTTTGCTACTCAAAGAAAAAAACAAACAAAAGTGCTTTATCTCCAATATTCATCCTACATGTATGAAAGATAACTCATTAATTATGTATCAAATATGTGGTTTATGCATCCATATTCAGAGCAATATATGTCAACTGACATGACAGTCCGTGAAGACATTGATTTAAACATCTCAACAGCTCATGACTCCGAATTTAATGAAACAGGATTTACATTTTGTACTTTCATTAGTAAAGCCATAACCATTTGGCCATCTAAAAACTCAAATGGTGTTTGGTATAACTCTACGTGTATACAATGTGCCAAACACGATCAGAGTTCATTACTCATACATTGTACATAACTGTAACATTTTGTACACGTGTATGTGGACATGAATTTGGCTGCACTTTGTAATTTCCCATGTTGGGAGCAAAAGCTAGCTGAGTGTCAACCTAACACATCTAAGGTAGAGTTTGCAGCATTCTGTTCATTTGTGAATAGAAAGTATCATCATACAGAATATAAACAAACACCTACAACTGGTTGTACATCTATACATTAACCAAACAGGCCCTATGATGACTACAACCATAGTCCACAGCCAATCAAGAGCATAAAATGCATAAATCAGATGGCCACCATAACCACACAAAAAAACAACAAAACAAAACAAAACCAACAAACTTGCAGTTCTCGTGCTCACCTAAGCATTGTTCTTTGCCTTCATGGCACTCCACCTGAGGCAAACTATTTCAAAGATCTTGAGTTTTAGAGATTGCTGCAAGCCCCTTGAGGAATACCCTCTGTATTTGGGACCTGCCAAGCACAGCCCCCACCCCCCCCCCCCCCCCAATCATTTGTACAAACTATGATTCCTTCTAAGCTTGGTCAAAATCCAACCACCTGTTTTTGAAACATACAAATCTTATGGACAATGCATGATCATGGATGCAAGACAGCTCATTTGAGCCATCAGGTACAATCTGTAAGATAGAGAAGAAAAATATTTTACAGATTATCTTATTTTAGGTATTTTAGGTATTTTAGGGCTTTGGGACCATGGGGGTGGTCGAGAGAGTCACAGTGACCATTTGTACAAATACTGTTGTATACAGATGTACTATTGTACATGCAGTAATTCCATCTCACACACTTGTGGAGTACACATACAAGTTTCATGAAGATACAGTTTGTATCGTGAGCTATTTCAAAGATGTGGAAAAAAAAGACATGAAATTTTAGCACTTTTACTTGACCTTCGACTTTTGACCCCATTGCCCAATACTTTCCCTAGATAATCATAATCTGGTAATAAAAGTACACTATAGGGCTTTTTACACTTGTAAATTTTTGCTTAGCCCCGGACCAACCGTGGGGCTAGGGGGGCCTTAGCCCCACCGTTGGTACGGGACTATCACTGTATTTAGCCCACTTTCTGTTTACACTCGTTTTTTCCAAAGTGGGCTAGCCCCACCGATAGTACGATACTATCTGGCCCTGCAAAATAGCAGGGGTTAGCACCACACTAGCACAATTGCGGTGCCAAGCAAGTGAGTGTAAACAGAACGAAAAAATAATCCTGGGCTAAGCGACGGAGACGAAGTCCGACCCTCACTGACCAATCAGAAACGAGGTAATCAAGCGCTGCCGGCGCGTGCGTGTACGTGTACAGTACACAGTGTAATTATGAATATTCATGTGGTTTGAAAAGTCCGGGGCTAAGAAATACGAGTGTAAAAAGGTCAGTTTTCTCCTTAGCCCCGGACAAGAGATAGTACGGGACTAATTGGCGAGTGTAAAAAGCTGAAAAAATTGGTACGGGACTAACGATAGTCCTGGGTCAGAGAAAGTCCAGGTTTAAGAAACACAAGTGTAAAAAGCCCTTAAAGCCCCCTAGAACAGAGCCCTTCAAACTAGAGTTACTGTGACAATGTCCGAGCAATCTTAAACCTGCCTGTTAAAATGGTCCCAATACATGTTGCTTGAACGTTATCGTGGTAACTTTTGCCAATTTTTACCCTAGCCAACTAGGGTATTTACTTGACATTACCTTGACATTACCCCGACAACCCTTTTTTTTTAAATGCTCTCACGGTAACATTTTTCGATGCACTCAACAAACATGTGCAGTACTCTAAACAGAATAACACACAGTGGTCACACTGCTTGCAAATCACATGCATCGATTGCAACCACGTGCACTGCCTTCCCTCATGAATGGGTAGGTTTGCTATGGAAACCTACCCAGAGAAGGTTTCCAGAGTGTGTCTGTTAAAATACAGTTGAACCTCTCTTATCCGGCCTCCCTTTATCCGGATCTCTCTATTATACGGACGCAATCTCGCCGTGATTTTTTTTAAAAATAATTACGGGAGGAAAGGGGGATTCCCACCTCCTTGAGAACTCCTACACAAACACACATGAATTACATATTACTTCCAACGAGATTTACATACATTACATCAAATTTCCTTCCAAATCGCTTACCTTCAGACATTTGAACATCCCCAAACATCCCCAAATCATCACAAGAACATGGACAGATTATGTGCTCGAGTCCTCTCATATCGCATTGCCACATATAGGTCCATACACAGCTGTCGATATGACTGATAGACATGCACTGTTTCGAGTCATTGGCTGAGCAACGAATGATATTGAACACTCAAATTATTGTTCACACACAGTACACACACGAAGAGAGAGACGGAGACCACCTAACAATGGCGACCTACAGTCGACTTTGCCGAGCCGTGATGTTGAATTTTGAAGCGCAGTTTCGTCGACTCGTACTGTTAATTTTCAAGATCTACTTGATACATTTCTTAATAATTATTTAGGTAAATCATCCCAAGAATTTATAAAGAAAATGATTTCATTCTTGCAAGCACGAACCTCTATTTTGGGGTCTGTTACTGAGTGTAACAATGAAAAGGTTGCAGTATACACATTACTACATGTGGTACTACAACGGGCTATTATCTATCAGTACATGTGTATGTCTATGTATGTATAAAGCATGGAGTCTCCCGTATTCGGCCAAATCCCTTATGCGGATGAGCCCCGGTCCCAACTTGTCCGGATACGAGAGGTTCAACTGTAGTATCATTTGCTCTCTCCTGCAGTTTTATTGCCCAAAGCATGGAATTCTGTTCTCTGGACTGTTGTCCCGACAACTTGTCGAGGCAATGTCTGTAAAAACAGGGCTTAAGTTTCATGAAGATACCTTTAGGCATTGCAGAGATATGGGGGAAATAGTGAAATTTTAGACTATGGCCTCGACCTATGACCTTTGCCCTTTAGTGTTCGCCTACAGGCTGATATGCATAGGTTCATCCACTATATGCTAAGTTTCATTTGGATACCTCAAACAGTTCTTCAATTACATCGTCCACAAAATGGACTACAGATGGATGGATGGTCAGACAAGCCGAAAACATAAGGCAACACTTCATGTCGGAAACATAAAAACCAAAAGACCTGTGGGTCTTGCACTCATCTGAATATTGCAAGTTTACTTTTCATGCATTATTGCAGACTATTACCTACAATGTAAGAATAATAGCAAACTGGGGGGGGGGGGCAGCTTTGAGGGCCTCCACAAGGGCATGGAGTCCTTTGTACATTCTATCACACTGACAAAAATACCTACCAAGTACATATCTTTATAAGTAATCGTGAGAGCGATTTCCCTTTGTTTTTTGTAGAGCTATCTCCTCCGAAGCCGTCGGCTCTGGGCCTCCGAAGCCGTCGGCTCCGGGCCCCTGAAACCAGTGCCATCAGCAGCGGGAGGGTCTCTTCTATTTGGTCAACCGGGTTTCGGCCGCGCTCCGCCTCCATGTCGACGTCGAGAGCAGCACAAAAAAAAAAAACCAAACAAAAACAACCGCATGCAGTGATTGCGCTGGACTCCTGCTTTGTAGATCACCCAGTTATTCGCTTACAGAGACAGTGGGGTACTACAGAAACAGGGTGCAGCGAAAACTCTATCATCTTTCGTGGACACACACCACGATAAACACACTCACACACGATCGCCCAGCTGATTGCTCACAGAAAGCATACACACGGTACATGTATACATTGCATACATGGGAGCTTGCCTATTTCGCCATGCGACGGCCCAAATGAAAGCTCCAATTGCACTGTATTTTATTGTATTTTTGCACAGCTACAGGGTCCTGTGCAGCTCGGGTAAGTCATTGAGTTTGCTCTCAAATCGGGTGTCATTGTACCCAGACTGTTTAGGATGGCTAAATGTCTACTTTACTTGGACATGTTCGCCTCAGTCATTGCCCTTCAGGACCCCGCTGATTCTGCCATGAACAAACTTGAAACAACAGTCATCAATATACTGACTAATTGTATTAACTTAGCTCTTGAAATCACTTCTGGTTCTAGAGAAAGTCTTTAAAGATTCCTTGAGAAAGGGGGAACCCCTGGGGGGCCCCCCAGGTGGGGTATGGTGCCCATTTGATGGAATTGAGATTCTATCCCCCTAGGCAGGTGATGCTACCTGCCAAGTTTGGTGAAAATTTATCATGGGGTTCTCAAGAAAAGATGAAAATTCACAATTTAGGTCCCAATTAAGGCCCCCTGGGGCCCCCGGGTGGGGCATGGTGCCCATTTGATGGGGATGAGATTCTTTTCCCTGAGGGATGCTACCTGCCAAGTTTAGTGAAAATTCATTATGGCATTTTCAAGAAAAAGATGAAAATGTACAATTTGGGCCCCTTTAGGACCCCTCCAAACTCCCCTCCCCTGGGTCCCTAGGGGGGCACCCCTGATTCTGCCAGAACAAACATGAAACTACAGTCATCAATGTACTAATTTATACTATTAACTTTATAGCTCTATCACTTCTGGTTCTAGAGAAGAAGACTTTTTTAAAGATTCCTTCATTTGAGGGAGTTTGGGCCCCTCTGGGGCCCCCCAGGTGGGGTATGGTGCCCACTTGAAGAAATTGAGATCCTATCCCCCTAGGGATGCTATCTGCCAAGTTTGGTGAAAATCTGTCATGGGGTTCTCGAGAAGAAGATGAAAATGTAAAAAGTTTACATACGACGGACGACAGACGACGCACAATGGACGCCGGACGAAGAGCGATAGCAATAGCTCACTTGAGCGTTCGGCTCAGGTGAGCTAAAAAAGGGGTGGGGGATAGAGCTATACATGTCGGTTGTGTATGGAATGTGACGATGAAGGAAAGTGTCTTGAAACGTTACAATAAATTTCAAGAAAATAACGCTCCCTGGAAATTTGCCTATAGCCTCTCGATCCCTTCCCCACTATCTCCCTCAATTTCTCTCTTTGTATTGGTAGAACTGAGCAGTGGAATCATAGCGAGTGTACTTTTCATGGGAAAAGCATAACAACATCAACAACAACATCAACAAACACTAGAATTCCATGACGTAGGCCTTCTCGGCACAAACTCATGTATACGTGATTGCAGTGAAGCAGTTTTTGACAGTTTACACAGGATTGTCTGAAGGAAACCCTTTCATCAAGAGTAGAGCAACTTTTACCTGATGGAAAAAAGATATTTACAATCCTTATCGAATTAACTAATTCCCCCTTGATTCATCCCTATGGTGTCCAAAACCCTAAATGGCTCTACTCCCCCCCCCCCCCTGATAAAAAGTCTCCTGGGCGGAAGAGGCACTATATATAATGGGTGGATTAATTTTTCAACGTTTAAAAATAAATGTATCAAAAGCTATTTGAACCTCTCATCAAGTGAAGAGTACCGTACCTTTAACATGAATGAAAAAAAAAAAGATATTAACAATCCTTAACGAATTAACTTTTTTCCTTCCCCATTTTTCTTCATTATATTAATGCGTCCAAAAACTTAATGACTATGATCTCCCCCTCCCCAAATGATAATAACAGATAATAACAATAAAATTGATAATAATAATAATAATCACAATAACCATAATAGAGATAATGATAATAATGAACGGTCTGAAGCAGATACATGGGTGGTTCTATGATCCATCACACAAAGTTGGGTGGAAAAAACAAGCAAAAAGGAGGGAGCAAATGAAGGAATGAGAAAATGTTTGTTTTATTCCATCCAAAAAATGTGGAAAATCAAATACAAAAAAAAATAATTAAAAGCCCTCTGATCAATGGATTTCCACTGGTGCTGCTAGTGTACAATATAATGCACAAAATCAGACCATGCATAAATTTCAAAAAGAAGATCAAAGTGCAAGAGCTAGCTCCTAATTTGGTCTTGCTCCTTATGGACAACATTTGGATCTACCATAAATAACCTTGAAAAATTATTCACTAAAATATCTACCGGTACTCAAAATATCTCTGCTTTTATAGAATTCTTTGCCAATTTTTTAAAAGATTCTACGCTTTGGTGATTTGGGGTTTCTTGGGTCCCCTGGTGTGTCGGGGGGCATGGTACCCTTTTGTATAAATTCCGTAACCCTAGCGATAATGCCAAGTTTAGTGACAAATTCAACCATATATTTTCAAAAAGAAAATAAAACTGTGAAAATCATGTCCCAATTTGGGTCCCCTTCCCATCAGGATCTGTCGAGAACAAACTTGAAACTACAGTTACTAATCTAATACTCATAGAGCAAACTTAGATCATCACTTCGGCTACAGAGAATATAACTTCATAAATATTCCTTAATTTGGGGGCTTTACCTCCCCTACCCAGCACCTGGCATGGTGTCCCGGGGAGCCCCCAAATGGAGCATGGTGCCCACTTGTACAGATAGTCACATTTGCAATGATACCTGTCAAGTTTGGTGAATACCTGACTATGCATTTTCACAAAGAAGATGAAAATGTGATGATTGGGCCCCAATGGACAAGCCTGAAACTACAGTCACCAATCTACTTACTCCTTACACTAACTTACTGTACATGGTCATCACTTCAGGTTCGAGAGAAGATAATTGTAAGATTCTTCAATTTGGGGGTTTGTCTCTGAACCCCCCCCCCCATGGGTGATGGCGCCCCTGGGAACCCCCAAGTGGGACATTGTGCACATTCGTACAAATATGCGTTCTATCACTCTAGCAATAAAACTGCCAAGTTTGGTGGAAATCTGACTATGTGTTTTCACAGAGAAGATGAAAATTATGTCAAATTTGGGCCACAATTTAGACTTCAGGTGTTCCATTTTTTACCTTCTCTACGGCTGACTCCTTTTTAGTAGTGATGCACTGTGTGTAAATCATTAGTCCAGCCATCCATACACTTTATACAGCCTAGATTCTATTGTGTCCGATCACACAAAGGGTGTGTTCATCAACTCATTTCTGGTGTAGAATTAAGGTTTCCTTACAACAGCAAAATTTGCTCAAGATGATAAACTGATTATGGGGTCGGAAATGCCTTTCTGAAATGCAGAAAAAAAAGTGTTATCCAAACGTGTTTGAGCCAGAAACATGTTTCTGTGGAGATGATATTACAATACATGCAAAGTTGTTTTCAAACGTATCTATAGCTCGGACCATTCCACACCAACCACTGCCAACTACATGTTCTCTGCTCCTCAGGTCAAACTGCGCAGTGGAGCTGCTCAGTGACAAAGCCTCCCTTTCGCCTCACAATAGAGATCACGATAAACGCAACTCGAGAAACGTGACCCAAAAGGCCTTTGCAAACACATTTGACAGTGGGTACTAAAGCGTGTTTGAAACATGGGAAAGATGATAAACGCAGCCGAAGAGAGTCACTTCTTGTAATACACCATTTACATCGTAGTGGCTCAATTTCAGAAATTGTGGGAATTTTGCTGCCCAAGCTGAATGATGCATTCAAATGCATTGTTTTTTTTAAATACCGACATGCAGATGTTTTGAGAATTACAATGTACGCTGCAATTGTAAACACCAATAAACAAATATCGCCTTGCTAACAAATCATTTATTGAATAGCTAATTATAACACCACTGTCGAATACAGTAAATCCAGTCACTGAGTCATAGATTCTTAAAAAGACATTAAGTATTTCTTTTCAACCCCACTTTTTCAAAGCCCTGTTTACACAATATCAGTAGTCTGATAGCATTCAAACTATACACACAAATATTGACTAAACATTAGAAGTAAAATAATGCCTCCATTTCATAAAAGTTGCAATGAAAGCAACTTTTGCTGGAATGACAAGTGTCATGGCAACATCAAGAATTCAGCTTCCTATCGGCTGTTACTATGAGAACTAGCCATTCTAGCAAGAGTTGCTGCCCTAACATCTTTTATGAAATGGGACCCAATGTTTTGTTTTGGTCTTCTCAATGCCATTTAGATCAAAGTTCTTCAAAGGAATGTAGAGTAAGACACTGAAGGGACAATGTTTAAAGAGTGAGGGGAAATGGTGTTGGCACCCAGCACACACGTTTTTAATGCTTCCACTAAAATAATCCTGAACTTTTACAGTTAAGACCCTACCCATAAAGATCTACACACATTGAAGTTGATCTGTATCGTATAGTTCTGCATAAAAATTTCAAGATGACCTTGATCCTCTGTGAACTTGCGCTGGGGCTTGTTATGAATACAAATGATGTCAAGCACGTGATAGGTACAGTGCATTCTTAGGTTGTCATTTTGGGGAGTTTGTTTGGGGTTTTCACTGTTACACAACCATTCCTTGTCTGCATGTTTCAGGACTGAAAAAATCCGATTTCACAATGGTCCAATCTTTTGTACATGATATAACTATGCTTTGTACCACAAAACATGGCTTCTCTGATGTTAGAATTTTACACACTTTCATAGGTCAGTTCCGGCTTATTTCTCTGCTCAATGTCGAGGATAAAATCGTGTTTGACAATATAGCAAAAAGCATCTCCTCCTTTGTTGCTGGGAATTGCTTGGTCAACACATCTGTACAGAAGGCAGGTATTCTAGGCTTTCCCAGGTGCCTTAAACATGCCGGTACGATATGGCAAACCATTCAAGAGTCAGAGAAACTGCAACAGAATCTTGCTGTTGTCTGGCTTGATTTGTCAAATGTGAATTTAGCCAAGTTCCACGTGCACTTATTGAGTTTGTTATTACTTCTTGTGGATTCTGTCCAAGGTGACAAGGTTTGCGAGAAAGTACCGTCAAGACTTCAAGATTCCTTTCTCCTCCCAGCAGTGTACAACAGGTTGGCAGAGCCTGGAGGTTCGCATGTACCCATGGGTTTGTGCAATTTCTCAAGTATTATTTGTGCTTGCAATGGATGTGATTGTTAGGTCAGCAGAGACTTCAGGGTATGGAGTCACTTTCTCAGTGAAGAGGAGTTGCCTCTGATTCATGCACTCATTAACAACCTCATACCAATTTCTTTGTCCAAACTCAAAAGCCACAAGTGAGATTTTGGCTAGGCTCAAGGACCTGCTGAACTGGAGTGGAATGAAATTCAAGATGAAGAAGTCTAGAAGCCTTATCCTCAAACAAGGCAATTTGAGTGACTGCCACTTTCTGTTGTGTGGTGAGGAAATCCCATCCATACACGAACAGCTGGTTTAGAGCCTAGGTTGGTGGTACACTGGATTCGAAGGACATAGGAAGGATTCAGGAGAAAACGGAGCAGATCAGTGAAGGTCAGCAGGCGATTGATAAGTGTGGTCTCCCACGTGAACTCAAACTCTGTTGCCTTCAATTTTGTTTGATGCCATGTATTATGTGGCCATCTAGAACTGCCTATGAGGTTGGGTTGTCCTATATTGAAGCTATGGAATTGAAAATCAATGGCCACATCAAAAGGTGGCTAGGTGTTGACCTCCATAGCAGGTCAAGGTGGCAAAGGCTATATCGTTCATGATGCTCGGAGAGCCTAATGATCTGGTCATCAAGAATTATCAGCTGGAGGTGACGTTGGGGAGAAGGTGGCATGCTCAGATAGCAGTAAAGGAGGCCGAGTCAAAGCTAAAGCATTTTAGGAAATGGTTAGTGCAACCTAAACAGGTCATTAAGGTCTGGGATGGACCTCAACCATGAGGTGATCAACAGCTTCAGTCAAGGAGCAATGTGGCCCTGTCATGCAGGAGATTTAGGAGGCTGAGAAGGAGAAGAGATTGGCCACAGCAGTAGGCCAGGCTCAACAGGGTTCCTGGACTTACTAGGAAGGAGTAGAACAAAGAAACTTGACATGGTCTTGATTATGGCAAATGGAGCCACTCCGAATCTCTTTCATTGTTGGAACAACAACGATCTTTAGCCTACTCCTGTTAACCTACACAAGTGGTACAATGAGCCTAACGACTGTTTTGCTTGTGGAGGAAGAGGAGCCCTCTAGTACATTCTGAGTGCCTGTGAGGTCAGTCTTGGGTGTGGGATGTACACATGGAAGCACAATCAAGTCTTGAAGGTCATTAGAGAGCCTGTAGAGAAGAGGGTGACCTGCCACAATTCCATGAGTGGTGTTGCTAGGTACTAGGTGATATGGGCCATCCCAACCAGTGGGTAGACACATATGACAATTCAATTTCTTCTCTAACACTGCACTGCAGTATAGTATCTGATAACATTGTAGGGGTGGTAATCTAGTATTCTGAAAATCTTATGACATTTTTCCTGGACATTTTCCTAAGTCAGAAAGTTAGGATGTGCCTAGGAAAGACAGAATTGGTATTCTGAAATTCCTTCCTAAAAACTTCTAATGCATATTAATTATTTAGGTCATTCTCATCCCTGCCTACTGTTCTTTCTTAACCTAATATAAAATGGTATATTATAAGGAATCGACCAATGACAATTGTATGAAAACTTGTTGTGCTCAAACGTTGTGTGTGCCGTGGCATGTTCGATTTTTCACGCCCATTTCATGCAAATAAATGCTTTTTGCACGCAGTTAAGTAAACAACGCTAACAGACTTACAGTTGACTCCCATTATAAGGAAGTCCTCGGTACAGCAGTTTTCTTTCATTATATTGAAATTTCATAGTAACCGAACAGAAAAAAATATATATAAAACTGATAATGTTGGGGCCTGAATTTTTACTTGATTATAACTGTGTTCATTATAACAGGGGTGCACTGTAATAATAACGCAAATCATTGTCACCATACCATTTGTACAAAACGGCGCCAACTACAAAACAGGAGAATTTCACCAGGCAGGTAAGGTATCATTCTGGAATCTGGTTGTGTCACACAATCCCACAGCTTCAGAGCCTTAAGTCTCTGAGTGGAGGCAGTAAGTTCTTTCAATTCTTCCAGTGTGAGTCTTTCCTGTTGGATGTCTCTGTTTGTGATATTCTGATTCAAAGTGTGTGCAAGAAGCAGAGCTGCCATGACGTTTTGTATACATGTACCTTGCTATTCAGTGAACAATGTAAAGTCTGTTTACAAATAGGACAGGGTTGGTGATTTTCTAATACGGTAATCTTTCTAAAATTAATTCCTCAGTCAGAGCTGCACACTAACCCATTTTTTCACTGGTCCAACCTGTCTGTCGGACTAGTAGGTACCCAATTTTTCAATTTCTACTGACACTCCATTCCTGAAAAAGTTACTGGTCCAACAGTGATTTTTACTGGTCTTGGACCGTTGGACCAGTGCATTGTAGGGTTCATGAAATAATTGGCATTTAACTGTATTGCCGCATGCCCACAGAAATCAAGCTGTTACTGATTTGCTACTCTCTTACTACTCCCTGATGTATTTGAATGCGGGAGTGCGTATACCTAGCTTACACACATCATGTGCTGATATTAGTAGGCCACTCTGGTGGAAAGCTGGCATCTAATAAGTTAATGCTCCTCAGACGGCACTGTTGCTAGTAAACTGTGTGTTGATATCAAAATCAAACACAAGTCACCCAAATCGTACACAACTTTGTATAAGTCCGCTGCTGAAAGGAATTGCGCTTGATTTTGCATGCAAATATTGTTATCAAATCAGTTCGGGAAACCCACTCACAAGGGGGGCCCCTCCTTATAAGTAACCCGTCCCCCTTATAAGTAACCCCGTCCCCCTTATAAGTAACCCCCGGGGCACCCCTTATAAGGAGTCTCCACGCTTTTTTGCAATGCAACGCGAAAATGAAAGGACTGCGGCAATTCACTTGATTATGTTCATAAAGCTTCACAAGTTTCCTAGTTACTCACGAAATTTGAGCAAAATCGGTTCGAGGCATCATATCTAAAATCATGGATTTAAATGCGATGTCAAACGACCCATGCGAATGCTGAAATGCGAGCGATTACTGGCGTGAGTGTCGCCAGGCGCGGCGGCGCGGCAATGCTTGAGTGCAGACGTGGCGACTGAGTACGGAGACTTTCGTTCATTCAGGTGGCTTTAAAGCCATCGCATTTAAATCCATGATTTTAGATATGATGCCTCGAACCGATTTTGCTCAAATTTCGTGAGTAACTAGGAAACTTGTGAAGCTTTATGGACATAATCAAGCGAATTGCCGCAGTCCTTTCATTTTCGCGTTGCATTGCAAAAAAGCGTGGAGACTCCTTATAAGGGGTGCCCCGGGGGTTACTTATAAGGGGGACGGGGTTACTTATAAGGGGGACGGGTTACTTATAAGGAGGGGCCCCCCTTGTGAGTGGGTTTCCCGAACTGAAATACAACTTTCCAGTTGATTTTCATCAAATGCAAAGTTGCTGGTGAAACTTGCCTTTGATCGACATGTCAAGTTTCTCGCAACAGGGCCCATACCAGAAGAAGCAGGAGGGTTACACTTTCACTTACAGTACCAGTAGAAGCCAGCATACCAATTCATCGTGTTTGCTGGCTAATTTCAGCAGAACATATGCCTCCACCAGGCCAATGAGCAAATCTTGAATTGGTGTATTACACTACAAAACCCAACTTGCTGGCCACTTCTACTCCAATACTATAGAGTGGTCAAGCCGTGGAACCCCCTCCCAGAGCATGTTGTGTCTGCACCCTGTCCCACTGTGGCATCCTTCGAGATCAAGAGTAGACCAAGTTGTGAGAGCCCTTCCCACAGGAATACTAACATAGAGGGCTAATCAGCCAAGTATCCAAGTAAGTGAAGTATTACTGACATTGACGACAATGTTATCGAACAGAACTAGACTAGAGGTTCTACCTAAACCTGAAGTTGTAGAAACCTAGTGCCTAAATATCTGCGATCAGCTATCAGGCCTATCAGCCCGAACATGAACCTCCCACAGTTGTGTAGACAGCTCCACACACTGATCATCACAGGCACATCACATCACAAGCACTGCAGTGCAGTGAGTGGAGCGCCCCAAGAAGCAGGGACCAGGGGTTAGTGCCGAAACTGAACTGCATATTTGGTAATATTTACAATCATTTGTCATTTATCTCTGGTCTATTCAAAGGCGTTAAGACACAATATAGCATATCCAGATCTATAGGTAACTAACGGTAAGTAATAAAATACAGATAACAGACTCCGGTAAACCATCTAACTGTTAGCTAAGCTAACGCGAGATCGCGAGATCCCACACTGCATCAATACACTTCATTCACTGTAACCCGTTAGGCTGTAGTAGTAAAGACATGACAGCAATTTTCTGCTATCCAGGTACGTTACGCACCGATGTGATCAAAATATTAAGAATCAAATCTAAACTTCTTACCTAGACTGCACTGCAATTGATAGATAAATAGTATCACAAAGTGCCAGATTAGACCATATCGTTCCATTATGACAATCAGTGCACTTTTCCCGTCGTATTTTGCAGTGCATGTTGGTACTCCGCGTTGGTTTTCGTGAGAGCATCAATTCGTGCGATCCCGTCTATAACTATCGCATGGTAAATGAGTATACGTAGGTTTTATGAGCGTGGGTAACGTATTGGGGCCGTAGAACGAATACGCAGCTAGCTCAGTACAGTGCGATTGCTACTGCTACCGCTTGTTGAGGTTTGGCGATCAGTACACAGACTGGGATGGGTACAACGCAAGTGTAAACCCCGTCGACTCGTACGTACTGCGTCAGGACGAACGCATGCATTATGTGGGAAATAGTACGGGAGTATATGAATCAGATATGATCAGATACGAGACACGGCACGGAGCGCTCTTATTCAGCGCATGATAGCATCCTCAGCTCGGAAAGTACGGCAATCATCTCAGTCAGTCGATGTTTAGTACATTTTTTGTGTCATAAATGAAAATGCTTTGCAAGATTAAGGATGAGGAGAAAACAAGGAAGAAACAAAGGAAAACACAAGGGAGAAAACAAACATACATGATGATAAGCTCTTATTGAATGTGCAAACTATGAATATACATGTATAACTGAAACTAGAAGCAGCGAATAACTCTTCTTCGGCGAGTTCATCTTCGAGTTCACTACACAGTGCTTCTGATGAAATTATAGTGTGGATGACCGGAACACAAATATGCTAAATCTTGAACTCAGTTTTGATGATAGAAGTGTCTCTTGTGAAGTGTCGTGAGTCTTTGTACTTGGGGCCTACAGCTCAACACTTTTGTGATGTACTTTCGAATCTTAGGCAGAATTTTTATCCGTATTATACGTTTTAATATAAGGAGTCTGGGTAAACACTTCGATTCCTTATAACAAATATGCTTCACACCCTTCCAGGTTCCCCTTCAGTAATTGCTATGAGTTCAGAGTATGACTTAGACAATTGGGTTCGCAATTTATTCTACAGGTACAATTTTATAGGTACATTCGGTGGCCAAACAGGACTGGTCGTGGTGTATGCTTGTATGTTTTATCTAGCTAAACTGAAAATGTCAAGAAGAATGATCTTACTTCATTATGACAGATTTCATTGAAACGTCCGGCACTGAAATCGAATCTCCTCGGATGGTAAAAGCATTGTAGTTGGGGTTCTTCACAGAGCCTCGTCATCGATCCTCATGCTAAACAAGTGGAATTCATGATGGCTTTGAATAATAACAATTTATATTGTCCTCCAGTGAGGTAGACGTACAATCAGTATTGTGTGTTGGTTGGAGACTATAACAGTGAATGATTTACTCTGCTCTCAGGAAAATCCTTATAG
Organism: Diadema antillarum; assembly: GCF_040938485.1. Lineage (NCBI taxonomy): Eukaryota > Metazoa > Echinodermata > Echinoidea > Diadematoida > Diadematidae > Diadema > Diadema antillarum. The sequence continues at coordinate 804,286 of NW_027271038.1, forward strand.
ATACTGTCAAGAATTTCTTGATTCTTGAATTGCTTATCGTATTCCTTCTTTCCGTTAATTACCAAGCCAATTCGAGTTACAGATCAGTTCGTTAGGCCTACTCTTTTTATCAATGATGATACTGAGTGTATTTACAAACATGATCCGACCCCCAAAGCAGAGATTTATAACCGTTTCTGACATGACAGACCCCTTTCCGGTGTTTGCTAGGCGAGGGCCCTTGATAGGCCAGCCTCATATGAGCAAGTGTGAAAAATATCCCAGAAATGCCATCAGTGGAAGCTTAGTGCTGCCAGACTGAATTTGGTGAAGGAGGTACAGGGCCTACTAAGTATACATGATTGGTCACACATACATGAAATTAATGATGTTAATACTGCATATTAAAATCATGATCGTTTTCTAGAAACAATATAGGTAGGTCCTACTGTAATTACGGGTATTAGCACGGCTCCAATAAGTAGGCCCTAGTAAGAGCAATTCCAATTATACAAAGAAGACATTAAGATGTCCTTGGGTGTTAAAGTTTCAGTCACTTTTGACGTCAGTAAATCGAAAGAATATAAATCCAGTCCCACTCCAAAGTCTAAGAGAAAATAGAATACATATAAAAATGTTTTGGTTACTCTTTTGCGCTGTGCGGAGAAAGAATATTTGGCCCTATTCCAAATTGATTGAAAATGATGTGAAAAAGACATGAAAGTTGTTGAATATGTTTTGTGTAGAAACGAAAAATACTACCCAAATATTCTGGTTGAGATGGGGATTTAAGTTTTAACTATTTGTGAGATAATTAGAAACCACTTATATGAAATATTAAAAACATGATTAAGAAGAATCAAATTTCCATTTGATGAAAATCATTTTTGAAATGGCTGTGACATCCAAAAACGAAGTGGTCCTATAATAAAAGGTGGGTCCCACCTTTTATTAAAACCACTTTGTTTTACTTTGTTTTTTGGATTTAGCTAAGTTTCAAAACCGATTTCCATCGAATAAACTTTTGATCCCTCGAACACATGTTCCAAATACATGTAGTATGCCATTTGTGAAATGGTGTCCCACAAAGCTGACATCGCGCACTGCTTCGTACGGTCACTCTGTAACAATTCTACTGGGGGGCATTTCATGAAGCGTTTTGTCAGATATTTCGTCTGACAAACTGTTAAAAGCTACATAAATCCTTGCATCTGATTGGCTGAGAACAATTTGTCCGACAAAGTTGTCGGATAAAACGCTTCATGAAATGCCCCCCTGTTCTACCCTAACAATTATGACATCACAAAGCAATTGTGACATCGCGCTCTTCGTTCCGTCACTCAGTAGGCGTTTTCACATCAGCCCGATGTTTCGAAATAGCGCGCTATTTTCTGACTTGGGAAATTAAAAAATATCTCGAGCTTGGATTTTTATCGGGCTGATGTGAAAACGCCTAGTGAAATGTAACAATTTATTTCTAACAAAACAATTATGACATCACAAAGCAATTGTGTCATCGCGCACTGCTTCTTTCCGTCACTCCGTGAAATGTAACAATCATATTTCTAACAAAACAATTGTGACATCATAAAGCAATTGTGACTTCGCGCACTGCTTCGTTCCGTCACTCAATGAAAATAAATGTAACAACCGTATTTCCAACAAAACAATTGTGACATCATAAAGCAATTGTGTCACCCAATGAAATGTAACAATAAATTTCTAACAAAACCATTGTGACATCACAAAGCAATTGTGTCATCGCGCACTGCTTCGTTCCGTCACTCAATGAAATGTAACAATCATATTTCTAACAAAACAGTTGTGACATCATAAAGCAATTGTGCCATCGCGCATTGCTTCTTTCCGTCACTCCGTGAAATGTAACAATCATATTTCTAACAAAACAATTGTGACATCATAAGCAATTGTGACTTCGCGCACTGCTTCGTTCCGTCACTCAGTAAAACGTAACAATTTATTTCTCACAAAACAATTGTGACATGGCGCACTGCTTCGTTCCGTCACTTTGTGAAATGTAGCAATTTTCTAATTATTGTTTGCGCGGTTTCGCGCAAACAATAATTTCTAACAAAACAACATTGTGACATCACAAAGCAATTCTGATGTCAGTGTAGGATCCCTCCACAATATCGCATCCACAACACAACGTCTCGCCTCACATTTCCCCTTCTTTTGTATAAATTTTTGATTCAAAATGTAAAACAAATTTACACTGCCTTATTTCGAGTTTCTGGTTAAATCTATCGGGCTCGGTGCCTCCAAAACTACTATTCACTTCGGGGCTGCGCCCCATGGTGAATAATTCTATTGGAGTCACTTTTGCTCATAGTTTTTAACCAGAAACTCTCAAGGCAATATATATTGTCCGTGAAATGTCCGTGAAATTTCTCGGACGTGTCATAGACGGCCGCCTTGACGACAAAGTCGCTCGTGAAGACGTAATCGTGGAGCTGACATCTTTACTGAAGATTGTCGACAAAAGCCATCTAACAGGCATGATGAAATGCTGGATATACCAACACCTCATCGCTCCAAAGATTCAGTGGAAACTGCTAATATATGATGTTCCATTATCCCAGGTGGAACGCATGGAGGTGTGTGTTGCCGTAAAGTTACGGAGATGGTTGGGAGTGAGCAGAATTCTAACCGACATCGCATTGTTCTGTCATCAATCGAAGCTTCATCTGCCGATGGAAGGTTTAGTATCATCTATGAAGAAGACGATAGTCAACGCGACCCAGCAACTTCAACAAAGTTCAGATGAAGTAGTTTCGAGAATTCAACCGAAGATGAGGTGTGGTCGCAAGTGGAACCCAGATCTAGCCATTGAAAGGGCCGAGGGCGCCCTTCGCATGGAAGACTTGGTACGAGGTCAGTTCGGACGTCAGGGCCTAGGATCAGGTCAAATCAGAAAACCAGTTTCTAAACTTAAGCCTAATGAGCGCCGCGCGGAGATCGTCAGCTTAGCTGTGAGGGAACATGACGACATCCAGTATGTCCGCGCGGTCCAGATGTCGGTGCAGGGGGCATGGACTTCGTGGGAAAATGTGCGACAGAGAAAGCTTTCATGGAGAAATCTCTTCGACACGAGTCCTAGACTCCTTCAATTTCTACTTGGCGCGACGTATGATACCACACCATCACCCGTTAACCTAAAACGATGGGGTATAGCGCATGAAGACTCTTGCAACCTGTGCAAAGAGAGAGCCACCACTACACATATTCTCGCGGGATGCCCCACGAGTCTCGGACAGGGAAGATACACTTGGCGGCATAATCGAGTTCTGCGCGTTATCGCCGAGGCATGTAGCAATCAAATTGGACAATGCAACACCAAACCTATTCCAGCCAAACGATGTCATATGAATTTTGTGAAGGAAGGTGAACAAAGCAAGACAAAATCACAGAGGGCCTTTTCTTCGTGCTTAATAGATGAGGCAAACGATTGGAAAATCTTGGCTGATCTAGACAAGAAACTTGTCTTCCCTCAAATTGTTTTCGTCACCAGCCTACGCCCGGATATCATGATATGGTCGGAGGAAAAGAGGCAGGTGTTTATCATTGAACTGACTGTACCAGATGAAGCAGGCATGCAAAGAGCTCGCGAGAGAAAACGTGACAAATACGAATACCTCGTTTTGGAGATTCAAAAACGGAGATGGAAGGCAGACCTTTGGACAATAGAGGTCGGCTGCCGTGGATTCTCCAATGGGTCTTTAGCCTACGTCCTACGACGTCTAGGTTGTGGAACGAGGACGACAAGGAGAGTAGAAGGAGAAGCATGCAGCCGTGCTGAGAGGGCCTCGTTTCACTTGTGGTTGATGAGAAATGAGACTCAGTGGTCCACGCCTACCTATATGACGTCATAATACCTACTCAGAGACAATAACCATGGTGCCCAACAACGCGAGTACAACTGTGGCAACGCCCGTACAACTCTTGCAACGCGCGCGCATGGTTTCATCACCTACTCAGATCATTTGAAATGCAGGTTAGATGAAAAATCCGTTCGGCCAGGAGCAAACGTATTTTGTACGTTTGCTTCAGAAACGGATTTAATTTTACATCTTTTTCGCACCCTGGCCGCTGACGAAGAGTGCGACTACCTGCTTGTACAATTATGACTTGCGAGCTCCTCCGGCAGGAAGGAGTTTCCTGAATTTGCCGTTTTGGTTTTTCATATATATCATTTTCTGTTCGATGGATCAGTGACCACCAAGAAAGTTTGGTTGACGACCAGGAAAAGACTGATTGACAGCGGGAAAGACCGCTGACAACCGGGAAAGACCGGTATTATTTCGATGGACAAGCAAACTCAAGAAGATGTCATACTGGCTGGGACGTCGCCCAGGATAAAAAGGTCCCCGGATTCTTATGTTGATGACCTGGAAGCGAACGATGACGACGATTTAAGCCTGCTGGTTTCATCGACAGAAATGATCATATGTGATAGATGTGAACGCCAGTTTAAAGGAGTGAGAGGTCTGAAAATTCACAAGAGCAAGACACAGTGCGGTAAGTCTCAAGACCGTTTATTGCCTGTCAATAGTAATTCGGAGCTAGTTGATAGTTTGGATCAACCCCACAATACTCATCAAAAGCTGTTTGAGATTAAGGATTGAAAGGTCTTGCAGAGTCTGGAACGTCGCTCTAACAAAAATTGGCCGAAGATGACAAATTCACCGGCTTGGACTGCATTCGATGAAGATGTTACTAGAATAGTAAAATCTTTTATGTATGGCACTATTGAACAAAAGATTGAGAAATACAATACGTATGTCTATGCAGTAGCTGTAGAACATTTTGGAGTGAAAGTTGCAAAAGTTTCTCCACAAATACCTCAAATGAGCAGGAGAAAGCATAGGCTGAAAGGACTTCGTAAGCAACAGAGGATTCTTCGTACTCGATACAAGAAAGCTCCCGACGCAGAGAAGAGTGGAATTAACAAACTTCTAAAGCAAGTGCACGACCAAATCCTAGACCTAAGGAGAAAGGAAAGAGCAGCGAAAAGAAGAAGAGAAAGGAAGCGCACACGAAAGGAGTTCATGCGTAACCCGTATCGCACAGGAAAGAAAGTCCTTAAACCTTCATGCGACTCCAAATCACAGCTTAACTGTAGCAAAGACGACTTAAATACTCATCTGCGTCAAACCTATTCAGGTAATGAAGAGGAGGAGTTTCAGGCATGGCCAGGAAGCGTTCCTGTGGAACCCCCAACCGAGCCCTTCAATGAGGAACCTCCTTCTTTTCATGAACTTCAGGACATTCTAAAGAAAACAAGGAACGCGTCTGCACCTGGGCAAAATGGAATCCCCTACAAGATGTACAAGAGATGTCCTCGCTTGTTTCGCTTGTTGTGGAGTCTTATGCAGGTAGTATGGCGCACGAAAAAGATACCAGTAATATGGAGAGTAGCTGAAGGAGTGTACATTCCGAAATCGGGATCTGCTAACGAGAAGACAATTTCTGACTTTCGTCCAATTTCGCTCCTTAACGTAGAAGCAAAACTGTTTTTTGCTTCTATATATATATATATATATATATATATATATATATATATATATTTATATATTCACAACAGTAGGTCAATATAAACTCCGTTGGTAGAGGCAGAGACGGCAGAAAATAAATACACTAATGGGAGTGTATATATACGTCAATCTTACATAATATAACATACATACATGTATACATACAATCACAAACAAGCATACATATAAACACTTACAAATGCGTATGACTAAATATGTATATATATATTTTTTTTAAACTATATTGTTTATGTAACATTGCTAACATAGCGCGGTAGGGATAGTACAGTATTGGTGGAGATGAGAATTGGACTTTTAACTTTTTGTGACATACCAAGAAAACACTTATGAAATAGTTTAGAGCATACCATTTTAAGAGGAATTCAAAGTTTATTTGATGAAAATCGGGTTTGGAATGACTGAAACATCCAAAAACAAAGTAAAACAAAGCGATCATGATAAAGTGTGGGTCCCACACTTATTAGAATCACTCTGTTTTGGATATCTCAGCCATTTCAAAACCAATTTTCATCAAATAAACGTTGAATTTCTCATGGAATTACATGCTCTTTCACATTTCATAAGAGGTTTCTCCTTATCTCACCAAAATGTTAGAAACCTGAAATTAGGTCTCAACCAAAACTATACGATCCCTTTAATCTTTGAATATTGTCTCGAATTTGTTGGGTTTTTTTACCCTAGACTTTGCAATTGGTCCAACGTACACATTAGTTATTCTTTGGTTGTATTTTTGATACATCAAACACCTAATATACTGTACATCATACTGTATATCAAGCATTCTCAATATCATCATCAATGTTATCATTACTATTATCAATAATAATTGTTATCATCAGGAGTAGCCTAGTAGTAATGTATATCAAAGTCCATATTCTTCTCATGAATATTACCAAAATCAAACTTACTTTTGCTGTAAGTTTCATTATCATCTTCATCATCATCATCATCATCACTGTCATCATAATTATATGTTATCATCTCCCTCCCCCCTTTTTGTATTTATCTCCCGAGGTGCTTTCATTGTCTCGCGCCAGTTGGCTGTCTAGGCCTACTAGTATATAACCTTATATAGAAAGTGACGTTCCTTCCTCATGTTGATCATGTTCTAGCTACAGTGTTTTGTCTCACCTCCCTGGTCTCCTTATCATGTAAATCAAACTCGAACACGGGTCTTGTAGTGCTTAGAACTCATTACTTGGCAGAAATATGAAACTCTTAAACTCTTGATGTACTAGGATTTGAAGTGGTTACATTGACGCAGGGCCATCTTTTATTACAAAGCGCGACATTTGGATACGTCCTTGAGCTGTTGAAGTCAGACACATGCTTCTCTATTACAACCAAAGAGCTAAATGGGTAGTGTTGAAGTGGTTGGATTTATGGTTTATTGTTGAGAGTCTTGACTCCGAGTTAATGGCTGAGCGAGGTGATTCATCTTGAGAGCCAATATAACCCAAACTCAACCATGACCATATAATGCAGCTCTGAGGAAGGGTTATTTACAAATCCCCGTTTTATTTAGACTCAGATGTTTGATTTTCAAATAATTTGATGAGCAGAAAAGAAAATCCCGCAACCATTAGAGAATCTAATTTGTTTGTTTGTTTTTTTCTTCTATTTACTAATTACAGTTCTCGTTAACCTATTGTGGGAACGCACTTTGCATTATCGTGATATCTGTCACCACTCCATTCACTGCCGTTTATTATTTTTGTCATTGCCGGCGAGCGCTGCATCCACCTCCATAGTCATAGTACATAATGAAAACGCACACACAGAACAATTAAAGAGATGACAAATCACATTTGCCCCTGAATATCAATTTTGCTCACTTTTTTATTTCACCAATAATATAGTGTGCTGCAGATCGCTGAATTCTAATTCTAAAACTGAAAAAGCTCCCTGGTGGGTGAGGGACCCCAGAGGGAGTATCTCCCTCCTACATCCTCGGGGTCGTTCCACGAGACCCACAAGTCATAACGGCCTAAGTGTTCGACATTGAAAAAAAAAAAGGTCCATGAGTCATACAGCCCACGAGTCATAACGCCCATGAGTCCGACATAGGCAAAAAAAGGCTCACGAGTTCGACACAAGGGGGGCCTGTGGAGCCGGGATTTGTAAAACCAAGTAAGAATGTAGGCCTACAGGGTGTTGCATGACTGACATTAAGAAAAAAAAAAATAGCATATTGGAGGGGGCACTTTCGTCACGCTGTCGAGCGCGAGATTGTGACTAAGTGAACAGCGCCATCTATATTTCAAGTATTTTGTACAGGGTGTTGCATAAAGCTGGGTTCACATCGGAGTATATTCGTGTACTGAGTATACGGTGCACGTTTTCGAGGGCACGCGAATAGCTTGAATCGAACAATAGGATTTCCTAATACCGGGTCACATAAGAGGGCACTATTCGGAAATACCGTATAGCTGCGTATAGTACAGTATAGTGGGAATCATGCTTGTTCGATTTACGTGCAAGGTATACTATCCTGTTCGGATGGTGTACTGAATGTGTGCTTTGGTTAGATAAGGTAAGTTACAAATTATAGGATTTCTTGGTACTCATTTTATCGGAATATTTTACTTCATTATTCTTATAATAAGTTGAAAATAATGTGGAAATAAATTTAATCCAAGAGAATATTGTTCATAAAATGATTTCTTTATCATTTCACTTTTGCTATGAGTTCACAGAGCTGGGATGGGGAGTAGAATTAAGCTACCCCCATCATAAAAATGACGTCATCGAAGCAAAAATAGGAATAACTGATAAAATCAATTAGGTTGATACATGTTTGAAATGTTAAAATAAATATTTGGAAACATAACTACAGTATTTCCAATCACATCCCCCTCTCCTACCCACATCCTCCCCCCCCCCCCAAAAAAAAAAAATAAAATAAAATTTTAGTTTTTAGTTTGTAAATTCATATGGCTCAAATTAATAACCCCATCTTGATTGACTGGCTGAACTAACCCCATTTTTAAAAAAAAAAATCATTAAAAGTTGTATTTAGAAGTTCAATGATTTGCAGAGGTGATTTCTCTGCTTTAAGTTAATCCAAAACAAGTTTATTTTAGAATATCTATAAGTTATTTAGGGAAAAAAAGGTGTTTTCTTTTCTTTTCTTTTTACAGAAATTAACTTCAGGTAGGCACTAAAAGAATATTGAAGTAGGACACGCGTGCTACCTTACGTGACCCACCATGCCCGTATAGTGTATAGCGAATAGCGAATACCGTATACCGTGTACTTCTATATGAACCCAGCCTAAAGGGAAAATTATATGAAAAGAGGAGCAGTTTTGTCATGCTACTAGGAGAGAGATTCTTACTAATTAGCTTTTTTTTTATTTTCATGATAGCATTGATGTCAATGTTTACCTTTAAAAATGTACTATTCTCTTGTCAGGTCAGAATCAGAAATTAGTTATAGACATACTACAACTTTTACCATAATTCTAGTTCTTAACTTTGATCTGCTATCTGAGACCTGACCTTCAAACTTTATCCCGAAAATCACAATTGATTATCATACCCCCTAGGTTTTTGAGATTTTTGTCAATTTTTTTTTCTTTCTTTTTTTTGGGGGAGGGGGTGCAAAATTTCAAAAATTTTTCCTGGCTTTCGACTTCCTTTAGGTATTTTTAGGATGAGAACTCACAACCTTCATTTTAAGTAATCACAACTTCTCCTTGTACCGCGTTTGACTTTTGGAGTTGCTACATGGGAGTGTGAATTTTTAACGTGTAGTCTTGATCTCGGATCCTATGCCCTTTGCCCCCACGAAGAAATAGGCCTATCTTTCCACATCTAGGACCCTACGAGTCGTAGGGTCCTAGATGTGGTAAGATAGCATCTTACGACTGCATTCATCACTCTTCTATCAGATTCGATGTCTGGTTTTCTACACACACAAAATAAAGGTGGATGTCACAATGCATCACATCACATCACAAGAAGGTATCGCACACCACTGACTATAGTGTTATGACGAATCCAACACTTGAGCTTCTGTTGTAAGGATTACATTTTCTGAATCAATACACCTCACCGGTCTATGATGATAATGGTGATGATAAAGATGATGACTCTAATAGTGATAAATAATGCTCAATAACAATTCTAATAATGATAACATTAAACTATAATGAGAATATGATACCTAAACGATATCTAAGTGAAGACTAAAAGATGTATGTCTATGGAAGATGTGTAAGGTCATGACATCATCATAATCTCATCTGCATATTTGTGTTTGTGGCTGATATCACTGGTTCATGAAAGCATGTGAAAGTTTGACAAACTATTTATATAAGATTATGTCTGCTATTTGATGAAGTCACTGTTTGCACTGTAACCCACTTGAGAACAGAGGGGTAACGACAAGCAGGAAGCTATAGCAGGACTAGTGTAACCCCAAGAGTATTTCATCATAGCCCCATGCATTCATCACTAATATTAATGACAACAATACTACTACCACTAATACTTATAAATTATTGTCATTATCATTATGATAATAATGATGATGATGATGATGATGATAATAATAATAATAACAATAGTGATGATTATTACCATTATTATTATTATCATCATTATTGAATCACTGAATCACATGTATCCTGTTTTGTTCTTCTTTTGTGACTGTAATTCTGGTTTTGCATTGTGTTGTTGTGTTTTCTAATCTTTTTGTATGAATAGCACCAGTGTGCTTAAAGGACAAGTCCACCTTCATATACATAAGGATTGAGAGAATGCAGCAATATTAGTAGAGCACATCAGTGAAAGTTTGAGGAAAATTGGACAATCCGTTCAAAAGTTACGAATATTTTAAGAATTTGCGCAGTCACTGCTGGAAGATAAGACTACTACAGTATATGATGTCACATGCGTACAACTATATAAGGAATATAAAAAGAGAATTTCACAAAACTTTACTTTTTGAATAAAGTGCAAAGTTCTTCGACTTGCTACTGACGTATGTTAAGGGTAATATTATTCCCCCTGCCTTCTGAAAGAGAGAAGTCGAGTGTTCTTTTGTTATGGGAGAAAAATGGAAATATGCTGAATTTTCTTTATTCTTTCTTTATATCGTTGTACTCATGTGACATCACAAGCTATAGTAGTCTTTTCATCCAGCCTTGACTGAGCAGAAACTTCAAAAATTGATAACTTTTTAACGGATTGTCCGATTTTGCTCAAGCTCTCACTGTTGTGTTCTACTAATATTGCTGCATTCACTCAACCCACATGTCTATGAAGGTGAACTTGTCCTTTAAAAACACCAGTATAAAGTGCCATATAAATGCAATTATTATCATTATTATTATTATTATTATTACTACTACTACTACTACTACTACTACTACTACTCCTACTATCACTAGTACTACTATTACTACTACTACTACTATTACTACTACTATTACTACTACTACTACTACTACTACTACTACTACTACTACTACTACTACTACTACTACTACTATCGTCATCATCCTCGATAGTGGGACCATAGATCACATGTATTATTACTACTACTTGTACTTCCACAGTGATTATTATCACTACTGAGCCCTTTGGCCTACTCACAATGGCTCTGAAACACTGTGATGTCACGGAGTATCAACTTAAAAAAAGACAAGTGAAAAAAAACACACATACACATATACAGAATGGTGATACTTCAAGTATAAAATTATTTCATGTTTAATGACACTTCTCTGCCATAACAAATAGCTTCATCTCTCCCTCATGTTATGTACTTGATTTTATTTTTTGCATACAGTAGTTGTACTAACAAACACTTAATATTCTTATGAGCATGCACACAAAGACAGTCATACTTACATGGAACATGCATGTTGACAATATGCATAATCAACAATATGCATAATCATGTTTATTAATATATATATATATCATACAATTACACAGAAATTTATGAATACACTGCACCAAGTATGTTAGTCTCTGCTGACATATCAGGCAAATAGCTTTGATAAATTAGAATAAGTTACCACGAAATTTCCACATAAAACTGTTTGCTGGCTGGCTCAGCAAATCACTTTGGCTGCTGTAGACTTTGGAAAAATGAAAGACCCACTGGATTCAACAGGAGAAGGCGACTTCTCCACAGTATCTTGCCCTACAGTACCAGGGTTGGGGTCATCCCACTGAGTACGATTGTATTGACAAGTTGACCTAATGGAGATACAGCATGCTGGAGAAGAGACGGGGGGTACATCTTCTCAACAAATGTAAGAATACCTATACTGTAACAACTCCCTCACTCTTATTAAACAAAAACAACAAATTAAATCACTTGGACAAATATATCATAATTATGGAACACATTAGCATGAATTACTAGAGGAGCAGAGTAACCCGAGGAACAATGAATATAACTCAAAAGCAATTTGAGCACATATGACAGTGAATACATAAACAAGAAAATAGGAAAATAAATATCATAAGTCATTTGTGTTTGGGATCACTAATTGCTCACACAAATTGAGGTGTAAAATTATATACCCTGGTAATTTCTCTAATTATCACTGATGTTGAGCTCACTATGAACAGGATCTCAAATATTCATATTTGTCAAATAATTGAAAATAGGTAGTAATTGAAAGTAGGTTCCTTGACATGAATAGTTTCTGCATCTCCTACATGCAAGACCTTGGTAAATAGGCTGCTCCATTCACAGGAAGGTGTATTTTTCCTTTTTTTTTCAGAGGATACAGTATGATTTCCATACTTTGTGCATTTCCACACTGAGCGAAGTTGTCCCTCTTTGCAAGATAAGTTTGGAATGCCCCTGATTAAAGGAGTCATTTGTGACAAAAAAAAAAATTGAGGCAATTTATCAAATGCATGATTATGTACTCAATATTACAACAGGCAAATTTACCATTGCATCCAAATTTTATACATGCACTTCCTCTGAAAACAAAGTGTCGAGCTGTTTTGTCTGTCTGTGCATACTCATTGGGTTTCACTACATGAATCTATATACATTGTATGGATTAGTTGATGCTATGTTGGGCAGTCTTTCAGATAAGCTCTCTTGTTGTAAGGAACAACCTCATTGTACAGGAACGCGTAAATCTGTATTTGTTAGAAAACCAGTCTAATAAATGTCGATACATTCCCAAAATCAGAAGAAAAGCAAACGGTTCTAAATCATTCAATGGCATTTTCCTGCATCACACAAGGAGCTGATATACAAAAATGCTGTCAGAAAGTGAATGAAATAACAAAGGAAGACGTCAAAATGCGAGTTCCTCTAAAGAAAAAAAAAATCATGAATACCGTGAGCAGTCTCAACACACCTACTCATATGCACATTCACAAACTGAACACATACCTCACACCACATACATAGACTTGCATACAATCCATTGTGTCAACTTTGTTATAAATAATGGCACACTGAATACTATCCACCATAGTAGAATTCATCAAAATGTTCATGACACAGTTTGGAAGAGCATTTCATGGACATACAGTGTAGAAGCATTATGAGTGGCACAGAGTGAAAGCAAAATGAAGCATAGCACATTAATCTTGGCTGGACAATTATTTTAATGAAATACTTATCTTTAGCAATACATCCCACAGGTTTTGGTTTCCTCCCCGACCAAATATATCAGAAAAATTATGTACTAATGTAAAAATTCCCTTAAATTAAAAAAAAAGAAGAAAATGTTTGGTTTGAGGATTAACAAACTATCTGCTTAGACCTTACTTCTGCAACTACTGACAAAAAAAAAAATCTTTCCTCCCATTCCATGAGCCATCCTATCCTCAAGCTTGATAGAATGAGATCAGAAGTAGGGATTACTGTTATAAGCATTGCAGCCCTAGAATTGACTCTGACCTCAAACAAATCAAATCCTGACATCACCCCCACGGATTGTTGTGTTAAAGTTTGTGCTGAGACAAAGGTCACTGAAATTCTTCCCAAAATAGCCCAAGTTAGTCCTTACATCTACGAATGTATCCAGAACAGTTGACCCTGTAACCTTCTCCATAACCTTCTCACATAGTAACCTAGTAAATCTGCCCTGTCAAGAAATGTATTTGAAGCAAGTGTTATGGCACTCACTGCTTAGTTCCTTGTAATCTCACTTGCACAGCTAGAACATAAACCCACTGTTTCAACTCATTCCGACTTAGATATTAAGACCAATTTTTGTGGGTATTTATTGCATCATTCTCACATCATCTCTACAGATGGATTACGATGGATTCCCAATGAAATCAAAGATATCCTGATAATCAGACACGGCAGCAGTGTGTGAGGGAAACTTGATGGATGGCTTCATGACATAGCATAAATATAAAATGCCTTTCATAACTTAAGTAGCAGTGGTATGAATACTACTGTGAATACTAAATACACTTTTCACAATCAGGTTTACAACATGTGTAAAGATATCTATAGTCATTTCAATCAAAGGTCAAATGTATTTAGTCTTCAATAAGTTAAGAAACTCTGTAATACATGTACTGGCAAAACTCACATCAACAATAAAACTCAAGAAAACTGCAGCACCAAGAGTGCAAAATTAGCAAATTACATTTATATTTCTGCTCTATTAGGAGACATGTACCTAGTCAACATGAAAGCATAGATAAAGTGTTACAAAAGAATTTGATCGTGGCTCTTCAAAATACTAAAGAAGGCTTTCAGGAAATGTTAAACAAAGTTTCCATTGAAATCAAGGTGACAAAATTATGAAAAGCTGATATCAGGGGAAAAAACATGAAATATTAATTACAGAATTACAGAATGACAATAGTTGACAAGAAAATAAAAAATCCCCCAAATAAATGTTTACAAGTCTTTCATTCTTACAGTAGAAAAGGAAGACAGTTTTCAATTGATTCAACAAATTACAGTGTAAATCTACAATCAGGTGAATTACATTAGTGTAAATACTGAAATCATGTAACCAAGGCTTATATTATAAGAAGAAAATTTAGCGTATGTATTATCAATCACATATACAAAAGGTCTCATCTGCATCTATTTCATATCCCCTCCTGACTGGGTTTCCTTTTAATGGAGACTCGGTTTGAGGAGGAATTTTTTTTTTTTTGAAATTGTCCATGCTGTTCCTGACATATCAACAAGACCAAGTCTTGGATGAGATATTCTTAACCCGTTGAGGATGACTTGATTTTGCTACAAATTGCATTTCCCATAGACGCTTGCCCGAGTATACTCGGGACTCGTCCTCAATGGGTTAAAGGGGCAGTCTCCTCCCCACACATGCATGTGGATTCAGTGAATGCACAAAGATGAGTAAATAAAGATACTCAGTGAAAGTTTGAGGAAATCTTAATGATTAATTCAAGTTGTGGCATCGAGTCTTGGTTAAGTCCCATATCTAAGTGCCAGCATTTCTGATGGGGACTCTTCAACAATTTGTGAGTCTAGAATAGTACAACAATACAAAAAAAAAAAAGAACAAGATTTTCCCAATATGTTGTTTCTTATGACAAATGTGCATTCCCTAGACCCGCTCTTGTGAGGTACATTGTCATTTATCATCACACTGTAAACCACTTATCCTTCCAGCAAACATCCTTGTACAGGCTGTAAAATGCATTCATGTGATTGTAATCATAATTGTAAACATGATGGAGCTTATCCAGTTACTCTAGATGTGGGCTATGAAGATTTACACAGGATTCCAACTGACGCTAGAGTAGATGAAATGACAATACAACTGATATGCCACTACTGCAAATCAAGAAGCACACTTAATGTATGCACTGGCATTATTGAAGCTGCATAATTGGTGTACAATAGAGTCATCTAATTTTGTTCTTATAGAGCACCATGATAGATAAGTACCTGGTAGGCAACACAGAAAGTTATGAAAAAAAAAATGTACATGGACAGCATGTTACTGCTACAATTAACATTCCTACTTTAGCTACACATGTATATGATTTGAATGTACAGCTCGATAAAAATCAAAGTATGGCACTTTTTCCTATTAGTTTGCAGGAAGAGACATCAGTCTCCACTCAAACACAAGAGACTTAACACAAGACTAGAAGTAAAAATGCATGATTAAGGCTTTGCCCCTCAGGAGATATGATACGTTTGCATTTAGCAATCACAACCTTTCATTTTGACAATTGGAATAATTTCTCCTCGCTTGCACGGAGCAGCTAAGAGGCAGGTCATTCTTGTGTTCAAACGTACATCTGAACAAAGCAATGATAGGGAGTCTTTCAACCCACAAGCGCAAAGATGAGAATAGAGTAAATAAGCAATGCAATTGATGTACTGTACAAAGAAATATTTATAAATAAATAATAACATGATACAAGCCTTCATCTTTATCCAAGTCACTGAATGATGCAGAGAACACTGCAAAGCTCTGCCGTAATCTGAACGCAATAGCACCTTGTTTAAGAAAATATGATCTTACATCTGTCATCTTCCTAACACAAGCAAAATGTGTTAATGAACCTAGACTCCCTCTGCATATAAATAGTTTGATAATGATGGACACGTAGACTTCTCATTTTGCCAGATATTTGTCTTCATAGAACAAAACATACAAAACAATACAAAACATTGTCTGTAACAAATTACATGCAGTTGCATGGTCTGTGAATTTTTTTATGAGATATATCGTCACTGGGGTGACAAGACCTTGTATCTGCAATTTTGGTGAAAATGACTTTTTTGGATTAATGGTCAAATAATGGGTTAAGCCATGTTCTGGCCAAATCCAAACTGTCTTACTCCAAAAATGAAGCCACCACGGCATGTCAAAGGAAAGGCTATCCCATTCGCTATAGTGCTTTGGCCACCATGTGTTTTGGCTCTCCTGAACATTTGACATTTTGTAGACAGGAGGTCTTGTCGCCCCAGCGACAATATGTGATATGACTAGAGATACAATTCAGCTCCTTACCTGCACTCTTGAATTATTTCACTTAGTTTGAACTATCTGACCAGTTAAACTTGTGTTTGTTCGTTTGGTTGTTTGGTTGGTTGGTTGGTTGGTTGGTTGGTTGGTTTTTCTTTTCTTTTCTTTCTTTCTTTCTTTCTTTTTTTTTTTTGGGGGGGGGGGTGTCTGTTTTATGGATGACTTGCCCAATAGTAGTTGATGCTGAAGCATTTCATTGCTTTAATAGATAAAACATTGCAACATCTAAACCCGACTTTTGTGACTAGTGGGTGTCAGAGCACACTGCCTCTAGCAACCCTGGCTGAATAATGTGACATATTTCATGCACTGCCTCACAATGAGTGCTCATGCAATATTTAATGTTGACCTTTCACCTTCATCCTACAAGACATAAAATTAGTGAATTTCCTAGCCGCATATAGTTGAATCCATTGTACGAAAGGTGTATATCAGCAGATCTAACACCTGCAAGCTACATGAATATCTGAACAATTTTCCTGTCATCCAGAATAATGTCAGAATTTGTCACAACTGATAAACACTGCCATCACAGATCACTGTTTCAAACAGTCAATAGTTTAGCTCGACTTGTTTGGCTGTGAAATACGTCTCTACTCTAAAACCACTTTGTAAAATGCCCCATTCAGACAATTCTCCTGATATGCCATTCTCTTGAACAAACAGAAACAAAACAGAAATACAGAGAACAGAGAAAAGAGTCCTGTGGTTTGTCCAACACATTTACTGCACCATGCCATCTAATCATCATCATCATCATCGTGAAATCTATAAATATATAGTATAAAAAATATGGATAGTCCAATACAACAAGCCATATGTGTACTTCAATTTTCTGTACACTGTTCCTTTCAATCAGTCTATGTGCACCATAATCTCTCCTCATTTGTCCTTTGCTCCTCCATTTCTTTAGCTGCTATTTCTTTGTGTCCCACTGTTCTTGGCTAATCATGCTCCTCCACTTTCACTCTTTTCAAAATATGTGTCCGTATTAGCACTGTCTTTTTTTCCCCTCTCTCTCTCTCTCTCTGCCATGTCTCTCTACACTGATATGTACGCAATTTGAACATTGGGCAGAAGGCATCAACAAAACAGGGTGTAGTGTACGATGTTTAACATGAGATGATGAAAGCAATGAAAGAATACCATCGCGGAAGGTGAATGGGGCTATGCTGAGTCCTTTGCAACCCAGGAGTGGTCCTTCATAACGACGTCTCGTTGTGAGGTGGTCTCGATGCATGGTTTTCTTCCTCTAGCAGAGCTATTCTTTGCTTCAGCATCCGCACCTGAAACAGCAAACCAGTGTACACAGACAGATCCTGAACTGTTGCTGTCTAGTGTAATTCCACAATATCTTCAAGTGGACTTCAGTAAAGAGGGCAGTATTAATCCTACAGAATGATAAGTATTTTATCAAAATTGGACCTCATATAAAAAGTTACGGAATTTCAAAATGTTACATGTTCACATAAAGGTGACGTAAGAAGCAATCACATATAATACAAATCAGACGCATTGCATCTGATTTCATAACTTCACAAATTTCTCATTGAACTATAAAAAAATCTTTACTACTACATTTTCTTTTTGAACACAAAATCAGAAAGAAAGACTTGAATTCTTTACATGAAAGTTTTTCAAGGTTGTAATATCCCCACAATGATATTTGCATTCTTGTGCACAAACCACTGGGAGAGTTACGAATTGATGACATCCTCTTTCAGATGATTTGCATCGGTGATTGCCACCAATATCATTATTTAGGGAAAACAAATAAAACTTTTAAAAACCCAGAATTTTGCTTCTTTATGTCTGCTTTTTTTCATGGAACTCTCTTCATCCTGTTCGCAAAATTATTCTCTGTTTATAAACATCAACATGAATGAAAAGGGTATGGAAAAGCATTTTTCTCTTCTTCCTTACATTCTCTCTTTATTTCTAACCATTCTCATGAATGCCACACAATTGCTTTGAATTCCAAAAACACTGGAAATATGAACAGCAAAAATGTTTGACTTTTTTGCTGGTAAGTATATGTACACAAAGCAAAATTGGACTAAAGCCAAAAAGCAAATTTAAGTATCTAATCAAACTTGACCTCATTACCACACTTCCATGAATGCTCACAGTTGTAAATACTCCGATAAAAAAATAAATTGAATTTCTTTCCAGCAAACAAGTTAAAAGTAGACACAGATCTAAACTCTGTTCTTTATTTACCTGTGTGTCGTGTCTTTCTACCATCGCCATCATCTGTGCTTCCAACTTCTTCAGTCTGCTCTGGTGCTTTTTCTTGGCCTTCTCATAAGCTGTCACCAATGCACTGCAGAGAAATGGCAATACCATGACAACACAAACAAAACTTAAAGAACATGTTTACCTTTGGGAAAAGTGATTTTAAAAATGTTCAAGATATCACATTTGATGCATATGTATAGGTCTGTTGTATCACAAAACTTCCAACCATATAAACTTTTCGCAATAAAGCCTAAAATATAAGGAGATCATCAGTATTTTTTTCATCAAATCATAACTGTAGATGGTTTAGTCTGGAAACATTTTTACCCTACACGTAACTTTTGTTCACATTTTGTGTATTTAACAATACTTAACATTGATTATATAATTTCAAATTCTTACAGTGGCTGTTTCTACCCCAAACTCACATTTTAGAACTATTTTAAAGCATCATCTGCAAATAGTAAATTAGACCTTTAATACATTTGTTTGTTTGTGCTGAAGCTCCAAATAAGAAAGAATGCTATTTCATCTGTTTCATAAAGGACAATGTGTAAAAGGGACTAGCTTGGAGTTTTGAATCATTCTTTAATCATGTAACATGTCTCCCTTGATACTTGTGAATTATTGACAAGAACTAAGAGAAAGAAACAAAGTGAAGTACTTTGTTCCAAATTCATCATACACTATAACACTGTCATGAATTAGCTTGAGCTCAGTTTATAGTGCCGCTGCCCAGTAAGGAGTAGATGATGGGTTCACATCAATGGACGATCCTTCTTTTTCACCTAGTATATTTTCATACAGATTGCAAAAAGGATCATACTTACAGAGAGATAAAGCAAAACACAAAAAACACATAACACAAACAAAGCAAAAGAAAAAAAAGAATGTACTCATTATTACCTACTTTCTCTCTCCCAAATATTTCTTTCTTTCAAAGCAAAATTTGAAAGGCATGTAAAATGAGCGGGTACATAATTCTGTAAATCTTGTAATCCTGTAAATTCTGTAAATTGTGTCTATGCAATCATAGATGACTACACTGGTTTGAAGCATTGCTGGAGTATGCTACACATAGAACAGCTATAAAGGAGGTTGGGTCTTCTGTCCCTTCATCGTTGGCATGTTCTGTCTACCTCTTGAAGCTACTTTTGTGTCACACAAGTGCAGTACTTAGCAGATATCAAGCTCTTGATTCTTTGAAGAAGTTTCCCCGTTGAGGACAGGCTGATTTTGCTACAACATGCATTTCCCATAGACACATGCCGAGTATACTCCGGACTCGTCTTCAACGGGTTAAAGAGAATTGCCAGGCTAGGAAGACTTTTCTCTATCTGTTATCACTTTGAAAACTCATGCCTATCAGATATATTTAGCACGGCTATGATTTCTGTGAAAACCACAAAATGATTTATAGTTCATATTCATCAAGTATTCAATCTCCGTGCATGACTTTAATCTGTTTGTGCATTTTGACAATACATGTATGCGTACATTCAATTCTTACTGCTAATATATATTACTACGACAACTGTACCAACATATGTACAGCAAAGGATGCACACAGGCATGTGTTTGTAGGTGTAGACTAGCTATAATATGCTGCACACTCCTATGGTGGCTATGACTAGATGCATACAGGGGCCAATGATATTTCACTTTACATTTCATCAATTGCATCAAGCGATGTGTCAGTACAGAAAATCAATATACAGAATTATGGCTTAACTATGAAATGCAAGTCTTAGGTCATTGACAGATAACACAAATTTTTCAGTTTTTTTTTCAGTTTTTTTTTTTTCAGTTTTTTTTTTTTTTTTTTTGAGGGGGGGGGGGGGAATATTACAGTGTATATTTTGTTGGAATCGAACATAACTTTCCCTACCTTAAAGAAAGAACACAAATGAACGTACACATTGTTGTATCCAATGCATATGCAGTGCTTCAAAACATTGCAATATGATTATTTTTTCTTCTCCTTGTCACAAGTTTCCATATTTTTCTAACAGTGAAGAAGGAATTCACTTTGGAGCTCACACCCTGAGGTAAGATGAGGATTGTTATCTCAGATTACAAACAAGCAGCTGTGAAGCACATTGACCAACCTGTTTGCTCTCTTCAGATCGGCTACGAACTCGGCTGACTGCTGGTGCCGCATCTCTGAGTTCTTCTGCAGCTTCTCCAGGGTCATCACCAGCTCCTGGATGCGGGCTTTCAGCCGCTTCTCCCGCCGCAGCATCTCGGCTGCATTGACAGGGAAGGCTGGGTCCTCCAGCATGCTCAGCTCTGCCAGGGTGATGGCGGGTGTGGTCACGGGGCCGCCGCCCCCGCTGCTGCTGGTAGAGCCCTGGCGAGATTGGTGGTCGGCATCGTGCTGAGGGGTGGGATGTAGATATGAGGCAGAGTGACACAGGTTTAAATCCCAGTTCTTTTTTTTTCACTTGGTGTTCATAAAAAGACAGAATGAGCATTCAATCTATTCACAGAGAGTAACATCCAAAAATAAAACCCCTGTAAGGAGTGAGTTTGGTGGCACTGACACCAAATTGACCAAGTCATTCGAGAATAAAGTGAGATAAATCATGATCTTGATGGGTAATTCCACATAAATACCTTCCACAAAGGTTTCCCCAAACCCCTCTACATACCTCATCTTCAGACAAAACACAAATCTTCGTCATGTGCATGCAGTACATTTCTGGGCAATCTGCACTATCAGAGTGACATCACCAAAGACAAATGTTGCGTTACGACACCTGACATCTTATTATGGTACAGAGAAAATGGTTGAAGTTTATCATATTGACAGTGCCTGAATATTCACAATCACATAAAATCTTTGGTCACAACATAATGGTCATTACATATTCTTGCAAGAATCATCCATTCTTTAAAGGACAAGTTCACCTTCATAAACATAAGGATTGAGAAAATGCAACAATGTTGGTAGAACACATCAGTGAAAGTTTGAGGAAAATTGGACAATCGATGCAAAAGTTATGAATTTTTTAAATTTTTGTCTTGGAACCGCTGGATGAGGAGACTACTACAGCTTGTGAGTCATATATGCGTACAACAGTATAAAGAAAATGTAAAAGAAAATTCAACATATTTTCACTTTTTTCGCATAATAAAAGAGCACTTGACTTGCCTCTTTCTAAAGGCAGGGGGAATAATATTACCCATAACATTTGTCAGTAACGAGTCAGGGGAATGTATACTTTTTTCAACAGATGGAATTTTGTGAAATTCTCTTTATATTTTCCTTATATTGTTGTACGCATGTGACATCTAAGATATTCATACACTGCAGTAGTCTTCTCATCCAGCGGGTACTGCACAAAAACTTCAAAAATTCATAACTTTTGAACGGATTGTCTGATTTTCCTCAAACTTTCAATGATGTGTTCTACTAATATTGCTACATTCTCTCAATCCTTATGTTTATGAAGGTGAACTTGTCCCTTAATCAGAGAATAAATTTGCCAAGGGAAATGTGAACACAATCTCTTTTGAGGGTTAAAGCCAAAACATAGTTCTGGTACGCCTGCAAAAGTTGTCAAATTTCGGTCCAAATGTGCACGTATGCCTACGAAATGTGTGGAATAACGCTGTAATAACAAGATATTCTATGGGTAACGACGAAAAGGCGAAATATTAACCAAAAAGGTTCGCTGGAGTTGCAGTCTCAGAACTTACGCAATCGGGGTCAGGCTAAACTCGGACAGGGGGACAACTCGGCCTCGCTTTGACGGTGGAGCCGAGTTGTCCCTCTGGATTGTACAGTGTTGTACTATGGGAGCGGCCTGTAACGCTTCGCGTTCTGGCTAGTCGCAGTTATGGTCCAAGTTGATACAACGCGCGCATCAAAGAACCTCTTTGGCCCGCATGCAAAATTAATGTGCGCCTATCAAGCACCTATGTATAGAATATGGCGATCACAAACTGCCTGTAAATTGTCTGAAAGAGGGCCGAGTTTTCCCTGAGACCGAGTTAGTCTGGAGCCTTCTGGAATAAATCTCGAAATACTCCAAAACAACTCATCATCCGGGCAAATGGCGTCAGCCAGGTAAGTTTCTTGGTAGACTCTTTCGATATATTGCAAGCAAATATGAAATGGTGCCAGACGGGTTCTCAAACCCTTACCAAAACTATGTTTTCACTTTAATATGATGCAAGGTGGCCATTCAAACCATGGAATCTAAAGTTGCTGTGACAGAGAGTCCTGAGGAAGCATATCATACCTTCCCATTCTTCACCATGTTTTCCTTTCTGTTCTTGCTAGGAGATGACGACTGCTCCTCCCATGAGGAGCCAATGGAGTCCTTCACCTCCGACTTGAGGTGGTCAATCTGCACCCGGTAGGCCTGCTCCTGCGCCTCTCTGGAGCTCAGCTTCAGCTCCAGAGTCTTCTTCTCCTTCTCCAGCAGGTAGTACTGGGCCTTCAGCTCTGCTTTCTCCTCCTACGGCACAGATGTGGGTGACAACGGATGATGACTGGTAATGATTGCATGCATACCTCTCTAGCCCTGGATCCCCATTAGGCCTTTCCGTACAATCAAAATAAGTTGGTATCTCCTGTCCCTCAGAAACACTGATGCCAAGTTTGATCAAATCCTACTGTGGGGCTTTTCACAGATGCACAAAAAGGCACTCTCAACAAGTTACAAGAAACTGAGAAAGGAATGACAAACACAAAGGCTCCAAGAAAAGACAGCTTTACAGAAATACTCTCGAGAATGAGTGAGTCAACAAATGGCCTCTATAAAAAAGTGAATCATGAACACAATTTGTGGTTTTTAGAGAGCACCAAAAACATGTTAAACATTTTGTCTCTTGGTTACACTGATTGCAGACTGCTCCCTTTAACTGGCCCACCTTTAGTGCTGTCAGTTCCTGCATGAGCACAGCATTCTCCAGGTCCAGACGCTGGCTGTCACAGCTGGGCGTGGACTCCTGGCTCATGGGGTCCACATGGACCGACTCCAGCTCCATGACTGTGAGGCGCACGGCGGCCCGGTCGTTCTTCAGCTGCTGGATGTAGTCACGCAAACGCTGCTCGTCCTCCCGAGAGAATTCTGTGTCGCAGCTGCTCGCTGTGGAACTAGTAGTGCTGTACAAACACCGAGAAAGAGAAGTGTTCAGCTTCCTTTACACAATAAAGCCAAGGAACAGACTTATCATTTCGCATCAATGTTGGCAAAATCCCATGAGATAAAACAGAATGAGTAAATTTTCTTTTCGTTGGAAGCAAGCCGCATTGGAGCTGTCTTTCCTGCAATCTCTATAAGAATTGTACCCAACTAGTAGAAGAAATGCTTGGTTATGTGAAGCTGAAACAGGTATATAATTACCTCCGCCAAGGAGGTCATGCTTTTGCCGGCGTTGGTTTCTATGTCTGTCTGTCTGTTTGCAAAATAACTCAAAAAGTTCTGTACGGACTTGAATGAAACTAACAGGAAAAGTTGATTATGACACAAGGAACGGATGGTTACATATTGGTAGTAATCTGGACTATCTTCGCGATCCAGGAATTTTTTTTCTTTTTTGCCCTTTTTTTGCAGGATTATCATTGGCAAATAAAGCAAACAAAAATGGGAGTTCAAGCTGCACGTATTTGAGGTGTGCATACGTGCACTGAGTGCGCATTCCAGGCACAGCATGCAGGAAGCTGATGAAGTAGACTCTGAGACACTAAAAAAAGGCTTCATTATCATTGGGAAATAGGGCTCTTTTCAGCATGTGTGTATGGGTGGAAATGAGCTGCTTGGCAGAGGTCTGCACTCTTAAAGTGCTTTTCTAGTTGAGCATGTTATTAAATTGCTATCAAGTCATCTCTTTTAAGTGTCACAATTTCAGATAATGGCACTGTTGCATTATATCTATTTTATTTACTTATTCAAATACTTTCACTTTTATATTAAAACTAAGATGTTCAAAGTTCTGAAAGGTAGGGACATTATGTAAGATGGAATGACTGCAGTATTCCTTTCCCATAACTGCTCCAGAAATTAAAACTCTTGCTGGGAGGCAAAGCTTTGAAATGGACCTTGTTTTGAAGTCTTACTAGATGACAAACGATTCTTCTATTAACTGTCCCCACTAGAAATGGGATGTCTTAAAATTGATTGACAGGTTCTTGTATGGCAATGCAATGCAATGCAATTCATTTAATCCTCCAATAAGAACACTATGTAAATTCAGTGTGGGATGTTTACATACATGAATGATGGTGTTTTGATTAAATCATGATGAATAGGATTGATGCCAGATTTTGCAAAGTCTAAAGTACATCTGCCAAGGACAGCTAGAATAGACTGGCAAGAATGTAGGAGTACCAGGAAGGAAGAAAGCTAGGATGCACCAAGGCCCTCACCTTGTGTGACTGTGTGAAGAGACGTCTTCCCAGGGCTGCAGCGGCACGTGGCAGATCATTGTGCCACAACTCCTGTCTAACCTCTGCAGCAAAGCTTTGGCAATGTTCTCAGATGTCTTCCGGTTGTCGTGGACTCGTTTCAGCATCGACGTCGTTTCCTCTGAATCTTCTCCTGACCCTTCTGAGCTCTCTGTACATAAAAAGGAAAAGAAAGTGAAGTGGAACATTGAACATAGCATAGTCCAAACATTTATACTGACCATGCTACACCTAAAATATGCACAAAGTACGTACAAAGCGATACATTGGCCTCCACCTGTACGTAGTTCTAATTTACCTCATCAAACATAAATCATAGACTCGTAAATGGTAGAGACAAGCTGTTCTGTCTACTCCAGTGGTAGGTTCTGACCTCTGCATGTGTAATCTTCAAACAATATGTGACAGGTTAGCAATTACCTCTGGTTAAACATCATCTTCTCCCTACCAAACGCTAATAAAGTTATCTGTACACACCATCAATAGATATACCACTCTGCCAGTAATGAGTGAGCACAACAAATGAATCCTTGAAATTCCTGCAGGAATATAAGTTCAGCTTTAATATTTGAAGGATCCCAGTTAAAGCTTGGACATTGCCATTCTAGGGTGCCAAAGGAATTCATCCTTGGGTGATGTCTCGTTTTGATCTGCAGCAACTGCTTGACTTACAAAATGAGGAATAATAGGCCCAGCACCTCACGGAGCACTCTAAACTAAATAAAGTGAGTAAAAGTTCTCTTTGCTTCAACACGTTGAAGCATGAGACAAACTACTGATGCATAACATTTCTGCGAACTTGTTCAAAGCAAATTCGAAAAATTGGCCTGGCTTTTCCCAGAACACCAGCAAAGCTAACTATTTGTACAAGACTCACCCATACCCATGCCGACCCCTGCTGCCTTGCAGTTGGCCAGGAGGACTGACTGCTCACTGTCCTTCAGGGCCATGAGCACCTCTAGTGCCTCAATGGTCTGCTCGCTATAGTTCAGGGCCAGCTGGAGGGCGGTGTTGTTGGACTCGTATTTGCCCACCAGCATGGTGAGGCGGTCAGCATTGGCCTTGCTCTCCTCCAGCGAGAGCTGCAGCAGGTCGTTCTGGCACTGCAGGTGCTCGATCTTGCTGGCCAGCCGCTCCAACTCCACCTCGATCTCCCGCGCCTTGCTCTCGGGCACGGCCAGCCCGTAGCTGGACAGCGTCTGTAGGATCTCCTGGATGCTGGAGCAGGACTGTAGAGACTGTGCA
Organism: Diadema antillarum; assembly: GCF_040938485.1. Lineage (NCBI taxonomy): Eukaryota > Metazoa > Echinodermata > Echinoidea > Diadematoida > Diadematidae > Diadema > Diadema antillarum. The sequence continues at coordinate 830,711 of NW_027271038.1, forward strand.
AGGTGCTCCGCCACCTTGGGGTTGCTGATCTGAATTCGTATGATGCAATGTTATTAGTGTTTGAGAGAAACATATCTCCTCTCTGATCTACGATTATGGTCTGACTGAAACAAACATCGGAATATGAAGTTAACAGATACATCCAAAAATACATTGTATTTTTTATGTATCCTCATATATAAGCCATGTACTTTGCCTTGATTGCATAGGATCTACGTAATATTCTTAAGTTGGTTTACAGTTACTGTAAAATGGGGCAATTCTGAATGCCCGTGTGGTCATTTTAAAGAACTCATACAGGAAGGCTACATCCACAGTGCATCAGTCACAAGTGGTAGTCATGCAATTAATCCAGTAAAAACGTGAGATTGATATCCCTCGATAACTAATGGTGTACCGTAGTCTGAAGAAGGCAAAGATTTTACTACCAAATGCTACTACATGTGCTTTGGGCTTATAAGCAACTTATAAAGATGCTAGTACATTGTACAACTGAAAGATAATCTGCACATGTTGCAAGTGGAAACTCACCCCAATGTTATTGATATCTGATCCCAACACACAGCGATCACGATTGTTCCTGACGCTGTTGGTGCTCATATTCCGTGCCGGCTTTAACCTCACCCTCTCCGCAACTTTCGCCACCGGCTGGTCGGTTCGCCGGTCGGTCCCCGTCAGGCTCATCTCCCCTGTGCTGGGGTTGACGTTGTGGGCCGAGGGGGAGGGGGATGGAGAAGGGGAGGGGGAAGGCGAGGGGCCAGGAGAGTGGCGAAGGTTGGGGGAGTTGAGTTGCTCTGCTGATGAGGAAGACGTGTAACCACCCAGTTTCTGGTTGTTTGCATGAAGGATGCTCTGGAGTTCTCGTACCTAGTCAGAGCAGAAGGAGAGTACAGAGAATTTCAGTCTCACCAGTGACAGAGACAAAGTGACCTCCTGGCTTTATTCATATACCCCAGGTGAGATTAAGTAGGTGGAAACTCAGGATTTTCAAGGCTTCATCAAACTAAATGTACCTGGCAACTTGTTGGAGTGGAAGACATCATCTTTCCATCTTTAAACTGATCAATAGCAATAGATGATTTTACTGGGTTTATTACTCCTACTCTTTGCGAAACACAGAGATCTTATCTCAACTAATCTTGTACTCATACAGTCCTGCCCTAGAGACAAGAGTGTTTAGCAATTGAGTCAGCCCACCCTGCCTGGAGAAGACACTACACAGGGTCATACACATATGACTGTCAAAGAAAAGTAAGGGATAGTTACGTTGTATCTGCATCTGACGTGCAATTCACCACCATGCTCAAGTTTAATATGGTAAAATTGGACGAAGAAAACAGCAGAGGATGTTAATCAAACTAACTCACGCTTAAAATATGAAAGTTTTAAAGCTTTAAAGTTTCTCATTGTTTTTTTAAAATAAGTGATATCGGGGCAAGCACACACAGGAAATTGTCATAAGTGCTTTACTGAACTGTACACAATTCTTTGCTCATCTCCCTTATGGACATTTAATCAGTACAAATACAACATATCCCTTGCATTAAATCATTGGTTTCTAACAAACACAACAATGATGACAATCGCTAAGAAAGAGGTTGTGATTGTGAAATCACTGACTACAAGCACTGGTGAATTATAGTTTTTGTTTATTTGTGTGAGTATAAATCAATGGGAGAGTTGTGACGTGATTGCCTCCTCCAATGATGCGAGTATTCTGTGAAAATATGCAAAACTTCAAGAAATTTTTTATTTTTGTCTGATTTCGATGAAACTTCTGTCATTGTCTGATTTACTCTATTAAAGTCAACTAGAGTACAGCGTGGAATCGTACTTTCAAGCTTTCGAAATTTCAGCGAGGGCGCAAGAGTGCTCAGTTTTGAATACACCCACCTTCTTTCTCAGCTTGTCCCTCTCGTCTCTCATGCCCATGAAGCTGGCCTTGAGTTTGTGCATCTCCTCCTCCTTGAGACTGAGAGATGAGTTCAGCGTCTCATTCTCCTCTCGCAGCAGGCTGACCTCCTGCTCCAGGCTGCTCCGTCTCCGCGTCTCCAGGTGCAGCTGCCGGTGGCTGTGGTGGCCGTTGGGCGTGGTGCGGTGGCTCTGCGGGGACTGCGCCTCCACACTATCTAGGTCCAAGCTCTCTACCTCTTGGACTGCCTATAAGGACATTTACAGCAGAATCTAATCATGTATGCCATCTACAAATGTGCAGTGAATGATATTATAGGCTGGCCATTGGCAAGTTGACATCCAGATGTTAGTTATCACCATACTGTATGTGCGCTATCATAGAACAGCATTTATTTTTTTAAAAAGTACCTGTTTATATTCACAGAAAATCTTGATTCATGCCACATTGTCATCTAAAGTTGTAGCAAGAAAGTAAGACTTAAAATGCAGTACAGCTAAATGGATTTACAAGCAAATGCATCATGTTTGTTGCAAAATAATGTCAAATAGACCACAAAAAAATCAAAAAAAATTTCACATTATAAATCAATTCAGTTCAGACAAATGTAAGTGAATATTTCAATATATGAACAAATTGAAAAAATACCTTAAAATTACAACCTTCACATGCATTAAATCAATATACCAATAATAACGACCTTCAAATGACCAATCACAAGCTGCATTTGACATCAATTAATCTCTCTGAAATCAATCCAGACATCCTGCACATCTGCATCTGATGCCCTTACCACCACTGGGCCACCTTGATTTACTCATTCATTCTAGTCTAGACAAGTCATTTCCATTCCGATAGTGAGGATTTTTTTTCTATGACTTGACAAGTAAGTATCTGAGCACAATATTAGGAGTGTTCATTGACCAACACTGCAGTCACTATACCTTATTGACTCTGACCTGAAATGCATTGATCAGTATCCATGTATATGGCAAAGTGCATGCTGCATGGATTATGTGGTGTGTCCAAAAATACTGACACATTATGACAGATACATGTGAGCAGGTTTCCACAGATCTTGAGTGAAAAGCATACTGTAGTGTGCAGTATGCTACAACTTTATCCCTCCAAGTATCATTACACCATAGCCGTGTATGTACACTCATGTACATGTGCGGTGTATGTATGTGAGCATCACCACAACAGCCATTAATGGAGTCACCAAACATCAATCTACTGATTTTGGAATGTCTCATTTCTTCAGACTATAAGCTACCCAATGATGTATAATATTTCCATATTTTCATTTCCAAACACGTACCACAGCAACGGAATGAGAGCTGGCCAGCAAATAAATAATTCTGAGCAAATAAGCTTTGAAAGAGTGCAGTCAAGCACGCAGACATTCAAATACAATAGGTCACTACCAAAAACACTTCTGCGACAAGCTTCAGAAAAATTGACAAATTCCAGATATCAAAATTAATCATAGACTTGATACATATAAAAAGAGGAGTTACCCTGTACATGTAGATAAGATTTTCATATAAGGGCAATTACCCCCCTCGCTAAAAACTGGTTAGTGATAAAGTTGGAGTAAAGATTAGGGTTAGGGTTTGGTTTAGGGTGAGAGTTTGGGTTAGCGTTAGGTTTAGGTTCAAGATTTAGGATTAGGGTTAGGGTCAGGGGAAGGGTCTGGGGTAATTGCCCAGGGCGTAATTGCCCGAGACCCAAGATTTTAATTTCCAAGGAAAGATCTATCTTTTTAAAAATCATTCCTGACATTTTTGTCATTTACAAAGTTGAACTCTTTGTGAGGGTAACATGGTTGTGAGTCATATATTCACAATGATGTCACTGGAACTTTTGAAGTAGGAGTTCTGAGTGGAATAGGCAGTATTGACAGCATTGATGCGTGAGATAAAATCTTTATATTACATCAAAACATGTATGACACGCACCAAGCGAAACGTACCTGTAGTAGTAGTACCTGTAAAACCTGTAGTATTTTACAATAGGGCGAACTAAGGTTTGCGCAGTTATGCATATCATTTGACCCCATTAAGGTGTACACAGACTTGGGAAGAAATACTGGGTTTCAAAGAACACAAAGCACAATATTGACTGTAAAGGGTCTTTTCTTTGTTCACTGTAAAATTACAATGCCTCGTGTACCCCTAGCCCAGCATGTCAATTTTAGCTGTGTATCAATTTGACAACAACAATACCATCTGGTACCAAAACTTTTGACATTACAGCATTTAACATTATAATCACCCCTATTATTTGTATGCACACAACTTCCTAACAGAGTACGATAAAGCAGTATATCTCACGCCTTTGGCTATGCTTGGGGTAAGATTTCGTATGAACACCATAGGAAAATTTATGTTTGACTCACACTAGCAATCACTGAAGGAATTTATGCTCCATGTTTCAGAGGCATACTTAGAGTCCACTGATATGTCTTCTGTTCACAATTGTTTTCTCTTTATGGCATAATAGTCCTCATCTTTCAGCTTGACCTTTCTCATATTCAGCAGGAGTGGTTTAACCGCACACTTTAACATCTCTTTAATACTCTAAATATTACATTACGGAGAGTAATGAGTAATATCTTATTGATTGAATAGACAGGCCTTCAACTCTGGACCATATGACCTTTGACATTTGACATCATTCTTAAGTTATTGAGGTTACAAAAATATTCTTTAAGGCAAGAACAAGGATATATGGATGCTTACAGAGACAGGTGAAAGAGTGGGAGGAAAATTGCCTTCAGTGCTGATAACGTATGGAAGCATCACATACTGGTACACAAAAGTACATGCATCATACAGGTATGCAAAATGATATTATATTGCTGACGAACCCGGGCAACATTTCATGAAACTTGTCAGTCACTGACAACCAAATTTCTCAGTGAAAATCACTGACAAAACACTTGATAAAATGTCCCAGGAAAAGGGGAACTTCTTCTTATGATCCTACTTGATGCCAAATCTCACAGTTCTGGGCAATATCTACCTTCCTCCACATCACAAGCTTATATACTGTATACGCCAATATTTTCGCGTACAGATATTTTCGCGAATCATGGTGTCAAAATGAATCTGACATTGGTGATAGATTATAGTTTGTTTTGGTGTCAATAGAGGGAGCTGGTGATCTGGAGACAAATATTTTGGAATAATAATTTAAATACGATTTGAATAGTATATGACAGGAATGTATGGTTAGGGTGTGAGTGTGAAGTGAGTGAGCAGTGAGAGTGAACAGTTGCATTTGAGGCTTGCTGGCGAGAAGGTGCGCAGACGGGTTGACAAGCCAAGAACAGGGCCTGAGCATCATTGCATTTAATTCGGCTGCGTCGCTTGGTGCATTCCCCGTAGACACCACTGGCCGTCACTCAAAAAGGAAAAGGAACCGAGAAGCTGTAAGTTTGCAGAATTTGGTATTATTACTCAATTTAGCACCCGGTAGGAAAGAAATCCTTTTTTTGTTAATGGATTAGAATAGTAATAAAGAAATGTTAATGTTAAAGAGTATAAAGCAAATACACCACGTGAGGTTCTTGAAATATAGCTTGAAATGATGTTTGTTTTTGTGTACGTAATGAGCCAAAATATTTAAGCCAGAAGGAGGACTGGTTCGGTAGCGAGAGGGTTAGGTTATTTGTATTACGTCAAAAATGAGATCGTTTGAGTAAAAGAAATAGCAATTAGATTTTTAATCCTGAACGATGAGTTTTCTTGCTGGTGTAATTGCTACGACATTTTTTTCTGAAAATTGTAATAATTATGATATTAGTAATATTATCGATTTGTGTTGATACATATATCTACGCCAAGGACGATATGTATGAGGATCGATAAAGCGTAGCTGTGAATCGATTCAGACACAGAAATTAATGTTAAGAGAAAGTATGTTTTTTTTTGTGAAATTCGGATATAAATGTTGGAACGACGATAGATACAGTATAAAGAGCATATATGCAAAGTTAGTAAAAGCAGCTAGAAAAGAGTGAGCTTTTACGGGAGAGATTTGTATTGCTTGTTACATGAATTCTATCGCTGGATAGTGATAACTGTCCCATTAATGGTGTGAATTTTTATCTATTCGCAGAGGTTTCTGAAAACGAGTACTTCTGTGCTTATGTATTTCATTCTATGGCAATTTATTGCAACAGAACCGAAATGTGCCATAATTTGTGTGTATTTTTTTGTAAGAAAGGTCAAAATGAATAGGAAAGAAGAAAGTTAATGTGATAATAAGCTGAGGATGTTCGGATACATTTGTACCTTAACACAGTCCTGCAATGGTGAACACAAATGTTGTATTATAGGAGTTGAGGATTACTAGTCGGGTAGAAATGTATTTTGACAAGGGATTGTTGTTATATTCATAGCCGTCCGTATCCAGGCACTGAGTATCCGGACTTGTCCGAGGACGTATCCGGAGTCGGATACCGCCCGGTCTTTGAGTCTTCGAGTAATCCCACGCCCCGCTGTGGACAGAACCAGGCAGACACACGCGAACCGGACAATACCCACGCCAATCGACCGTGTGTATCCGGCCACGCCGTGCTGCCACACCCGTATACGCTTCACGCCGCGACGGACTGCAGGAACAGGCGTCAGCCACCTCGCGTGAACCGCGTATCCGACGCCAGGATCCGGCTTCGCATGAGCAACCCTGTACAGGCATCGCGCGGTTATCGACAACGGGAAAGTGCCATGGATAATGTAGGGACTTGATTCATAGGGGGGTTTTCATACGTAGAAATGCATGCGCTTATATAGGGACTTAGCAGAAAGGAGGATAATATAACAATTTGTTTATATACAAAAAAAAAAAATTGTTTTGTATTTTTCTTCCTTTTTCTTCCTTTTCGTACTTTGGTTGAATAAAAGAGTCGCATGACCCACTTGAGTTGAAACGATAATTCACTGTATTCGGTTTATTATTATGGCGGTCGTCTTCTGAGAAACCCTTTGACAATAATTGGCGACCACGAAGGGACCTATCGAAATAATTTTAAATTGTTAGAGGGGGTATCGGATAGGTGACACTATTGTCTCGATAGTTGTAATTAATCTCTCCCAGTTGATAGTAATTTAATTACTGTTGTGAGGATATATTTGTAATTGTAGCCTGATAATCCAGTGTAATTTTGTGGATATTTTGATTGTGTTTCAGCTTCCACTTAGTTCTTCTTCCGGCCTGTGCCCACGGGGAAAGCACCGTCATTCACGCGCTCGTCTGCTTTGGAAGTGCCGGGTATATGTTCTGCCGGTGAGGCTCTGTTGGTAAGTCAACCCTGTGCGAGAGTAAGAGAGTGAGTGTGATGGATCTAGAAAAGTTAGCCAAGGTAGGGCAGACCTTAGGGTTAGAGGGGACAGAGTTGCAAGAGTTTATTAAGGCGGAACAGGACAAGGCGAGAGAGGCACGAGTGGAAGAGCGACAGAGGATGAAGGAAGAGAAGGAACTGACTGAACTGAAACTTAAGTTAGAACAGGCTAGGTTAGAAGAGGGAGGTAGTAACCGAGTTCAAATAAATACAGTTAGGGCTCCAAAACTTCCAGCATTTCAGTGTGGGAAAGATAATCTAGATGTGTATTTACACAGGTTTGAACGGTACGCTAATGCTCAGCACTGGCCACGTGATGTGTGGGCCGTTCATTTGAGTGCTCTTTTGACAGGTAAAGCATTAGACACATACTCGAGACTGGATGACGACGAGGCACAAGACTACGACCGAGTAAAGGCCGCAGTACTCAAGCGCTACTCTCTCACTAGCGACGGCTTCAGGCGGAAATTCCGTGGGGCAAAGCCGGAAACGGGAGAGACAGCAGCGCAGTTCGTGATACGGATACGGAGCTATCTCGAGAAATGGTTGGAGCTATCCGGCCACAAGCCAACCTTCGAGGAGATGGTGCAACTGGTGCTCATCGAGCAGTTCTTCAACGTCTGCTCCAAGGATATGGAGACGTTCATTAAAGAGAGACAGCCGACTGACATAGACGACTTCGTGGATATCGCCGACAGGTTCATTGAGGCCCGCTCGGGATGGCATCTCGGAGGGCAGACGGGTGGTAAGTCCCGAGGTCACATTAAACCTGAATCTCGTACTAACACTTCCACAGGTGATGCTCGACCCCAACCGGGAGGAGCAACGACTCCCCGCCCGGACGGATGCTTCATCTGCGGAAAGAAGGGGCATATCGCCAGGTATTGCAGAAGCCGAGAGACCAGGAAAGAAAAGGCTGCAGTCGGAATCCAGGGTGGACAGAAACCGGATCCGAACCGGAAAGCTGACGACAAGAAGCCCGACAACCGCACTCCGGAAATGCGAACCGGAGCAAAAGCTGGTCGACCGGATGAGACAGATGTTAGCCCGGTATCGACTCGTAGCAGCGGTTCAGAGGGTAAGCGTCAAATGTCAGAGCACGGTAACGCATGCCTCGTAATCGATTCATGTTTTTCTTGTGCAGAGCCAAGTCCGGATATCCGGATAGCGGATTCGGATCTGCCTCTGATGAGTGTTGCGTGTGGAGAGCAGCCAGTTAGAGCTATGCCTGTGAGAAAAGGCATAGTAAACGGAACGCACGTGGACGTACTACGTGACAGCGGTTGTTCGACAGCGGTGGTGCGCACGGAATTGGTGAGAGCGGATCAGATGACCGGATCGCAACGGACATGCATCCTGATCGACGGCTCCGAGAAGCAGTTCCCAGTCGCCACAGTCATGATCGATTCTCCCTTCTTCGTTGGTGAGTTAGAAGTACTGTGCATGAATAACCCTGTGTACGATGTTATTCTGGGCAATGTTGCAGGTGTTCGTGAGCCTAACGACCCGGATAGCAGCTGGCAGGCGGATAGTGGGCTAGCCGTGGAGACTAGGGCACAGCGCAGGGAGGCAGCCAAACCTCAACGAGCGATGAAAGTGCCACGGCAGGCAGACATTGCAACAGCCGACGAGTTTCGTCGTGAGCAGAGCAATGATGAATCGTTGGAGAAAATTCGACAACAAGCGGAGAGTAGTGAGGTGAAGACGAGCCGAAATGGGAATCAGTCACGCTTCATTGCGAAAAAGGGCTTGCTGTATCGCGAGTTCAGAGCAGGATGCGGCGAGCGGCAGGAAGTCTCGAACCAACTGGTGGTTCCTCGCAAATATCGACGTCAGATTCTGAGTCTAGCACACGAGTCGATACTCGGAGGCCATCTCGGCGCACACAAGACAACGGAGCGGATTTTGCAAAACTTCTTCTGGCCCGGCATTGGAGCAGACACAGTCAGGTACTGCAGATCCTGCGATGTGTGTCAGCGTTCTTTGCAGAAAGGGAAGGTGAGCAAAGTCCCCCTCGGAACCACGCCTTTGATAGACGAACCATTTCATCGCGTGGCGGTAGACCTTGTGGGTCCGATAGTGCCGGTGACGTCACGCGGGAACAGATACATACTGACACTCATGGACTACGCCACTCGTTATCCTGAAGCAGTACCCCTTAGAAACATCGACACCACGTCAGTCGCGGAAGCATTGTTCACGATTTTCTCACGAGTAGGCTTCCCACATGAGATGTTAACGGATCGCGGAACGCAGTTCATGTCCGACGTAATGAAGGAGGTGAGCAGACTGATGTCCATCCGCCACATCACCACTACTCCGTACCACCCGGCCTGTAATGGTCTGGTGGAAAAGTTCAACGGGACCATGAAACAGATGTTGAAGAAAATGTGCGAAGAGCGTCCCCAGGATTGGGATCGGTACATTGACGCGTTGTTGTTTGCCTACAGAGAGGCTCCACAGGCGAGTACGGGATTTGCGCCATTTGAACTCCTGTACGGACGAGCCGTACGCGGACCTCTGATGATTGTGAAGGAGCTATGGACCGACGACAACGCAGAGCCGGAAACAAAATCGACATATCAGTATGTCATGGATCTCAGGGAGAAACTGGAGGACACATGCAAAATGGTGCATGAACATCTGAAACAGTCCCATGACAGGTACCGAGAGCAGTACAACAGGAAGGCGAGACCCAGGTCATTCAAAGTCGGAGATGAGGTACTATTGCTGCTACCAACCGACCACAACAAGCTCTTAATGCACTGGAAGGGCCCCTTTAAGGTAGTAGGCAAGATTGGAAAGCTCGACTACCGGATCGACCTCGGGACGAGGACGACGACGTTTCATGCCAACCTGCTCAAGCAGTATCATCGCCGCCACGACGAAGATGCAGCAGGACTGGTAAGCCACGACGTCGCTGGCGTATCCGTCATCGAGGAAGACGAGAAAGACGAGGACGTCGACGACCTCGGCCCCGAACCCACGTCGAATGAGCATCTCATCCAGACGCCAACACTCACGCAGACGCAAACGGTAGCCGACGTAAAGTTAGGCAGCACTCTGTCTGACGAACAGAGCCGACAGTTGAGGAGACTGATCGGAAACTTTCCCGATGTCCTGACTGATCTGCCTGGCGTGACGAATCTAGGCTGCCACGACATCGAGTTAACTGATCCACGACCGATCAAGTCCCGGCCGTACCCGCTTCCGCATGCTCTCCGTAGAGTAGTCGACGACGAGGTAAAGGAAATGCTCGATCTCGGAGTGATCGAAGCATCATCGTCGCCTTACGCTTCACCGATAGTATTGGTGAAAAAATCGGATGGTACGAACCGATTTTGTTGCGATTTTCGCAAACTCAACTTGGTCACGGTACCAGATGCCGAGCCTATTCCCGACCAAGATGAGATCTTCGCCCAACTGGCGAACGACAATTATTTCAGTAAGCTAGACCTGACCAAAGGCTACTGGCAGGTTCCGCTTACAGAGAGGGCTAAGCCCCTCACGGCGTTCGTGACGCCAAACGGCTTATACCAATTCCGAACCATGCCGTTCGGGTTGATAAACGCCCCTGCTAGTTTTAGCCGAATCATGCGACAGCTTCTTCGAGGGATGGAGTGCGTGCACAATTTCATTGACGACATCTTAGTGCACACCACCACATGGGAAAAACACCTGGAGGTTCTGCGAGAGCTCTTCAAGCGTCTTCGCCAGGCAGGTCTGAAGGCAAAACCGTCGAAGTGTTTGCTTGGGCAAGAGAGCCTGGAGTTTCTTGGGCATCAACTCGGCAGAGGCAAGATCCAGCCGCGGACCGAGAAGGTAGAGGCCATCAAGCAGGCAGAACGACCGCGAACCAAGAGGCAACTCCGCTCATTCCTTGGCCTAGCGAACTATTACAGAAAGTTCGTGCCGAACTTCGCGGCCCTCGCGGTACCCCTCACCGATCTGACTCGGAAGGGGGAACCAAACCAGGTGAGATGGGGGGAAGCGCAAGAAAATGCGTTCAAGTGTCTAAAGGGGAAGATTGCAAATGCACCCATTTTGCATCTCCCAGACGTCGATCGCACCTTCTTCCTCCGAACTGACGCTTCGGAGAACGGAATCGGTGCTGTGCTACTTCAGGAATTTGACGACGAAAAGTTCCCAGTAGCGTTTGCCAGCAAGAAGTTGCTCGATCGAGAGCGAAGATACTCGACGATTGAGAGAGAGTGTCTTGCTGTCATATGGGCAGTGCAAAAGTTCGAGCCGTATCTCTACGGGAAGGAGTTCGTCCTCGAAGTCGACCACGAGCCCCTCCTTGCTATGCGGCGAGGCAAGCTCGCCAACGGACGAGTGATGCGGTGGGCTCTCGCTCTGCAGCCGTTCCGTTATCGGATCGAAGCTATCAAGGGGAAGGAGAACGTTGGAGCCGACTACATGAGTCGCATCCAGCAGTAGCACTGATCAGTAAGGAGTCAGGTAAACAGTGACAAGGATGAAAAGGTGTAACAGAGAAATGTCCAAACCAGCGTTTTTCTGTTTATACACAGAGTACGTAGAATGATAATGTCACACGGGCAATCTAATTTCACCAAAATATTTTCTGAAAAAGGGGGTAAATTGTCAAAATGAATCTGACATTGGTGATAGATTATAGTTTGTTTTGGTGTCAATAGAGGGAGCTGGTGATCTGGAGACAAATATTTTGGAATAATAATTTAAATACGATTTGAATAGTATATGACAGGAATGTATGGTTAGGGTGTGAGTGTGAAGTGAGTGAGCAGTGAGAGTGAACAGTTGCATTTGAGGCTTGCTGGCGAGAAGGTGCGCAGACGGGTTGACAAGCCAAGAACAGGGCCTGAGCATCATTGCATTTAATTCGGCTGCGTCGCTTGGTGCATTCCCCGTAGACACCACTGGCCGTCACTCAAAAAGGAAAAGGAACCGAGAAGCTGTAAGTTTGCAGAATTTGGTATTATTACTCAATTTAGCACCCGGTAGGAAAGAAATCCTTTTTTTGTTAATGGATTAGAATAGTAATAAAGAAATGTTAATGTTAAAGAGTATAAAGCAAATACACCACGTGAGGTTCTTGAAATATAGCTTGAAATGATGTTTGTTTTTGTGTACGTAATGAGCCAAAATATTTAAGCCAGAAGGAGGACTGGTTCGGTAGCGAGAGGGTTAGGTTATTTGTATTACGTCAAAAATGAGATCGTTTGAGTAAAAGAAATAGCAATTAGATTTTTAATCCTGAACGATGAGTTTTCTTGCTGGTGTAATTGCTACGACATTTTTTTCTGAAAATTGTAATAATTATGATATTAGTAATATTATCGATTTGTGTTGATACATATATCTACGCCAAGGACGATATGTATGAGGATCGATAAAGCGTAGCTGTGAATCGATTCAGACACAGAAATTAATGTTAAGAGAAAGTATGTTTTTTTTTTGTGAAATTCGGATATAAATGTTGGAACGACGATAGATACAGTATAAAGAGCATATATGCAAAGTTAGTAAAAGCAGCTAGAAAAGAGTGAGCTTTTACGGGAGAGATTTGTATTGCTTGTTACATGAATTCTATCGCTGGATAGTGATAACTGTCCCATTAATGGTGTGAATTTTTATCTATTCGCAGAGGTTTCTGAAAACGAGTACTTCTGTGCTTATGTATTTCATTCTATGGCAATTTATTGCAACAGAACCGAAATGTGCCATAATTTGTGTGTATTTTTTTGTAAGAAAGGTCAAAATGAATAGGAAAGAAGAAAGTTAATGTGATAATAAGCTGAGGATGTTCGGATACATTTGTACCTTAACACAGTCCTGCAATGGTGAACACAAATGTTGTATTATAGGAGTTGAGGATTACTAGTCGGGTAGAAATGTATTTTGACAAGGGATTGTTGTTATATTCATAGCCGTCCGTATCCAGGCACTGAGTATCCGGACTTGTCCGAGGACGTATCCGGAGTCGGATACCGCCCGGTCTTTGAGTCTTCGAGTAATCCCACGCCCCGCTGTGGACAGAACCAGGCAGACACACGCGAACCGGACAATACCCACGCCAATCGACCGTGTGTATCCGGCCACGCCGTGCTGCCACACCCGTATACGCTTCACGCCGCGACGGACTGCAGGAACAGGCGTCAGCCACCTCGCGTGAACCGCGTATCCGACGCCAGGATCCGGCTTCGCATGAGCAACCCTGTACAGGCATCGCGCGGTTATCGACAACGGGAAAGTGCCATGGATAATGTAGGGACTTTATTCATAGGGGGGTTTTCATACGTAGAAATGCATGCGCTTATATAGGGACTTAGCAGAAAGGAGGATAATATAACAATTTGTTTATATCCAAAAAAAAAAAATTGTTTTGTATTTTTCTTCCTTTTTCTTCCTTTTCGTACTTTGGTTGAATAAAAGAGTGGGATGACCCACTTGAGTTGAAACGATAATTCACTGTATTCGGTTTATTATTATGGCGGTCGTCTTCTGAGAAACCCTTCGACACATGGTATCAGTGGCATTTTCGCATGTTGTTAAATTCGCGATTGATACTATAGTACAGGTAGTAGTAGGGTCTACTGCCAAGCCCGAGAAACACGGTCAAACACTTGCCAACGTCGTACTCGTAACGTTTTTCCATTTGCATTGTGACTTCCCAAATGTGAAAATAGAAAAGACACAGTAGAAGATTTATAAAATGAAACAATTATGGGAACTTGCAGTGAGACACTCACACACGGCATTCACACGGTGGGCCCTGTTGCTGTACGTACACAAGTGTAGCGCTAGCGCACGGTGTCTGGTCGGGCTAACATGCATCCTAACCTGCGCACACGGCGTCTGGTCGGGCTACATGCATCCCTAGGCCTCACCCAACCACGTCGAGCCGGTGTTCGTTCGCGTAGGGTAACGTAACACAGAAATTGCACATTTTTAATGCATGTTTAGCATCGTACTGCACTTCCACAATCGGTCGCACCGTAGCGTAGGTACTAGTAACATACAGTATGTGTACATACTGTACTGGCCGGTGTAACAGTCGCGTTCTGGTCCAGCCAGCGTTGGATGCATTTTGTCATCAATTTGTACATAAGGTATGACGGGTTAATATTTTCGCGTGTCTTTAATTTCGCGATCAGCCCAAAGCTCGCAAAATTAGCGAAAATAAAACCCTTGCGAAAACTAACGGCGTATACAGTATATAACAGATTATCTTTCTGCCACTCCTCTTTGATATGTAGTAAACTTTATGGGGATGAGACTATAGTGTATAATCTAAACTCTAAATTTCTTGTCAGAGAAATAAACCTTGCAGCACTTTCTACATACACTGTAGTTTCATTTTGAAGTACAAATCGTTACACATACGGGAAGAGTAACTTGATTATCTCACCTGTAACGTTCTTTGTTTGATTTCTTCTGAGGCAGAAGTGAGCTTCTCAACTTCTTGCTCCGCCGACTCGATGTGCTTGCGGTACGTGTCGGCCACCTTGCGCCCCTCCATTGCACATTCTAACTCCCCTACCACGCGGGAGAGCTCTGCTCCAAGGTCATTGCACTGATCTGCAATGTAGGATGACCATGAGGAGGTGGGGTAAGAATGATAACATAGTTACAGTAAGGATGTCTCCATCTACCCCAATACACTCCCATCTCCTGTCTTCCTGTTTGCACCATGATTTCAGGCACAAACTTTCAATCCATGGGGAGCATCAAAAAAAGAAAACTCTGATGAATGTATATATGACAGGCATATCACATGCTTTGTAATCATGAAGGAAACAGCTAGTGAGGGGGAGGTGGGCATTTCATACAGCATTTTGTCAGACATTTTTCCCTGACATATTTGCTCTCAGCCGATCAGATGCAAGGGTTTCACTAGCTTATAACACTATGTCAGAAAAAAAAAGGTCTGACAAAACGCTTCATAAAATGCCCCCAGGTTGGCTGGAGAATCTAAAAAAACAAAAACAAAACAAAGAAAAAAAGGGCTCCAGAAAAGGCCTCAATGCCAAGTGACCAGAGAGAATATTTTTCTCCTACAGAACCTTGCCTGACCATTAGTGACTTGTGATCTATGCCCTTGAATACCAGCACAAATGGGTCAATGCCAGAAAATCAACACTGGGTCTTTTATTTTGTCTGCTTTCAGCTGAATACTAAACCTTGCTGCTCTTTACAGCTTTCTAACAAGCACCAATGCTTCCATGTCAGCACTGAGCTGATATTGTATTTGATGTCTGTGCCCGTTTCAGAAACCATTTATAGCACAATATATGAAATACTTCAGAGACGTTGAATACACTGTATTTGTGATTGAAGATTTGTGTTTGAAAACAATCAGTAAACCATCTCACATGACTTTCATTCAATTAGAATCATGTCAAATGGAGTGGTGCTCTGCTATAATTACATTATCATGTAAATGGTTCTCATTTTGTCATTAATCACTTCCTATTTCTTACTGGGAAATGTGAGCTGGTGCAATTGTGTGTCTGGTCCTTTAAATCTAATCAACAAACACATCATTATGGATGGCAAGTCTACACTCTATTATGGTCTCTCTGACCAGTGGGAAATTCTTGAGAAATCAGGCTTATTTTGCCAAACTTAATGCAATTTCCTGCACATACACTTGATGCTTGCTAGATTTGAGTGATTGACTGCAAAGTGTGGCTGAATTCCCCTCAGACTACCACTGTACCAAGAATACTGAGCAGACTCCATATATGTCCACAAATCTGGTACATGGACCTTCAACTTTCATGGACATATTGTCACGGATATATTGTCACTATAAAAATGATCAAGTTCTGAGTTTTCTTTTCCATTATAACTTATATATATTTTTACTTTGAAGTCAAAAGCTACTCAATATTGGATCCAGAGTAAACTTTAATGCATCTAGAAGAAATAGAGATTTGTCATGTGAGGCGCTTAGGCCATTATCAATGCCCCAAGTGACAGTGGTAGTACATGCCAAGTGCATAAGTGGAAATATTATTTTGTGTAATTTTACACATAATTGGTTTTGAATGTACCTGTATAGAGCTTGGGCCAGTATAACAGATAAGAGGGAAATGGAAATATAATGCACTGATCGCAAATATATCACTAAATCCACCAAGACCGAGTTGAGCAAGACATGATGTATTTGTAGTAAAAGAGAAATCACCCATTCATAAATTTCCATGATATACAATTGGAGGACTCACTATTTTCTCCATATCTTAAAGGGGTGATATAGTTTTGGGTGAGATGGGGCTTTTTTTTTTTTGTGAGATGATTAGAAACAACTTTTTACATATATTAAAGCGCATACAATTCCAGGAGGAATTCAAAGCTGATTTGATGAAAATCGGTTTTGAATTGGCCAAAATATCCAAAACAAAGTGATCCTGACAAAAGTCGGGACCCACCTTTTATTAGGATCCCTTTGTTTCACTATGTTTTCTGATGTCTCAGCCATTTCAAAATTGATTTTCAGGAAATAAGCTTTGAATTCCTCTAGAATTGTATGCTATTTAATTTTTCATGTGTGGTTTCTATATTATCTCACAAAAATTTAAAAGCTGAATCCCATCTCAACCAAAACTGTACCATTCCTTGAATCATGGACTTCCTGTTTGTTTTTTTTTCTTTGAAGCTATAATAATGCTGAAGAAACGAAATGACATCAACCCGTATCTACACCTGAGACTCATGAGGCAATTACCTCAAATGCCATCATGCAGTAGTACCCAGCTGAGCGTCATGAATCTTGCGCTACTCACTAATGCATTGACTACATTATGTATGATATGCTAACTATGGACAGGCATATGTACCTGGGTAAATGTGTTAATACTAAGTCACACTGTGTGAGATTACACTGTACATTCATACATATCCTTGGCAATACTTGACAGAATTTTGTTTTTTCTTTCACAATGTACAATGTATTGAAAGCACTGAATTGATGACACATAACATTTTTGACTGTTGGACATGTCTCTGCAATTAATTCCAATATTCAGGCACAATGTTATATCATATTTACAACTGCAATGTACTACCAGGCATTTTTCTACAAACTAAACAGCAGACATTTATTATAGTTCACTATTTCACCTACTTCTGTAAAAATAATCTACAAATGCTTGTATGTTGGTCACATTCATTCGAAAACAGTGAATGCTGAAGCCAGTGTATTGTATGGTTGTTCACACGTTGCTTCAAACAGGAAAAAAAAAATTGATACATTCCATATTCTGAGTGTTCATCAAAAGGTCAAGAGAACAACATAAGAGGGGTCAAGTGAGGACTGGTGAGGGCCTGGTCTTACCTATGTTTGCTGCCGAATCAGTCTCAGGACAGCTGCTGTCATTACAGCTCCCTCCACTGTTACTCATATTACTGGGAGGACTGGAGGCAGATTGGGAGAATTCATCCTCCTCTCTGTAAGAAGGATGGAGAAAAGGAGTAGGGAAAAGATGAGAGAGGGGCCATATTGAAGATAGTCATCTCCAGTCTGAAGCAGCTGATACTAAATACAAAGCATTGCTCTGAAATCATTTCAAGAACAGAAGAAAGTAAATCAATGCTGACAACAAACAAGCATACACACAATATTAAAAACAAAACAGAACATTATATGGATTAAGCATTTGTCTTTGTTAAAAACAATACCCGGTATGTTAATACATTGTAGCTTCAAATAAAAGCTTTTATATGCCTTCAAGATTAATGGCCTGAAACCAGACCATCGGAATGTTTGAACTTACACAATACAAACGAACAGGACAAAAGTGGCTTTATGTCAACACAGCATTAAGCCTATTTTTTTATGGAGTAGGGTATACTGTAATAATAGATCTTGTGTACTGATTGATATTGACATTTGTAACAGAATTTCTTTATTATTTTCCATCTTCACATGGAGACAGTTGGCAGACAAGCATAAACAGTGACGGTATCCATCAGCCAGTGCAATGCAAAATATAGAAAAATGTATAAAAATAGCAGAAAGCAGGTCAATGCCATCAGCGTGACAACCTGTCACAGCTATTCCACATGTACACTTGATGGAAACCTATTGATTACCAGCTACAAAAATAGGGAGTGAAATTTTAGAGTGTTGACCTTTCCTTGTGACCTCAACCATTATTTGCCCTGAATCTCTCTACCCTGCCCTGAATCTCTCTAAGTTGCCCTAAATACTCCATTTTGACAGAGTATGGAGACATTCTTGAATTGATGCACACACTGAAAATGACAAATCAATGTTTAATTCTACCACTGCATACAGCACACTGCTATCTTGACATACTAATAGCGAAGCTTTTGATGCTTGCTCCCTAAAAATGAAAAAAAAAAAGAAGTGTTACAATAGCTGTGGATGTTTACATGGCAAGTGTTCATGTATTGTGTTACAGTATACTGTAAAACATGATATTTTCGCGGCATTAAATTTTCATGAATTGGAGCCGACGGCCTTTTCTGTGGCATGAAATTTTCGCAAGTTGCCTCTAACATTCAATGCATATAGTGAAGACAAGAACTTTCGCGTACGTTTCAATTTCGCAAATATTGCCTCTCGCAAAATTCGCAAAATTAAAATGCACGTGAACATTCCTCGTTTTACAGTAACACAAATCCAGAGCATTTTTAACTCATTTCAAAGTTACTATCTCCATTAAGTGTTTATGATTGGGGGTCTTAGGTTTAACAACATTAATCTGAAATACGATAGAATTTCAATGCAATCATGTTTAATTACCTGTCAATACAATTCCAAGGCCAATATAATGCAATCATTGTACATTGTACCTACACTCATAGATCTTGTAAAAGCAAGAGGGAAAAAAAAACCTACATAAGCACACACAATTCAAACTTTGTCAATTTCGTTAATTCTTTCATGAAAACTGTCAAGGTTCTGTCTATTGTTTGTGCATCCATTTTTGTGATAACAATGTTTTCATCCTTTCCCTTTCCTTGAAAGTGATGGATTCCCATTATGAAAATGAATTGCTAGGGCCCCATTTATGAGTATGAAATGCTTATAAATTAAGCTTGATTGATTGAGGATATAACAGCATCCCATAAAGGTTTCATTATGTGAATTTGCATCAAGGAAGGTCCATTATTAATACAAACACCGAGAACTGGGCACACTGCATAGATGCTGTATACTGGGGTATTCTCCTTGCTCTACCTTCTGCCCCAGCTCAACCAATTTTCACGGCCACATACCTTGTATTGGAACCAAAAATTGCAGTAGCCTGACCTCTACCCTCATAAATCTAAAAATATCTGGGAAGAAAACCCTGTCCCCAACAACCTCCATTGTGGATGAGTGAGCATGCGCTATATGTGTACCTAAGCCATATACAGTAGGACCTCCATTATCCGGCCAGCTCTGGACTGGCGGGCATCCGGATGATCAATTTTGCTAGATATTACTATTAAAGAGATATGCTCAAATACAGCACTTTCTAGCATAGGCCCATCATGCTAGGGGTATAGAAATTCTACACATGTTAGTGCATTTTGACCTTAAAGCTATCAAAAATTGATTCAAAATAAAGCATGCACCATTTGGAAGCTAAACAAACAGAAAAAAATTCGAAAAGCTTCCTCCCTTCAAAAGCACTCCAGGGCAATATGGGCAGGAGGGCCGAGTTTTACCATAATTTTACGGAAGACAACTGGCTTCTATACAATGAAGTCATCCTTTTTGGCTAGCAGTACTTTTTTAAAGATGGTGTTACTGACTTCCTCCTGTCTGCCGAGTCATTTTTACTGTTACCCGCAGACAGGAACCAATCTTAAGCATGCAGTCCCCACAATCCCCTGACCCAATCCCTGTCTCCCTGGATGACCAGGAGGATAACATCTTGGACCAGGAGATGATTTAAAGGGGGACATTCCTCTTTCCACAAGCATTCCCAATTTAACACAAATTTACCTCTATGGACGTTGCTGTCAAAAATGGCAGGGCTCATATTTCACATTCAATTACTGATGAATTGGGCTAATTGAAAAAAATCAGTATTAGTGTTTGTAGGTCCTCATTATCTCAAAATTGGAGAAATAGCTAAATGCTTGTTAAATCATATTTTGATAAATTGTTATTTTCCTACAGCATCCGTGTCTAGCACTTTCGAGGAGCAATTTAATCAAATGATTTCATGCAGCTTTTGGAAGATGCCCACAGTGACATCATGTTATATTGATCCATTGACATTAAGCTGGTGTGGGCTTTCTTCATAATTGAATTCCAATTTCCATCAACTTTCCTTGCATCTGTTGCCTTTGTTTTATAATTTCCTTTTAGCTTGCATCTTTGTAACTGTAGTTCTGCTTTAAAAAAAAAAATATATATATATACATATATACAGTATATATCACATTTGTAGCCTGTATGATAGATACATTTTTTGAGTACTGCATCCTAAAACAGCTGTGTATATGAAGTGCAGTTCAACAAATATCATAATTATAGGCCATAAAATAAAATGTTCCTTTGACGTAACCTGAATCCACATGCTAAACGTGTATCTTGTAGAACACTATTCATCCTGTGTGACCATACAATGGTAATTAATGAAGTACTGTATACACCATACATTTCGCGAATATAAATTTTCACGAATTGGGAATTCCGGACGATTTCGCAAGTGGTTAAATTTGGGATCGTGGAGTCCTGAAGAGTGCACGCATACGTCATATTCACATTGGGATCAGAGTCAATATTTTCGCGTGTCTTTAATTTTGCGAATAGCACCTGACTCGCGAAATTCGCGAAAATAAAAACCTCGCGAAATATTCGGCGTATACAGTATTGAAAGATTTTGATCATGTCATTACTTTTCACTTTTCATTTTGGGAGGGTACATATGAGCAATGCGGTATGTTGTATCTGGAGGTATGCGATTACGTCTAGAATTTGATCTCATGCGAAAAATCTGCAGATAAGAATAAGTTGATGTGCATACTGTACACCTTGTAAGACACATCATCTACGAATAAATTAATGTGCATACTTACACCATGTAAGACACATCATCTACATTTGCCACAAAAGTAAACACCACTAATAGTGATTTCATGGTGAGACCCTCATATCTAATTGTTGTCTGTCTTCATAAGTCAGTTCTGGTAATGACTAATAGATGCTCATTATTCATTCCTTGCTGTCCCTAATTATTATCTTTATTCTGATTAATGGTCTCTCATCACTTATAATCAGATTTGTCAATCTATAACTACACATCACTCTCAGTCTCAACCAATGTTCTATTTATGTTAGTGCTGTAATGACTTGCACGAGGTGGATCTTGTCAAATAAACTGAATGAAGTTGAAGTGATGTTTGAAGCAGTTCCTTAAATTGTCATGATCTTACAGCTTTTTTTTTTAGATATTGGACAACAGACACTGCATTTTATAAATTGAAATATCATCATCATCACCTCCTTCTTCTTCCTCAAGGGCGTGCATTGACTTTAGCCTACAGCTGTATGTCATCTCGGTTCCATGAACTGTAGTAGCACCTCCAGATCTACCCATTACCTAATGTTATCAAGGCCTGTGTCACTCTTCATCGCCTAACTTCTCCCTCTTCTTGCAACCCTCTCCAGGCTCCCATAGTTGATATGAGGGGATCACAATGCAGATAGTTGAATTTACTTGCACAAAATCTGTACTGTGTATACATAGGATATATCAATTTATTAATTAGTCATAGGGGGAAAAAAAGTTCCATACTGATTTCATTTAGAAACATGAAGCTATAATATGCAACGTACAACTCTATGCAATCTGTGCATTGGGTCTGAACAATAAGACACCCATCTTAAACATCACAGACTCTTTGGCCCAAATTCGGTACAATTGAAACCATGGTTTAAACCATGGACAAAGACCATAGTTTTTTATGGGATGCCAAGTGTCACATGGCCTATTTCGTTACGAAATCAGTCATTTCGTCGACAAAATGGTCATTTCATCGGTGAAATGTTCATTTCGTTACAAAATGCAATATTTCATAATGAAATGGTAATTTCGTCAACGAAATGACTGATTTTGCAAAGAAATAGGCCATGCGACACTTGGCACCCCATAAAAAACTATGGTCTTTGTCCACGGTTTAAACCATGGTTTCAATTGTACCACCTTCGTGAATTCGGGCCTTTGGGTTTCACTTTTCTATGATAACAAAACTGATTAATTGACAAGGATTGAAAAGTCTGAAGTCATAAATACATGTAACTATGGTTACGTTGCTGTTCCTCATTCAAACTTCTGACAGCGAAAGAGAAACTATGCTGCAGATAAAGAAGACTGCCTCCACCATGCTCTCAGTTACATGGAATGAAGGGCCCAGATCAGAGTGGCCCTTTAACGACAAAGGCATATCTGGAGTCCAGGACAAACAGACAAGCATAGCGGACCAAATGGCAGAAGCTGTATGTGAGAAGATATGTCAGGCATGCAAAACGCCTCGTCTATTCTCTCACATACACTGGAGCGATCCCTGGTGTCTTTGGCTGCGATTGTACATCGAGTACTACTGTCATTAATCATTCATCTTGATGTCAAATACGTGAACCTCAAACTGGCAGGAAAATCTCCCCTTCTCTCCTTCCGTCCCTAGGCTTTGTTTTCATGCATCTTCATCTCTTTTCTTGTCGTGGCCACACACCAAAAAAAAAAAAAAGAATAGAAACAAACTAAATTGAAAACATGCTGTGTTCAATTATACATTAGAACAGTCATGTGTTCTTACTTCCAACTGTTTTGGTGCAATGCAATAAAGTAACTTACACAATCTTCCTTCTCAACTTTACCTGGCAAAGTGAATAAATGTATTGGTACTACAAGTTATTCAAGAAAACTTCACCATTTCGTGATTACCCAAGCTATCCAGAACTCTGAAGTGGTGAATAAAATTTGCATTTAAACTTAAGTGCCCTGTGGAAGCCCAATTAATGTAATGTATGGATTTAAAATGGAAAATAGATTTAGTGTAACATAAATTTCAGATTGAAGGAAAAGCATTGCAAAACGTTTCTCAATGCCATATCATGATTTCACAGTTGTACATAAATGCACAATAAATAATAATTTCAGTATTTGAAAATGCTACATGTACAGTGTACTTCCTCTATCCCCATACAGTGTACATTCACAATTTTTCTCCCTAGTGCCCATTTGGGCCATTAAAATCTTCACATTTGACATATTGGTAGCCTGCAAAAGAAATAAAGTGGCCCGGAATAAAAGGAAATATGAAAATTCATATTTCATTTTTGCTGCCTGAAAGGGCCACCAAGAGACAGTCTTTTCAGAAATTTTGAAACCAGACATTGCGATATACATGTATCACCAAAAATAAGAAATGAAAAATATACAGAGCAAGTTTACCCGAGTCTCAATACAACTATCAATGCATCCACATATTAACATACTGTATAATCATGAGCACAAATTGTCTTCCCAGTCAAAATCCTTCCTACTTCTATTGTTTACAATCTGTATCCTGTGTTGCTCACAAGTCATATACTGTGGAAATAGACATATGAAATTGGGTAGCTGTTTTTCAGAGATGAATAGCACTTACATATGGACTTTTCCCAGGATGGTCAACAGATTTATCATCATTGTTACCTTAGTGACAGAAATGAACATATTGTTTGGACTGCTTACAGGGGGCTGTTTGGAGTCTAGTCTCTCAGACTCATGGCTTGAATACTTTCCCATTTTCTTTACTCAACCTGTTTCCTACTTGAATCCCACCTTTCATAGCTTTCCTAGCTATTATCTACAAAATATACACATATTACGTATTTATATCATATAAATATTTTTCTTTTTCACAAAATCTGCCAACTGTACCTACTGCAGTAACAGCTAATCCTCGAAGCCCCTTGCTAACATTTGCAGATCACTCTACAGAAAAAAAAAAAAAAAAAAACAGCTTTAGTGCTCCAAAATAGTTCTAGAATGTGAGTTAGGGACAAACTACAACCAACAAGAAAATGTTAATCAATATAATC
Source organism: Diadema antillarum (assembly GCF_040938485.1). Lineage (NCBI taxonomy): Eukaryota > Metazoa > Echinodermata > Echinoidea > Diadematoida > Diadematidae > Diadema > Diadema antillarum. Next base: position 855,014 of record NW_027271038.1, read on the forward strand.
AATGCAAAGTATTGTTAAGTATACAAAATGTGAACAATAAATTACAAACTGTTTCTAGAATAAGCCGTCACCACAGTTTATTGAGAAAATTAGTGATATCCCCCTATATCACAGGATATGACAAACAAACATACAGGAGAGTACACATGTCCAAATTCTATTTCAACTTTAACTGTAAGTGTCGTTTGAAACTGTTCATGAATTTATCAATCTCTTGTAACTGCAATTTATAATTAAACAGAACCCAGAGTAACTCGCAAGGGATAAAGGAAGGATGTTCACTGACACCAAACATACTTAATGATATCAAAAGAAATCAACCTCATCCAGTCATTCCTACAGATCAATGGGCGGGAAACATGTTACATTTTGCCTCTTTGGAAGATAACACTTCACAAAACATGCCCTCTTCCCATTTTTGTCATCCTCATAACAGAAGAAAGAGGGAACTGCTGCCACTAAGTCTGAACTAAAGTCAGGCTCAGTTCAAACGTGATGCCTCTTTCTGGGTCAGAGCAACACTGTAAGCTCAGTCTCGGTTCTACGTGAGCTTGGACACAAAGAAGTCTACATTGAAACCACGTAAGACAACAAGCCTGGTTTGTTCAAATGAAGGGCAATTTGTCAATCAGAAGCCTAGGCTTGTTTGCAAATCTGCATTGTTTTGGCTAAACTCAAGCTGAAACTTGCATCCTCTGCCCCTGCTCTGCCAGTCCAATAAAGCTTGTGCTATTGGATTGGGCTGTAAACCTGCATGTAAATAGACATTCCCATTTGTCTAGTACTTAATACAAGCACATGAATTTGAATGGCATCTACATAGATCTGTATATCTCTAGATGATGTGGAAATGGTCAATTCTGATTCCTTGGAAACATGCATGTGGCAGTGTTAAATATTGCCTATAATTTTCTTTGTGTAGGGCCTACTACATTTAGATCCCTACAACTGCCACAGCTTGGAATACAGCAAACAGAATACTGGCTTGTAAATTCACGCTTCACCCTTTATGTGCATAGGTACTTGCCAAGCTCTTTATTAGCTTTCAGTTAATCCCCCAAACTTGACCTTGTTATTAGTGAGACAGCCCACTCAGGCATAACATTGCATCCAGTCCAATGGGCAAAGCCATTGTGATACAAAAGGGATTTTCTAGGGGATTAGGACATCTCTACTCATTGGCACGTAAGTTTCAGGACATCTATGACAATAGGCCAGGAACAAGATCCAGAGGATGTGCCATCTATAGAATGTGCCCCAATAAAGCACAGTATGGGTTCAACAGCACCAAAGCCAATGCCAATGGGGTCTCTGATGTCTATAAACATATGGCATGAGCCTTGTCTTTCAATGCATACATGGATGCTACAATCCCTGAGAATTGCACCCTAAGCCATTTTATGAAAAAGTCCAGACTAGACCCAGACTCAACCCAGACCAGGAGGCAGAGTGAATGAGCTATTGCACTCTGCAGATGAATGCTCCTGAATAGCCAAACGGCCTAAGATCTATGCAGTTCACCTTTGTATGTTTATAAAAAAATGTGCTAACCTTTCTGCAAGTCATCCTTGCATCACCATGGAAACCAAACACAATTATGCACAGACATAAAATGGAGGAGTAGAAAATGTAATGCCCTAGCACCTTGTGGTAAAGTAAACTGATGAATAAAAGGTTGAGGTCACCACTGTCTGCCACAGTAGCTTCAGGATATGGAGTTGATGAATATACACACCAGAGCTGGGGAATACCAACAAAGACTGAAGATGAATCCTGCTTATTATTTGAATGTCTACGTCATTGCATTTCATCAGGTTACCCAATAAAGTTTATTTACTCCCTCTATGTGGTTTATCTATTTTTCTGGTCAGACATACTTTAGGCCCACTCACACAGTCACCAATATAAAATGTACTTATTTGGATCATTTGAATCACGACACAAAGACCATTTTGTTGTATGTGGATATGATAATATGGTTGTTAGGAAGATTCAAATCATGATCTGCGCACCACTATAAGAATGACGTTTCTGAAATAGTCAGGCTTTTTTGTAAATAGTCACAATTATTTGCAGTATGAAGTGAAAAACTGCACTGTTTTTTTTAATATCCCGTAATGCAAGGTGCACTGGACAGTCAGGTCAAAGTTGGATAAAACTCTGAGACTCACCCACGTGCAGTTTTTGGCCTCGCTCAAACCAGTGCATTTTGAGTTATGATTTTTGTGTTGCTGTTAATGGGTAACCCTTTTTTACTTGCCTGTGCACACTGTGTAGGACATGTGAACCAGAGCACAAAAAAAGAGCATGATCTGAATCGCGATTCAAATCATGCTTTTTCAATGTTCGTGAATGAGCCTTCCGTAAAAAAATTTGTAATGGGAAGATTAAAGATTTTTTTTTAAAAAGCATGCAAGAAAAAGGACATACAGGGAACTGTAATATCAATATCTGCCCATTGAGGGTACAGTATCACCAAAAAATGCCACAGGACTTACTTGATGGTGTTGCCATGTGTCCTGTCAATCTTCTTGTTGAGTTCGGCAATAACGCTGTGTAGTTCCGTAATCCGCTCCTCGTAACGCACCGCCTGCTGATCCAGACGGTCATCATTATCCTGCATCAACCGCGCCTTCTCCAACTAGACAGAACATTTGAAATCAGGAAATCAGTAAATTTGTCTGTATGTTAAAGATATTAGATTTTCTCTGAATGAAACATGTCAACCTGTATAATATGGATGTGTAACTATACTTTGTTTTGTTTTTATTAAAAAAAAAAAAAATCTTCCTTTCCATTCATTTCTCAATTACATGTAATACTTCACACTGCCAGCAGCTAATCTACAATGTACACAGTCAGGCCATAATCATACATTGCAGTGTGTGGGGACGACGATGTAAACACAATCCTGGGGGTCAAAAGATAGCATCTGCCACTCATCGCATATTTGCATGACTTCAGATCACCAGAGTGGAGATGTATCTGCATCCTTAGATGCTTGAAAATTCTCTTGCTTGTTTTTTCAAGTGATCAAGAGGCATATTGCCCTACCCCTACGGCACCCCAACCTGAAATGTACACTGACAAACACATGCACACACACACACACACACACACACACACATATCTTGGAGTGCAAAATACTGGTAGTGCCATAAATTGAGGAGAGGTGCATTTCAGGAAAACTGACCGGTTTGCAATTACTGGAAATGTAATGAGGATGTATAGCGTACATGTATGGTGTACACAATGAAAATGGTAAGTCAATTACTGCATACATGTACACTTACATACAGCATGTATGTAACATACAGGCTTGTATGTGCACTAAAATGGTAAAAACTTACCATTACCACCCATTTTATGCAATTTCAAACTAATCCACTTTTACAGCATCAAAAAACCTATTAAACACAAATGAAAATAAATACAGTTGACCCACCTCTCCTCAAAAATTGCTCTTCATCTGAAATTTACATCTTTTGACCTGATTTCTTCAACAAGTCAACTGCAGAAAGCTACTGATAATATGTGTAAACCCCACTAGAATGCTTTAAATCAACTTACTCTTCTTCCATGGTAAGATGTAATATTTGCATTCTGAAAAGTCACTCCAAGAATGATTACTTTCATGTACATGAGGGACTGCAATACAATGCATGTACTGTAAATACCTTTGTTTTGGTTCAAATCACTACCTGGTACCTGTGTTTGTTTGAGTTTCAGAACATAAATTTTGGGGAATTTTATCCTGTCTGACAGTTGTGATATCAACAAGATTTTTACTTCTGATTAATGCAAGTGTGCTACTGTATGTACAGAGTATTGAGGAAAAGAGAAACCTGACCTCCATCATTCCTTAAATGTTAAACAAAAAATCATTTAACAGAGTTATTATAAACTCAATCTAATAAATTGAGAAATCACTCCTAACACCCAACATAATATTCTCTTTTGACTTTAAAAATGTTCTCTTTTAATAAATTCATCTGAGTCTGCTCACAAAAAGGAAGAATGAACTCAGCCAATGCAAGTCAGAGCATTTTGATATCTGAGAATTTCCAATTTTACAGAAGATTCCACACAGAATTTCAACACAGGACATCTGTCTCTCCCTAAATTACCTAGGTAGCAAGCCAAATGGGCTTTCCAACATCCGTAATTGAACATCATTAAATTAAGTACGCCACATATTGGGAGGCAAATGGCAAATAAAGATGTTGAATATGCTTGACAGACTGTGGGAAAGCTTGATTGTTAAACTTTAGTTGTTTGCATGGCAGCATTTCTGTCTAGACACTAAGCTACTTCACAGGTAATTGAGATAACCACTGCAATGCAAAAAGTATATCTTTCAGCCTTACATTCAAAGCAGTTTTGCTTTTTCTCTTAATTTTCTAGACTTTGAACAAACATTAATGCTGCAATGCAAGAGCTGTCTGTCGTCACCGACAAGCATTCCAAAATATGCCTACTATGTTGTCCCCTCTGCACTGAAATCCATCTGACTGTGCAAGTTCTGTACAAACACAAGTTTAAAGGAGTGGTGCACACATTGTGTTGTTAATAGTAAAAAATCAGTAAAGGTACAAATGTCCTTTTTGAGGAAGCTAACTGTATAAAAGAGAAGACTAAGTATACTGTGTACACATATGACATATTGTTTGCATCTTCCATAACCACTCGCACACATGTAAATCCCCACATTCAAAGAAAATACGTTGTAAGGATAAACACAGATCCATGCAAAGAAAAGGGTACTGTTACGATCATGTACGGTAGGACCCCTAATTTAAGTTTGTCAGAGCACTACTAATGGTCATAAAAGAGATAGACTTTTTTTTGTGCACCAAGACAAACTGCCATTCAAATTTGTCATTTAACAAAATATTCTTTCGATTGTCCATCTCTTCATTCCAATTCCTATTTTGACCTCATTTTATCTAATAAAGGTAATTGAGTCAATTGTTCAATACATTTGTAGATATCCACCTCACTGTTCAGACACTGGTATTCCTCTTGAAACCCAGTTCACATGAATGCCACACAAATTCTCTTCAAAATTGTCTTGAATATTAAAGCTATTGAGGGTTCAAAGAATTTGACACACACATGAACCCCTGACCTCAACAAGACCAGAATTACTTCAACAAACCACTCTGTTATATCTTATATATTTGGAAAAGTTGGCTGAGTACACACGTATACATTGGTCAAATATTTCCCTTGGATATACATGTATACTTTAACAATATGACCCATGACTGTGACGACAATTAAGGCCATCTTTCAAGATTGTTCAATGAGCTATGTATACAAAATGTTTATCCAAAGTTACCCTCCCCCCCCAAAAAAAAAACAACACACAAACAAACAAACAAACAAACAAACAAACAAACAAATAAACAGCCTTTACACAACATCAAGTAATGGTATGATATTACCAATGGACAGATTGACAAAATAAAAACATCAATGATTCAGGCACTATGTACATTTGTAGGGTAGTAGAACAGAATTCCTAAAGTCAAAACTATTGTAGGTTCATGAACGATTTCCTTCGTAAATAGACCTTTATACATGTCATGTCTACAGATTTAACTGGTAAACCATGAGAAAGTCACATCATACAAACAGCAATTCATTGCTACCACACTAACACTTCTCAACATTTACTCTGTAGTTTGCAGAGGTCCTCCTCCTGTAGTGATTGTATTTGGAGTGTAAGATACATGTACACAAATATTCTATAAAGCAATAATTTGACATGAAAATGTTTTCTGGGAAACAAGCCTTGAAAACAAATTTGCATTTCACGAACTCCACAATATATCAAGTGAACCCACAGAAACTCACCTGGGCCTTAGTGACTCGCTTCTCAAAAGAATCCCTCTCTGTGGTCACCTTTTGGAGTCTGCCGCTGAGCTCGAGATCTCCCCCTTTAATGATGCTAGCGCGGCCAGGTGGAGCTGCAGGGAAAGATTATGTGAAGCATGGGTGTGTCAAGACATTACAGTATCATTTGTAGGACCTTACTCTGATAAAAGGGGGACTGCATTGGAGAACACTATCCCTTTCCCAACCTAATCTACAAAATTTGAGATAACAGACAAAGGTACCTTTGTCCATGGAGTATTATGACAGTGACTGTTGAGTTGCATTTATTTTGTCCTTGAGGGCCAGGGTAGGGTCCTATGTTCATGCAATGGTATATGATGCATGTGCTGTAGTAGAAATATAATTGTACATGTATACCATGTTTGACACATAAATGGCATTTTGATCTCCATCATCCAGTGGCAAGTTCAGGATGAGTGCATACCAATATTTTTTTTTCTTCACCATTGCCTTTCATTGATATGTATAATGTTGCCAGAAGTTTGGCTTAAAATACAGTGTATGCTCAAAACTAATGCATTGCTAAGGTACCAGGTACTCGAAGAATGATTTTTAAGAACTGATCACTGATCATTGGAAGACATGGCAATTGTATTCTCCTTTTCAATCATTCTCCTTTTTGTTTATTCTGTACATGTATACTGCACTGTATTTACATCATTGTTTTAGTCAGTATTTGTGTCAATTTTGCCAGGCAACTGATATTTACAAAATTAGCAAAACACTAATATACTGCCACCCATGACAAAATGCACTGCATTACTGTCTCCAAGTTTGGAATTTACTACCTTTGCTTATGGCAAAAGGATACTGAAATTAGATTTTATAATTTCTCATTCCGCCAATTGTTTTTCTCGATTTGCAACTTTAACCACTTGTGTTCATTGTCTCTCAGGTCCAATTTGCACCATACAAGTATTATGCCTTGAGAAATGTAAAAAGTACAAATAAAAAATTTTGGTTGCGCACTGTACAATGCGCAGTACATTGTACATGCACTAGTACTGTACATTCATTGAGGCTGGGCGGTGTCTGTTTTACTCAACAAACTATCTAAAAAGTGCAATTCCACACCATGTTCAAGTTGGCTTTGATGAACAGAGTAAAATCAAAACTTCCAGGTTTCATCACAGTCAAATAAATTTTCAACCACAAAAAACAAAACAAAAAACATAACAGTATGTACTGTGTTTCTTACTATTAACCAATGTGGGAGTTGCAAATGATGAAATCATTATCTCTTCTAGTTTGCAATGAATAGGTGTTTGCTCACGGACTGATAACACTGTTGTTTGCGGGGGGGGTGGGGGGGGGGGATGTGACAGTGAATATTCCATGACTTTCTTATTCAAGGTCAGATTTTGATTAATCTCTTTCCGTATCATACATTTCAGAAAATACAGTACCTCAAAGACATTTGTAGGCCTATAAGAGCCCACTTGAGCATGGCATGAACTTCAAGTAAGCCAAGCATGTGAAACAATACAATGTATTTTTTTCTCAACAATCTCCTCAACACTACAGTATAAAAATCCTAGGATATTTTATTGACTGCAGCATTCACAAGCTTGTGAGCAATGGTATCCTTGTTGTCCCTTATTTCTATTCACTGAAAGGCAGAAACTGACACCATGGGACAGGCTTTTGTGTTTCTATTCAGAAGCATCAATGACGATGGCCTGTAACAGTCGATCAATGTCATTCAATGACTGCCATACAATGTATTGTATGACTGATGACCTTTTACCCTGAAAGAATTTACACGTAGCAAGCACCTTTCTCTTCATCATGACCCTGTAAGGAAAAAAAAATGGGATGGAAAGATCTCTTTTGACAAATGAAGACCTGGCTCATTTCAGTCATATTGCTGAACAACCTTCCATTCACAAGAGACCAAACAATACCAAGTAGTTCTATAATGCACAAAGCCAATATTACATTGTACCTGGTACAGTATTTGCTGGTGCACTATACAATGGTTACAATAATAAAACTGAATTGATTCTTTCACATTTGATTAGCGATCTTCGCAGATTGATTGAAGTTGATGCTCCTGATAAAGCAGTGCATGCACACAAAAAGAAACTCTAACGAACCTTGATGTTCTTTGCTATCCCACATTTCAACACACATACACTTTTGTACAGGTACATAAAAGTGATATCTCCTGAGCTACCATGGCTTGGTCATGCCACTACTCAATACATTCAGATGCAATGCAGACCAATGGTAAGAATAAACAGATATCATTGCATAATGTTTCAAAGCAATAATAAAAAAATAAAAAATGAACACACCTGAACTTAAAGGTCCCCCCATTACTTATTGACTTCTGCTGATGTGAATGCATTTTTAATCACAAATTCTGGAACTATTAGACCAAATGTGAAAAAAGTCTTCCAACAATTTCATTTTTTTTTTTGCACCCAATAAGCTCTATCCCCATGAAAAACACATTAAAAACAACTTTCATGCCTTTCATGATGACATCAACAGTAAAGTCAGCTGACATATTGACAAACATGACAATACCTAATATACAATGTAAAGTCATGCACCTTACATTGTACCTTGACTGATGTACAAACTTCCAATAGCAAGACATACAATGTGTATACTATGTCTCATTAGAAATTTTACACCTCGGGTAGTACACTATGACAAGTTATTAGCAGGAGGTGGAAGTTCTTTCTTCAACCTCCCTGACAAAAGTGTTTGGTCACTGTGAGGTGGGAAATGTCACAGATACAGTATGGAGTATGGCAAGAAAAGGTGTGAAATTGTATATGAAATTACACAAAACATGTCTTATTTAAAACAGTACACTCACACTATGGCAAGGTGCATACCATTAGGCAGTGGTATGCTAAAATATTTCAGCCAACTTCACCTTTGATAACATGACAACTTACTGGTAGACAAGAAAGATTTTTGAGGGGTGGTGCTTATGATGAACAAACATACTGTAGGCCTAGTTGCTGCAGAAAAGTTGGTATTAGTGAAATAGTAATATGATTAACACACACTGTATGTGGCAAGAGGCAGTATTTCAGATTTTTCCGTGGCTGTCCCAAAAGGAACTCAGATTGCCCTCTGGGAAAACAAGTTTTGTTTATGTAAATCATTGAATAGATTTCTTCAAAGTCAGTACCGGTACACTACAGGGGTACATGTGTACTGTACAGTACTATTAGAATGTTATTACACAAAATAAGATTTTGGCAGCTAATAATTGTGTTTTTCTTCTCTTTTCTTTAATAAGAAATATAGAATGATGTTCCCACTTTCTGAGATGCTGATGTGCATCTTCTTTTTCTGTAAGCTTGAACAAACTATCACAGCCTATCACAAATATGAATCTGGCTTGTGTGCTTGTTTTGAGAATTAGCATGGTCCTACAAAGAACTGAACCGGATGTGAGATGACCTATAAAAAAGTATTAGAGTTGCTCAACTGAGTTAGAATTGACCAAGGACTGCAACTGTATGACATTACACTCAGGTATATTTAGAAGTAAATGCCATCATGTCAATTACGCACATGCAATACATTGTATGAAAGACTCACATACTGAATACACTTGTTTGTGTGTATATGATACTTGCTGTTACATTCTGCTAGGAAAAAATAAATAGATCAGGCATGATTGTAGAGGAAAAGTAAAGCTGAAATCTTCATAAAGAAACATTACCCTTGAATTTACCTTGAAGGCACACCTCGCAACTACAGTCGTGGTAGTACATTACTGTAACTGTTACAACATACAAACTGTATGACAAGTTGATATACAATTACAAAGATCTCCTGTACACCTTATACATGTATATTGTATCTGTTGGGTAAATGGAATTGTGGATCTCTACACATGGAAAAATCATGCAATATGAATCAATGTCACTATTTGAGCCAGAATGGCTGTTCTGGTGGGGCCCACATTATTCTGGGTCATTACCTCATTAGGATGAATCTGCCGTGAATCCATTCTGTTCACTCCTTGCATGCTCATGTTGATGACTGTGCAGCGGTTGTGTAAGAAGCGATGTGAATAAAAGCCCAGCTGAACTGCCGAGATGTATTGACAAGTTGTCAATAGTTTGGGCCCAGTTTTGTTGTTCCTTGCATGAATTTTTCAATTAATATCACCACACTAGATGTACACAGACGCTGGGCTGAACGTTTATCAACAGACATGCTGGAGCGTTTGAGCATGTGCAGTATGCCATGGTTCTCTGCTGATTTTCTGCTGCATGGTCGAAGCCAAGTACATGTACAGTGTACGTCGTGTGTATATTAAGTTTGCATGTCTTTTAACTACCGTGGTACTGACAATAATCCACAGTTATCATTTCATCACATTTCTAAATCATGCAAACTTAGAACCAACTACCGGCAGGGAAAATAGTCAGATGTTCAGTAGCACTCATCACTTGACATCAGGTCAGTTGGCCGACAAACAGGCTCACTGCTAAAGACATAATGTAGTACCACCGACAGTGTCACATGTCAAAGTTCATCCACCACCGCACCAGCAACTAACAAAATCAACTTCAGTACAAAGTTACGGACATCCTCCATCCGTCTTTACAGGCACCAATACACTAATATTTCCTGGGTACAGAATTCTATTATCAGTATATACCATTTCTTCCCCCAAGGGCCCAAGGCCAGTTACAGCTTGTCAATGAATGCCGTTATTCCCACATCACATTGCACCTGATTTAAGATAGGAGCGAGGTGCCACACTGGCTCTCCTCAGATCCCGATGGCGATGTAGGATGAAATGTTGTGGACAATACTTCCACTAAGTTTTGCTCATGTTATAAATATTAGTACGCTAAAAGGAAGCAGTAGCTGCCTATGGACAAAATGCTGAAAATAATCCTCATTACACATGGACAACCGTGGAAATGAATCCAAGTATCCAAAGAGAATATGCCTTTATTACAGAGGTTCTCTCCCTTCATGAGATGTGCATGCTTCTACACGTCACTGGACACTGGCACTGCGCCGCTGGCCGCTGCTGCGCTGCGGCAGCACAGCGTCGCGTCGTGTAATAACGTAGACGGTCCAACTAACATTGAAACAGCTGTACGTTCTGGAACGATGTCACCAACATTACCAATAGTCAATACCAGTAGAATGTCCACAACGGGGTCATCATAGTTACTGAAGGCCTGTTGGCAGGCAAAGAGCTGTAAACCTCTGGGTACTTTTCCTGGCTCTCTTGAGATACACATACATCCCAAAAAAGTCTTCAGAAAGTGAAAATCTGAAGATAGCTTTACTACTGAATAGAGTCGTGATAAATACAAACACGATCACTGCACCACACACACACGGAATCAGTATAGGACAGGGCGCCGCGCAGGATCAAGGACGGTACCACGGTTGGCTGGCTACATACATGCTGCATGTACCATGTGTACACACTACTAGTGCAGTGCTATTGCTGGCCGCCGTTATGTTGAACCATGGAGGTAGAAGCCTCTTTTCTACCTCCATGGTTGAACCATAGCCATCCATGCCTAGCCAGCGAGCTCACAGTCGAGTCACGCATAAACAATACACACATACCTTCCGTTGATCGAGCACTGCTCTGGTACGTAGCAAAGTGATGGCGCTAGACTGGGTTTTATGAGCATAATGTTTATTCAGACGTGCTGCTTGCAAGCCGTACCCTTGGCCCAATGCCTCAGGCTGTGGAGCCACGACTGAGGCGGCGGCAGGCAAAAGTCCTAACCTCACGGGGTCTGTCTGTCACAATTCAGCTTGCTCGAGTTTCTTTGTTCAGAATTAACTTTTTTTGCTTCTATTCCACAGCCTTCTAGCTGTTACAGGGTGTCGGTGAAAGCCACATGATAACTTTTCCCCCTCGCTAGAGCTGTCCTAGGATCCTTAGAGAATGCCTCTATGTGCACAGATTAATACTAGTAATAGAAGAGTATGTTTATAATCATTATAATGAGAGATAGAGGCTTGGGGTATATATAAGATAAATATTGGTGACGCGATGATTCCGATATATGTAAGTTTTCATTTTTAATGGAAGGAGGAGAATTGATAATATGGTGATCAACAAAATTTGGTGATAATTCACATGATGTGTCTCATAATTCAATGGTTGAATAAGACTGCATTTCAGATCACGAAGATGCCAACTGTCACGACGCACATTGCATACATATTCCAAATAATACTTTCTTTACAGTCAGATGTCTATACTGGTGCTTCTTCATATTTTGTCTTAATCCAGTTACAGATTATGGAGAAAACATACATACATCAGATGCATACAGACATACAGTCATACATACAGTACATACATACAGTAAAATCATACATTGATACGTCAGATGCATTGTTACTCCAAACACCCTTGAGTAAAACATGGATGGGGTGATCGTGCTTTCTCCGTTATGTTTAATAGACCAAAATTGTGGAATCGGTTACCTATTCAAGTTAAGGCAACTGTCATCGACAGAAGCTAGATTCAAATCCAAACTTAAAACGATCTGTTCCTCTCACACTGAGTACTAGTCCATAATGTTCGGAACAATTGTATTCTTTATCTGGTATGTGTTTGTTTATTGTTGCCATTTTCTTCTCTGTTGTCATGTTTGAATATGAGTATAGGCCTATACGTATATATCTATCTTTCCATCTTTTTTTGAAGCGCCATGAGCACCGAAAGGTGGACCTGTGCGCTATACAAGCAGCCACTATATGATGATGATGATGATGATGATGATGATGATTATTATTATTATTATTATCATTATTATTATTACAACGTTCTATTCAAATGCTTTGTTGATGGAATTCTTTGCTTCCTCATCATGGGGTTAAAAAGCTTGTATAATCACATCAGGGGCGGATCCAGGGAGGACCGCAACCGGCGCACGCCCCCCTTTATTTTTTGTTGAAACAAAAGAAAAAAAATGGGGGAGGGGTGCGTGCGCCCCCCCCCCCTTTAATTTTGTAAACGCGCCCCCTCTTTACAGAATTCCTGGATCCGCCCCTGGTGTCGTGTAGCTTCAACAAAAATCTCATCTCAGCCTGAAGTAGAGATAGGATCCTCTATAAGTTTGCGATAAAAGTCTTGCAAAGTTTAACAAGTATTATGGACTCGTGTGGGAGCATGTGGAGCCGGGAAATGTGCAAACGCCGGGAAATGTGCAAACGCCTGGAAATGTGCAAACGTCTCGCCGGGAAATGTGCAAACGCCGGGAAATGTGCAAACGTCTTGCCGGGAAATGTGCAAATCTCTAAATTTCATCAACGGGAAATGTGCAAACGTGACGCCGGGAAATGTGCAAATGTTCAATTTTGCCGGGAAATGTGCAAAACGTCGCCGGGAAATGTGCAAACCATTCATTTCACCTATATTATGTAGAGATGGAAGAGAAACTCTCAATCAAAGCTGCGCACGATATTACCATCTTTACCACCTGTCTTAGCGACCATCTGTCTTTTTATGCCTCCGCCACGAAGTGGTGCCGGAGGCATTATGTTTTCGGGTTGTCCGTCCGTACGTACGTCCATCCGCTTTCGTTTACGCGATAACTTTAAGTAATATAAGTAAGATATGTAATATTGACTGGAATTTTACCAAATTTGGTCCAAGTATAAAATATGATAAGTTATTATTTGATAAGATTTTGGGTGAAATCGGCCGAAAGTCAGAGGTCAAAGGTCAAGGTCAAATCATGAAATTGTATCCGTTTACGCGATAACTCAAGACTGGATCGAGCAAATTTCACCAAACTTTGTCGGAGGATGATGTATGATGGGGCAATTACTTGATTAGTTTTCTAGTGAAATCGGACAGAGGTCAAAGGTCAAATATCAAGGTCAAATCCTAAAATTTATCTGTATACGTGATAACTCAAAACTGGATGAAGCAGCTTTCACCAAACTTGGTCCAAGGATGATGTAGGATGGATCAATTAGTTGAGTAGATTTAGGTGACATTGGCAAGAGGTCAAAGGTCAAAAGGTCTAGGTCAAATGCTGAAAATGTTGCTATTTCTCCATATCTATGCAATGCCCAAAGGTATTTTCTTGAAGCTTAGTGTAGACATGTACTACTGCGTAAAGATTCTCCAAGGAGAGTTTCATGTCATAAGGTCAAAGGTCAAAAGGTCAAAGGTTAGGTGAAAATGTTGCAATATCACTTTTCTCGCAAATGGTTCAATGTATCTTCATGGAACTTGGTGCACGCATGTACTGACTGGCAGGGATTATCTAGGGAATTTAGGGGTCGTGGGTCAATAGTCAGGGGGTCAAAGGTCAAGGTCAACTCCTCAAAGTTTACTATTTCCCTCATATACTAGTATATGCAATGCTTGCATTATCAGTTTTAAAACTTAATATATACGTGCATTACCTAATGGAGATTCTCCGGGAAATTTCCAGCCAGAAGATCAAAGGTCAAAGGTTAAGTGTCAAGGGCCAGGTTTCAATGCCCCCCCCCCCCCCAAAAAAAAAAAAACAACAACAACAACAAAAAACTATCTTGTACTGTAATTACATTCTTTTTTCATACCTTGGAAATTACTCAATGCATAAACTTATAAAAGGGTCCGTCAGAAGTCAAGTAAAAATTCTCAATTTCCTAAATATGTGTACCTGCACTCCTAGACAATAATTATAACAAACCCAGTTCAAGGAAAGTGAACATTCAAGATATTTCTGACAAACCTGTCATTTCAATATTTTGCCAGTTATGTGAAACTGTCATCACACATTGTGAAGACATTGTACTACTAGTATACACCTATTGGGAGAATCATGCATTATGGCGGAGGCATCAGTCGCCATAGCGACATTTCTAGTTTTTTATTATATTTTCAGCATTTCCTTGCAAACCCTACAACGATTTTTCACCAGATTTGGCAGATAACATCTTAATGGTGATATGATCGTAATTTGTCAAAATGAGCCCCCCCCCCCCCACACACACACCAATCCTGAGGAGGGGGAGGGGGAGGGGGAGGAGTTGAAGCCTCAGAGTCCCTATACCATGGTAAACGCTTGATTTTTTTTTCTTCATCTGTCGAACCGAAAAAGAAAGAGCTAAGTTAGTGCTATGAAGACATGAATGACTAAAATTTCATGTTTGATTATGGCGGACCCAGGGGTGCCCTTATCGGGGGTGAGGGGAGGAGGGGGATTTTCCACATTTTCAGCACATTCTCGAAAAATCTAGGACGGATTTTCACCCAACTTGTGAAATATAGAGACAGTCATATTTATGGTAATATAATCTTGATTTGTCAAAATGCGCCCCCCCCCTTCGCCGAAGGGGGGGGGGGGGACTGCGGGGGGTTGAAGCTTCAACGTCCCTAAACTCTAGGACTTCTTCTGTCAAACCGATAAAGATAGAGCTAAGTTAGTGCTATGAAGACACAGCGCTAATGAATGAAATTTCATGTTTGGTTATGGCGCGGCCAAGGGGTCTCCAGATCGAGGGGGTGAGGGCAAAGAGAGGAATTTCCACATTTTCAGCATCTTCTTGAAAAATCTACGACAGATTTTCACCAAAATTGGCAGATTGCCTCTTTACGGTGATACGCACTTAATTTGTTAAAATGAGCCCCCCCCCCCCCATACACACACACACACACACGCACACTGCTTAAGGGGGGGGGGGTGAAGCCTCGGCGTCCCTAAACTCAATTTTTTTCTTCTTCTGTCAAACCAGAAAAGAGAGCTCAGTTAGTGCTATGAATACATTAATGGCTGAAATTTTATTTCAAGTTTGATTGTGGCGGATCGAGGGGTGTCTTTATCGGGGGGGGGGGGGGGGGTTGAGGGGGAGGAGGGGGATTTTCACACATTCTGCATCCTCTTGAGAAATCTTTGACGGATTTCCACCGAACGTGGGAGGTAGCATCTCTCATAGGGTAATAGAGTCCCACTTTATTCGAAGGGGCAACAAGTCCAAGTTGTTCCCCTTCCCCAAAGCTATAGGGATAAGACCAGGGTAGCCCCCACATCATTTAGTAAGCAGAAGTGAAATTTCATCAAAGTATAGATCTACCTTCTAAAGATGTGATAAGATTGTGTTCTATTACTCTTGGTTGTATAGAAAATTTCTTTCCGGTTTTTTTTTTTCATATGTATAGGGTTTTCAACAAAATTCTGAATTCCACCCGAACGACCCCACCCCCTCGTGTTGGTTCCTTTCAAGTTCAAGGGGCGGAGATGAGGTAGGGGGGGGGGGGCTCCATCTCCTCCCACTTTAGGGGTTGGGGCAGTGCTCATTTAGACAAATTGAGGTCATATCACCAGATAAATACGCTACGCTACGTTTCAAGCTTGGCAAATATCTATTATAAGGGTTTCAAGAAGAAGCTGAATAAGTGACAAATCCGCCTCCGCCGCACTTAACGTTAATATTCATGAATTAATCTACCATAACAGGCACCAGCACTCTATTAGCTCCATCATTTTTGTATAGAAGGTTTTTTTTCTTCTTTTTAAAGCTGATATATAATTTTATTATCCGAGGGATGCGTCTTGAGTTTTCAGGAAAAAGACAAAAAATGTGAAAATTAAGCCTCCTTCCTACCCACTCACCTTGTTGGGCATCCCTTCATCTGTCATTGTAAACTTGAGCCTACTTGTACATCATGCATTAACTGTATTTACAGTACTATCACCATAAAGATGCTATGGCCAAGTTTGGTGAAAATTCGTCATAGATTTTTCAAGAAGATGGAGAAAATTTTGAAAATCCCCCTCCTCCCCCTGGTTACAGCTCGTTATTCCGAAGGAACGTTATTCCGAGGGCTCTTTTATTCCTAAGATTCGTTATTCCGAAGGTTCATTGTTCCGAATTTTATTTACGGATTAACCAGTCTTCCGAAGGTTCATTGTTCCGAATTTTATGTACGGATTAACCAGTCTTCGGAATAACAAAACTTCGAGATAAAGCCACAAATTTTCGGATTAACGAACCCTTTTTCATTTTCGGATTAACGAACCTCTAGGTATAGGGACTTTGCGTATTTCGGATTAACGACCCTTTGGAATAACGTACCTTCGGAACAGCGAACCTTCGGAATAACGAACAGCACCCCCTCCCCCTCACCCTCACCTACCCCCGATCAGAGCACGCCTAGATCCGCCATAATCAAACATGAGATTTCGGTCATTAATGGCTTTACAGCACTAACTTTTTTGGTTCGACAGAAGTAAAAAGAAAAAAATCAAGAGAAGAATAGGGACTCTGAGGTTTCACCCCCCCCCCCTCCTCGTCGGCGGGGAGGGGGGGGGGGGAGGGGGATTCAATTTAAGAAATTAAGATCGAATCACCATAATTAATCTGCCAAGTTTGGTATAAAATCCGTCATATATTTTACAAGACTATGCAGAAAATGTGGAAAATCCCCCTCACACCCCTTATCAGCGCACTCCTGGACCCGTCATGATCAAACCTGAAACTTTAGTAACTGTAGTGTCTTCATATAACGTAGTTCCATATTCTTCGGTTCAACAGAAGAAGATTACAGATTCCAGAGTTTAGGGACCTAAAACTTCCACCCCTCCTCCCCACTCCCCCCCCCCCCCCCTTTGGCGATGGGAGGGGGTGGAGCTCATTTTACCATATAAGACCATATCACCGTAAAGATGGTATCTGCCAAGTTTGGTGAAAATCCTTCTTGGGATTTATCAAGAAGATGCAGTAAATGTGGACAATCCCCCTCCTCTCCATTACTTCCCCTCCCCCCACCCCCAATCAGGGCACCCCTGGATCTGCCATAATCAAACATGAAATTTCAGTCATACAAGGCACTAACTTAGCTCTATCTTTTTTTTTTGTTCGACAGAAAAAGATTTTTAAAAATCCAGAGTTTAGGGACTCTGAGGCTTAAACTCCCCCCCCCCCCCTTTTCGGCCGGGGGGGGGGGGGGAGGATTGGGGGCTAATTTCAATTCATAAAGATCATATCACCGTAATGAGGCTATCTGACAAGTTTCGTGAAAATCTGTCCTAGACTTTTCAAGAAGATACTGACAATGTAGAAAATCCCTCTCCTCCCCTCACCCCCTCCCCCGCGATCCGGACGGAAGTTTTTGTGGAAGTTTTTGTGATGTACAATTGTTGAATATGCAAAAACAGATTTACAGATCGAAAATTAGACTCTCAATGCTTTTAATTAGGCTAAAATATCATCTTGAGCTTAATTTGCATAATTAATTGATTTGAATTAGAAATTGATTGTTTCAAAAAATCTTATGACACAATCTTTTGTAGATTATGACGTGGGTCTCACGCATGCGAAATTTCATCGCGATCGCACCACCAGTGGCCGAGATCTCATGGGGGGGGGGGGGGGGGGCGGTGTGAGCATAGCAAAAAAAAATCCTAGCTCATTCTTATTTGGTTATATAATACAAGAAGAATTTCGATAATACCGTAGTTTGGGGACTTAATTGAGCCCCCCTCCCCTTTTTCGGGGGGGGGGGGGGGGTGGTGGCTACTATATAAACAAATTGAGATCCCATTGCCATAATCGTACTACCTGCCAATTTTGTTGAAAATCTGTCAAGGATTTTATTAAGAAAATCTAAATGGTGGAAGTTCATGGGCAGTTTTGATATGGAGTTTATCTATTATCTTTATACACAATGTCGCTAAAGTAAATGATTTGCACATTTCCCGGCGACGTTTTGCACATTTCCCGGCAAAATTGAACTTTTGCACATTTCCCGGCGTCATGTTTGCACATTTCCCGTTGATGAAATTTGCACATTTCCCGGCGAGACGTTTGCACATATCCCGGCGTTTGCACATTTCCAGGCAAGATGTTTGCACATTTCCCGGCGTTTGCACATTTCCCGGCGAGACGTTTGCACAATTCCCGGCGTTTGCACATTTCCCGGCGTTTGCACATTTCCCGGCTCCACAGAGCATCGATTTTTGACATTTTCCCCTTCGTTCTTATAAGAATCAATTAGTTCTGGTTCATCCAGGTAAATCCGAATAATTCCTCGAAGACTGATTCCGAACAATTACGATTTAAATAAAAAATCACATTTTCTTTGTTATTTAGCAGGTTCAATCGCAAATATCTCAAATGTACAAGAATGGAGATGACTCGCTTTGCAATCGAACCCCGGGATCAACGCTAAAGATACCCAAAAGTAAAATAGAAAATGATTGACCTTAGCTTTCATCTCATCATTAATCTGTTGTAAATATGGATGAGTATTCGCAGCAGTTGCTCAGTGCTACGTACACACTCTACATATTTTTGTTGTTGTTGTAAAAATCAAATTTGTATCATGAATCACACATAATGATGCTAACTGATAGGACTGTGACACTTTGTTTATTACCGAAACACTATAATGAAGTGATGTATGGGCCCTATTTGATATAAATGCGAAACAATGTCATATTCTTTATAGATACTCATCTGACGTGCAATAAGATTATGTTATCATTGATTATTCTTGACTGTTTTCTCCCTTTACTCAGAACATGGGAATTGGTTCGCTGAATCTTGAAAGTTGAGAACTGTTTTACAGGCAGTTGATTACTGGTCAGAAAATCTTTTTATTGTTATGATAGCATTATACCCCGTTTACATATGGCGAATGAATAAGTGAATTAGACAAACAAACAAATCAAAATCTAATAAATACATGGAAAAATCGATCAATCAATCAATCAATGAATAAATGCAAAGTTAACCGGCTAATGAAAAATGAATGAATGAATGAATGAATGAATAAATGAATAAATAAATAGATGAATAAATGAATAAATAAATAAATAAATAAATAAATAAATAAATAAATAAATAAATAAATGAAACAAGGTACTTCAATGGAAGCCAGTGGCGTAACGGGGGGGGGGGGGGCACGTGCGCCCCCCCCCATCCGCTGGTTTAAAAAACAAAACTTACGAAAATGGTAATTCAAGGGGACAGCTCGTTATTCCGAAGGTTCGTTATTCCGAAGGCTCTTTATTCCTAAGATTCGTTATACCGAAGATTCATTATTCCGAATTTCATTTTCGGATTAACCAATCTTCGGAATAACGAACCTTCGGAATAACTTCACACATTTTCGGATTAACGAACCTCTATAGTATAGGGAATTTGCGTGTTTCGGATTAACGACCCTTCGGAATAACGAACCTTCGGAATGACGAACCTTCGGAATAACGAACAACACCCATTCAAGGGTTAGTAAACTGCTTTTGAAATCGACATGAAAGGGTGATCAAGAAATAAGATATTTTTCTATGATTTATTTAAACATAATTAAAGAGGTTTATATAGTGTGAAACATTGTTCAAAAAGCCCGGAGCCGACAAAAGATTGTGATTCAGCGTGATTCCTGGTTGGCAATTATAAGCAGGATGTGCGCAGTGTACTCAGAACTCAGAGAGAGTCGCTGCAAATGTTGGGCAATGTGATGTAGAATGTACACCTTTGTACCTTTTATACGCTTCGTTATATCAAAGCTAGATCATTGATTTTACAGATAGTCTATATTAAAATGCCTTGCATTGCCAATAATAAGACGTGACCTGGGCTATTTCCTAACTCTTCCATGTATATAAAACACACACACACAAACACAAACAATAATTAGGGGATGCTCTGAAGTGTAGATTTGGACATCTTTCGCCCGCTTGGTCACTTCGACACCCCCTCGCTGGTCATACCTCCCCAAATCATGGTAATGAACCGACATCCTTGACTACGGAGTAAAACAGCTGGCGGATAAGAGGGGGGATCGTGCAGGGCGCACCGGGTACGGGCCCCCTCCCCTTAAAGGGATCGTACAGTTTTGGTTGAAACCTAATTTCAGGTTTCTAACATTTTTTGGTGAGATAATGAGAAACCTCTTATGAAATATGAAAGAGCATGTAATCATAAGGAATTCAACGTCTATTTGATGAAAATTGGTTTTGAAATGGCTGAGATATCTAAAAAAGAGCGATTCAAATAAAGTGTGGTACCCACACTTTATTACGCTCGCTTTGTTTTACTTTGTTTTTGGATGTTTCAGTCATTCCAAACCCGAATTTTATCAAATAAACTTTGAATTCCTCTTAAAATGGTATGCTCCGTACTATATCATAAGTGTTTTCTTGGTATCTCGCAAAAAGTTAAAAGCCCAATTCTCATCTCCACCAATACTGTACCATCCCTTTAATTTCCAAAGCGAAAAAAATATACCCACAAAAAAAAATCTGAGTCAAATGACTCATTTGCGTGAGTCTTCAGTTTGTCCGTGTGGTGACACACTTTTTCCAATTATTGAGTCTTTTCACTAACGCTTACTGAGTCACTTGACTCATAGTCAAACAGCTGAGTCAAATGACTCATTTGCGTGAGTCTTCAGTTTGTCCGTGTGGTGACACACTTGCTTGCCAAATATTGAGTCTTTTTACTCAGTAAAGTCACTAAATGAGTCAAGTGACTCAGTATGCCGAGTCAAGCGACTCAATGTGCGAGAATCGAAACGCAAAATGATTGAAACGTCTCTTGTTCAGCATGCTGATCCAGTCACTGACCCTACGCATGCAGCTGCACGACCGTAGACGGAGTATAGGAATCAGATCCTATATCTTGTGGTAGCCTATAATCCTACTCGTAACTAGCTATTCCTAACCTACTCTTAACTTATTCCTAACACCTAACTACACATCACGAGACAATGCTTCTAATATATACCCATGTCGTAAAATCGTATTTATGTATGTGGTTACTGTTTTGAAATAAATTACATTTTCTATCCATTTATTCAACACTTCTCTTCTGATAACAGAGCTGAATATTTCATAAATTATATGAAATTATAAATATTTAAAAATTATGCAATTTACCATCCGCAACAAAATCAGAAATTTCAGAAAATATTTTCTGAAAAATAGTTAATTCTTTTGCTTGAAGTTATGATCGATTATAATCGTCTCACTGGACTCACATGTCACATAAAATGAGTCCGTTGACTCATTTATAACAGTTACTGAGTCAAATAGAGATGATGCAATATGAGTCATCGATTTCGTGGCTCATTATTGTAATTCGGTGTGCGTCTGATTTTTACTCGTTAGATTCGGTAAAACGAGTCTTTTTACTCAGAAGAACTTAAAAGGTGTGTCACAACAGCAATGACTCATTAGATTTGACCTATTAGTCAACTGACTCGGGTAATTTTTTGTGTGTAGCTATACAAACGGCAGTTTTTGGACTGTTAGTGTCAAAGTTTTCAAGCTCGCTCACTTGCATTTAATCGTCATGCCGTTCTCCTGATGTTGCTGCCAGTAATTACCAGCAGTTGCGCCCGGTGGGCCCCCTTCCCCTTTAATTTCCAAAGCGAAAAAATATAGCTACAAACGGCAGTTTTTGGACAGTAAAATGTCAAAATTTTCAAGCTCGCTCGCTCCGCTCTCTCGCATTTAATCGTTATGCCATTCTCCTGAGGTTACTGCCAGTAATTGCCAGCAGTTGGGCCCGGTGCACACCCCCCCCCCCCCTAATTTCCAAAGCGAAAAAATAAAGCTACATTAAAACGGCAGTTTGATGGCCTGTAGTCAATATTTTCAAGCTCGCTCGCTTCGCTCGTTCGCATTTAATAGTTATGCCATTCTCCTGATGTTGCTGCCAGTAATTGGCAGCAGTTGCTTGCTTGTTTGTTTGTTTGTTAATTTCCATCTGAGAAGATGGCTGGATAGCCTATATTCAGCTACTCTAAGCTGGTCTTCCATGCAATGGGGGCCAGTTGGATGTGAGGTGGGACCACTTCACCGGGTTTAACCAGGGAGGTGTCACCTCCCTGGTTTAACCGACCCTACTTTTTGCGATGAATGAATGAAGCGGGATCTTTTACGTGCATGAGTTGTTAATCTCACATACACGGGACCTCCATTTTATGTCCTATTCGAGGGACAGAGTGTTTTGCCTCTTGCATTATAGAGGGGGCGGTATGCTTACACACAACATTGCTCAGTCCAGACTCGGGTTCGAACCTTCTGTGGTTCGAACCCGGGCCGCGTGAGGCGTAAGGCTGCGTTCATATAGAAGTATTCGGTATTCGGTATTCGGTATTCGCTATTCGGTATTCGCTATTCGCTATTCGCTATTCGCTATTCGGGCACCGAGTACACCACCACCCGCACCGTCAACTAACCATCCCATGCAGTGAGGATTTCTTCCTCCTACATCCCAGCAAATCTTATTAACAATTTCTAAACTGCATTAAAATGTCAGTCTACATGCTTATTTTTGCTAAAGGGCAAATCCAGACCAAAATTGTTATTGTTTCATAAACGAGAGACGGTTATACGCTGCAAGAAAATCGAACAAGCTCGATTCCCACTTTGCTATACTTTTCGCAGCTATTCGTACTTTCGAATAGTGCCCTCCTATGTGAACCGGTGTGAGGAAAGCCTATCGTTCGATTCAAGCTATTCGCGTGCCCTCGAAAAACGAGCCCGAATACCCGAATAATATACTTCTATGTGAACGCAGCCTGAGGCAGA
Organism: Diadema antillarum; assembly: GCF_040938485.1. Taxonomy (NCBI): domain Eukaryota; kingdom Metazoa; phylum Echinodermata; class Echinoidea; order Diadematoida; family Diadematidae; genus Diadema; species Diadema antillarum. The sequence goes on from NW_027271038.1 coordinate 878,425, forward strand.
CGCGCTACCGACTGGGCCAACTCACCGGAAGCGGAATTCATCATCAATCAATCAATCAATCAATCAATCAATCAATCAATCAATCAATCAATCAATCAATCAATCATTTATTTAAACTATGTTTATATAATTCTATACTGCATTCCTATTTCACATTCCTCGAGTAAAACAATATTTCCATTCCATTTTCCAGAATTATTCAGGGTTACAGAATCTACCAAAAGTATGCATGAAATCGTACGATGACCAACATAAATAAAACAAAATTCCCTACCGTGGGAGGGGGAACACCCCCTCCCCACCCCCCCCCCCCCCCCCCCCGCTCGCTACGCTCCATCGCTTTGCGCCCCCCTTTACGGAAATCCTGGATCCGCCCCGGACTATTTATACGTACAGTATACAGGGTAAAAGGAAGAGTCCTATAATCATTCGTGGCAATGTTGCTCAATGATCGACTGCGCTGTGGAATGTATACATTCCGTCATGGAGTAGTCCCCAATAAGTTTGCAGACTGACAGCGCACGCGCACACACACATACACACGCACGCACGCACAAGCATACACACCTTCAAAATTACTTTTCAGCGAGGTGCCCCCCCCCCCCAATGTCTTGACCCACGGTATGCGCCACAGATGGAAGCTCATGATGACTTGGTTTGGGGGACCAGGGGGAATTTCATGAAGCATTTTGTCCAACAAAGTTGTCAGACGAATTTGCTCTCAGCCAGTCAGATGCAAGGATTTCAGTAGCTTGTAACAGTTTGTCAGAAAATATCCGAGCAAACTGCTTCATGAAATGCCCCCCCCCCCCCGAATCTTTGTCTGCCATAAAGTAGTTTATTACGTCAGTAGTCTGTGAACAAGGCAATTAAGGCAAAGCAAGGAAATGACTTCACTGGAACTGGAAAGTAATTTGCTGTGTCAGATACCAGATGTCTTTATTCAAAATTTCCATCATACTCTGTTTTTATATTCTTCTTTAAAAAGTAGGGTGTTTTTATTGTTAGAATTGTAATTTCCTCGCACTCCGAAATTGGTCGAAAGAAATAATTCGCACAAAAGTGCAAAGTTCAAAGTTGAGGGCCAATTAAAATGACTTTAGGCCTATACATGGGCCCTGTCGGATAAATGCTGAATTTTCATAAATAAGTCAGAAAATAGAAAAATATGTCTCTGAATACTAGATTCTGATTGGCTGATACCGACTTATGTTTGATTTTATCACGTATGTTTGAGTGCATCTTTTTATGCAACAGGGCCCTGGTTGTTGCACACTATACTTCCCTTGCGTCACACTGAAACTAAAATAAACCAAAATAATATCTGCGCTACACTTATGTACAGTAGTCAAACCTGTAGTTGCCACCTGTCTAGTAGTCTGGGTGCCAGAGGCTGAACCTTGTTTTACCGTCCACCCAATGCTTTTTAATGGTTTTACCCTATTTCGGGGGTGCTGAATCCGAATCTGGATGATGCAACTCTTGCATCCTTGAGGGTTTTGAGATATTCAAGATAGCCGCCAAAATGCTCGCCATGAAAAATTGATAACAATTTATGGTTTTACCCTATTTCAGGTTCTCGTCAATGGCAAAATCTAACCCAACTATACTCTGCTGATAAACGAACGCATATATATTGTAGTTCTTTTATCCCAGTTTGAATTTACTGTATACAGTGAAACCAGCTCTACCTGATATCTTGGAGTTGGTACGATACAGCTGTGCCAGCAATGAATCCTGCAAGACTACAGATGCGGTTGAATATTTTGAAAGATTACACTTTCATCTACATATCATGGATATGTTTTGAACACTAACAATCAGTGGACAAGACGTGCCCATCTCGATCATATTGTGATAGTGATGCAGAGAAGTTTACTGAGATTCCCAACATTACCTGTCTTAATCTATGAACAGTTTTAATCGTTTCATCCATGAACACACATATTGGTTAATATTGATTTATATTGGTGGTCTTGATGACATTGTTGAAGACACGAGTTGGACATATTTATACTTTGTTGATGCTTCATATTTTTCTTCAATATGATGCAACATTATATATATATATATATATATATATATATATATATGGGGCGACAAACCTTGTGTATCTACAAAATGTCACATGTTCAGGAGAGAAAAACAAAAACAAAAACAATAAGCAAACAAACATGCAAGCCAAAGCACTATAACAAATGAGAGAACCTTTCCTTTGACATGCGATGGTAGCTTCATTCTGGGGGCAAGACAGCTAAGGTTTGTACAGGACATCATTAACTGACTATCTGACTGTTTATTCAAAAAAGTAATTTTCACCAAAATTTCAGATATACAGGGTCTTGTCGCCCAAGCAAGAATATCATATATACACACGAGAGGATGGAAAAATCACAGGGAACGCGCCGTAAAATAGGAATAAAAAGCAAACAAACGACAACACGTAAGGTATAGTTGATAGTCCAGTACTGACGAATATCATAATCACGCAGAGTGCTTTTGAAATTACCCTGATATTGATATCTACTGTAGTGGTCATGGCCTATGGATGCAACCATTTCTAATGACGTAATCAGATTATGCCACACGTTTCATAAGAGTACGCGGCGAGACTCATAACAATACAAGACAAATTTCAACACCAAATACCAGCAGGCCATAATTCAATATTACTCTTATAGGCAAAAAGGATTAACTTCACATCAGTCTGTGGAGCCCTTATCGGCTACCACATGCATTACTTTATAACAATTGTGCATAATGAGATTTTCAGTCGTATCTTTGTGTTTGTACGTTTCAGTATAATGTCAATATCATTTTTTTTCCATTACCTGTTAAAGTTCCGTTTGAGACATATCGGAATATCTCAGTATTACAATACCATTGTGACAGTCATTTTGGATGCCATTAATTGTTGGCTGATTTGACAAATTTGCTCAACCGAGTTGAATTCAAGAATGCGGATTATTGCTTTTCACCTCAAGTGGGTTTAATTCCTCGCTTCAAGTTATAGCACAATATTTCACAATTTATGAGAAAATATTAAGGAATTGTCGTTTATACAGGACATTTGTAAATATCTCAAAACCTTCAGCACCCTCGAGATTGGGTAAGACCATCAATTAAGTTTCAAATTTTCACCATTTAGAAAAAAATATTAACATTGGGATTTTAATTTCTGCCGATTATTTTGGCGGTCATCAAACAAACAAAAAGGGTTGCATCGTCCAGATTCGTATTGAGCACAGTGATCGAAATAGGGTAGAATAATCAATAAAATTGTTCTCAATTTCGAAATATCGAAATTGAAATACGTGGAAATTTCGGTTTCGGCGGCCATTTTGAAATCGGAATAGGATAGAACCATCAATATTATTCTCAATTACTCACCATTAAGAAGGAAATACATATATCGGTTTCGGCGGCCAAATTGGCGGCCATCTTGAATATTTCAAAATCCTCAAGGACGCAAGAGTCACATCAGCCAGATTCGGATTCAGCACCCCCGAAATAGCTTAGAACCATAAATTGTTTTGAACTTCTCACCACTTAGAAGGAAATACATGAGAATTTCCGGTCTTGGCGACCATTTTGGCTGCCATCTTGAATATCTCAAAATCCTCAAGGATGCAAGAGTTGCATCATCCAGATTTGGATTCAGCACCCTCAAAATAGGATAAAAACATCAATTGTTTTCAATTTCTCACCATTTAGAAGGAAATACATGGGATTTTCCGGTCTTGGCGGCCATTTTGGCGGCCATCTTGAATATCTCAAAAATTCTCAAGGTTGCAAGAATTTTACCATTCAGATTTCGATTCAGCACCCTCGAAATAGGGTAAAACCATCAATTGTTTTCAATTTTTCACCATTTAGAAGGAAATATATGGGAATTTCCGGTTTGGGCGGCCATTTTGGCGGCCATCTTGAATATCTCAAAACCCTCAAGGATGCAAGAGTTGCATCATCCAGATTCGGATTCAGCACCCCCGAAATAGGGTAACTTTAGACCATCAATTGTTTTCAATTTCTCACCACTTAGAAGGAAATTACATGGGAATTTCCGGTTTGGGCGGCCATTTTGGCAGCCATCTTGAATATCTCAAAACCCTCAAAGATGCAAGAGTTGCGTCATCCAGATTCGGATTCAGCACCCCCTTAATAGGGTAAAACCATCAAAAAACATTGGGTGGACGGTAAAACAAGGTTAGGCCCAAAAAGTGGCTTTGGCACCCAGACTATAGCGGCCCCCAGCTCATAGCGGCCACTGAAAAATTCCCCTGCACGAAATTGCCGTATAGACCCTTTTTATACAGCGGTCACCTGCCTAACGTTAACGCCGCCAGCGGCCACTCATTTAGTATCCCGGGCCACAAAAATTTAGCTGAACCGTTAAATCAGCCGCTACGTTAGCCTTTAGTTTTACGTTCGTTGCGTAAATTCTACCTAGTCCTATCAAAAGAACAGAAATAGGCTATTTAAAAGATAATAAAAAATGATGGCCACCCTTTGGGTGGCCGCTACAGGCAGGTTTGACTGTATTGATAAACTTTTGCTGTCCAGTCACGAGCGCACGCACCTACCTACCGATCGATCAAGAGAGTACCTCACAGCTAGCTCGACATGGACATGTGGTACTGCAGTATTTTGGCCGAAGGAATATCGTCCTCGAGCGCAGGCATGGCTAACCAAGCAATTTCTAGTGGTGACAAGCCTGACACCGAGCTCGAACGAGAACATTTCCTGAGAATCATAGCAGCTTTTAACTATTATAAGTAAGTTTTCCAACATAAATAAGAAAAATTAAAACACTGAGGCTTCTATTGCAGAATTCAATTAATTTTTTCGCTGCAAACGGAGACCGTCGATATGTATGGTCCCACATACTCATAAATGTGTTAGTTATTTGCATTGAGCAGATAAAACATTGATTCAGAGTCTATGCTAGCCCTAGACTCTAGTTGTCGAATGTTAGACCTATTTTACCATGCTAAATTTATATGAACAGCAACTGACTAGCCATTACGCTAAGCGTGCTGATGGTACTCATTGAATCATCGTGACGACTAGAGCATTTACTATTCTACGTTTTCAAAGGGAAGTAAACTTATGTCGTGATATTAGAGTCTAGGGTCTATAAAATTACTACTTAAAGATAAGGCCTAAAGTAATTTAGAGTCTTCCACGGAACATCGTTAACGCGAATAACGTTCAGGTGCCAGGCTCGAGCTCGTAATTTAATTGGTACAGCGCCATGAATGATGGGTAAATTACAGCCTAGTATTCTTTGAGTTTGACACTGTGACTGAAGTTAACGAATAAGTCGAAGCTTTGTATGGATATCATGTTTGAAAGTAGGCCTAAACGGCTTGTGCCGAAAGGGTGTGGGTTGGGTGGTGGCACGTCGCGTTAATGGGAACACCACCCTTCGTCCAAAGCCCCCCTCCCCCCTCCCCCCTCCCCCCCCCCCCTCCCCCGGTTTTGACGAAAGGTTGCGTTGGGAGCGTTGGATTGCGTCGCGTTGACTGGAACCCCACCCTTCGTCCAAAGCCCCCCCCCCCCCCCCCCCCCCCCCCCCGCTTTTGCCGAAAGGGTGCGTTGGTACTTTTTCTCATGTAATATTAAAAGACGAGTTTTTAATTTATATTTAACCTTCAAACAACCATTTCAAAGAGGCTATCGTCCGGATCGGTTTACACTCTATTACCACTTGGTCTACAGCCAGTTGGTCTAATAGACTGTTTAATATCAGTTGGTCTAATAACCAGTTGGTCTAGTCATCATTTCGTCCAATTACTGTTTGGTCTAATTGTTATTTGCTGTTTAATATCAGTTGGTTAAATATAAATTAAAAACTCGTCTTTTAACCCTATAAAGCCCAATGGGGGGGGGGGGGGGGGCGGGGCACATTGCGCCCCCTACCAGATTTTCATTCGCCACTCCTTCGCCCTTAATCCAGTTTTAACCAAATTTGGTGACTTTTCCTAAAATCTTATTCCGAACATTTTGATATATAATTTAGCTATATTTGATATTGCTGGTTGCCATAGCAACAATAAACTGACAACCATGTCAGTCAGATTTTGCATATTTTTCTGTTCCAATTCCAATTAACCATATCATAATGTATAAAATGGGCGTTTCTAGGCTGAAATTTGCTGAAGGAGCAAAATGTGAAGTAATTATGGCCCTGAAATGTTTTTCCTATTATTTCCTTTGTTTTTCTGTGACAATGCCGTAAAACAATAGATATGATAGAGATACTTGAAAATAACAGTATTTTCCAAAGATTGCCATTCTATTTTGTGTCATTTTGATTCCTTCACCCAAGTTATACCTCTAATATCATTTGTTTATCGCATTATCAATCTGCAAACTTAAAATTCCGATATTATGGGAACATGAAATATGATAACTGTGCATGTACCTATCCCAAACAATACATCACAGGTCTCATAATGTATTTTTTTATTTTGTTATGAATAGCGCCCCCATGTGGTGACCTTGAGAAATTTCAACCATAAAAAATAATGAGCTTTGACTTACAGATCATTTTGTGGCAAATATAAAAAATATTGGTCTATGATAAGACATATATACTGGGGATAAAGAAATTATACAGAAAAATCATGTTTTTAGCATATTTCCTATGTATTTCTTTATATTTTGGTAAATAGCACCCTCCATGTGTGACCTTGAAAAATTAAAGTATGCGGTCATGTAGACTATGAGTTGCTCTACCCATGTGCCAAATGTGACGATGAAACATCAAACAATAACAAAGTTATATGGGGGAGGGGCACAATGTGCCCCCCCCCCCCCCCCCCCCTTGGGCCTGGGAAGGGTCAAAATAGCTCGGGCTTTATAGTGTTACATGACAAGGTTTCTCTATAATTATATTAAACTCCCTGGTGTATGTAATAGACAGTGTTCTACAGTTTAAGATTGTATGCTGTGATTGTGTATATGTTTGTTGTTTTTGTTTTCTTTCAAGGACATATGCAACTGGACGAGTGAATCGAGCCCAGCAGTATTACAATGAACTTTCAAAGCGACACAAAGATCTGCTTCCAGACTTCCTACCCCACTTGGACCAGATCAGGAATTGCATTGCACATAATTCAGAGGTCATCAAGACCATGCTAGAAGGCACAGAAGATATGTTTGAAAATAGGGATTCACACATCAATGTAAGCATCTACCATGGTGAAATTGAATAATATATATTTTTTATATATAGTAATTGTGCATTTGTTTTGTTTTATTATTTTTTTGACTGTGAGATATATAGGCAAATAGTATGAAAAGTGTTGCAATGTCTCTTTCAGTTCCGGTAGTATTTGTCCTTTACTTCACCCATTTTTAGTAGTGCTAGAGATGATTGTCTGGTTCTATTTGCCATGGATATATTTGCCATAAGGATATTCATCTTTTTTATTTGTTTTGGGTATATTTGTCCCAGTCACTTACCTTACGGAGGTTCAAGACTTTTTATTTATTCAAGAGATAATTATTTGGATATATTTTTCATTGGGATATTTGCTATATTTGTTCTATTTGTCCATGAAACATATTTCACAGAATGTTTGTGTGAGCAATAGCCATAGGGATGTTTGTCCAGACATATACAGTCTCATTGATATGTGTCTTTTTCTTCAGGTGTTATTTGTCATATTGTTAACTTTTGTGGGATATGAATTTGTAATGGTAATTAGTATAGTGATAATTATTTGAGTTTCTTAGTTACATCCTCAGGGCATAACTTTCCCTAGGTTCGCTGTGTAACTGTGCAGTCTTAAATTCATTCATCGTCATTCCAGGGAGACTCTAATCAGCCAAAAGCAGTCAACAATTTTGACATGGAGAAAGTTGTCACCACCTTAAAGCAGTTTTTCCGAGACTGGAGCTCAGGCGGCAAGGAGGAGAGAGATGCTTGCTACAAGCCCATCGTAGAGGAAATTGAACATTTATATCCTAAGTCTAAATGGTCAGTGTTAGTCCACACTGCTTGTAAATCCAGTTGTAGCTCATAGACTATACTGATGCAGTTTTCTTCAGCATAACCTCCTATTTTAAAAAATCTTATTGTAGACAGTGCATTCGATATCGCTAATACAACAATATTGACACTGCTTTGTGTTGTATCCATGAGCCCCGAATGAGATTACTCTGTCACCACCAAGCCCACCTACGTCCTGTCCTCCCTCTCACCCAATATCATTTCCATGCCAACACATGTTCCATTGTCCATCTGCCACTACACCCAATGAGGTCATCTTAACATTATCAACCACTGCACAGGGTAGGGCTATAATACAACAAAGCATTATATAGCTATTTATAGATAAACCCAAAGGATACAGGAATAAAGACACTTATCTTTCTGTTAATTCTTGATTCTTGCACTTCTCAGTTCTACCGCCTCCAAGCTGTGTCTCGTATCAAGACACCAAATATTCCACCATGCAGATCAAGGAATGCATCTGTGCCTGTCAGTATTCATCTCCATGATACACCTTGTGGGAATGTCATCACAAGGCAATGATATAAAACATGAATTTATAATGCACCATTGAAGGAAGTTTCGTAGTAATACTAACATGATTACAGTACTGGTACCTTTTTACAACAACATGCTCTTGGGGTTGATATTTTCTTGCTTTGTATTGAATGTAATGAAAGCTTTGATTTTTCTCTTGAAGTGTTGTGTGAAATTACATACTTTAGGCTGATATTTTTTGTTGTGGTTTTCTCCAGCAATCCTCCAGATGTCAATGTACTGATACCTGGTGCAGGATTGGGCCGTCTGGCATTTGAGATTGCATCAAGAGGTTACCATTGCCAAGGTAACGAGTTCAGTCTCTTCATGCTGATAGCATCCCACTTCGTCTTAAACAGGTATCATGAAGCTCTTGTCATGAATTTCTTAGTGTAGTTAATAAACATAACACCTACCGTAGATCTCCTTTAGGAGCGGCATTTTGCATTAATGGGTATTGCATGGTATTGTGTGATTCAGCATGCACTTTTTGACTTTGTATTCTGTTTTAGAGTTCTGAGAGGCTGTTAACCCAAGTAAAATGTATTACTGGTATGTGGAAACAAGCATGGATTCAGAAAAACCACAAGCAAATCAGACAACAATTCAAAAGTTATATTTCTATCTGATTGTGACATCAAATGGGCACATTAAAAACACAAATAAATATATTTTAGGTTACTTTATAGTTAGATAGATTGCCCACCTATTCTATGTACATATAAGGTCAAGTCAGAACTATGTTCAGGGTTGCTGTGTGTGTGGTATGGAGGAATGGACTTGGCCATAGAGTATGTATGGAGGTATTACATTCTAGACTAATCAGGAGCAGAAGTTTGGAATTTAAGTGTTGTGCACATGCAATGTGTCCAAGTAAACATGTCCATCTCTGCACTTTTGCAAGATCTTGATCTACTCATTCACCAAATAATCAATGAGTGTGTTTAGAAGGTTCAGAGAGTATACATTTTTGCATCCACCCATGTAGCACAAAGTGTTACATTTTAGCATAACTCAATACTAATTATGCTATACATATATTCTTTGTAGGTTTTACATTTGTATTGAGACCATACATTTTCCTGGAAATTTTGTGCCATTCAGACTCAATTTTGATGAAGTTATTTTAAAAAAAATGTAACAGTGTCCTGTAGCATCGTGACGTGTCCATGTAGCATCGTGATAGTTAAAATCTGGTCCTAAAAGACAAATTAATGCAATTAGCTTGACCAAAATTTGATATGATATGCATGATTACTAGATTAGTCAGATAGCTAAATATCTTAACTCTGTTTTCACAGTTTTACTTTTACAAGAAAATTACACAATGTGTCACTATGCTACACGGTGTCCACCAAATGTAACAAAAAAGGACACCGCGTAGCGTCGTGATACATTTTGTAATTTTCTTTTAAAATTAAAACTGTGTACAGGAAATTTGAGATATTTAGCTATCTGACTAATCTAGTAAATATGCATATTGCATCACATATGTGTAATTTCTCACCCAAGTTGGTATAATTTGTTCTCACAGATCCATGGAGCTTGACATGTTTACACTGTATCCATGGATACTCTACTTCAGTAATAACAAGTGTGCAGCCAACCAGATCAGACCCATACAGTTTCCTGACATCAACCCTTCGCTGCTCTCACCCAAGGCCCAGTTCTCCATGGTAGCAGGTGATTTCCTGGAAGTTTACACAGAGGAAGGTAATAAGGCTTGTTGCCATAGTGACAAGTCCACTGTTGAGTGAAACAGTTTTGAGATAGTAAGATAGAAGACCTTTTCACACACATGAATTATAGGTCTTTGGATTGCAATGCAAAAATCAGTTTGATTCTCCACTATTCACACATAGCCCCTCCCCTCAAAAAAATAAAATGCTTTGAAAAAAAAAAAATCACCCAGCTGCAAGCAAAGCACTTTAATCTCGAAACTGTGCATGCCTACACAATGACTGAAGCTGGCACTGGTCCCTCACCCCTGGCTTGGTGTAGCGTGTTGGTCATGGGATTAAAGAAATTGATTTTTTACCCTCATGCTATTCGCACACGCTGTGTGAAGGAAGCTGTCGCTAGGGTTAAAAAGAATGGAGATGAACTGAATTTCACATTGTTATGCAGGTCATGACACTTACTTCTTTTTCTGTGTGTCTGCGCACACAGTGTTTATAGGTATTTACATCAATTTTCACAAATCAGTCTTTGAAAACAGATATTTTAGGGAATTGTTTATACAGGGGAAACACGATATAATGAGGAAGTCGGGACCAAGCAGTTTGCCTTGTTATAGCCGATATTTCTTGACATAAAGAAGCATGTTTGGAAGGAACTTTGGGACCATGAAAGTTTCCTCGTTAAAGCAGATAGCTTGTTATAGCAATGTTCGTTACATCGAGTTTCCCCTGTACTATCCTCTCATACACAAAGATCTGGTTGATCTACACAAGCAAAAAGATGAATGTATTCAAAGGTTACAAGGAAGTTTCATCTCACAGATAATTCTAAAATAGTCATTATAGTCATGTGACCAAAGTGTAATTTGAAATTTACTTTTTTGTGTTGTGAAATATCCCTGATTTCATAATTTACAGAAATGAAAGATGAATGTTTTCAGAAGTTACAAGGAATATTCACATCAGGGATACAATCTTTTTCAGTGAAAGTTACTTTTAAGGAAACAAAACTAGTTTCAGTGTGATTCAGTGCAATATAATCGTGGCCGTATAAAATGTCAATAAGCCATGTATCATACAAATTTTAGAATAGCCATTTTAGTCATGTGACTGCCATGTAGTTTGCATTGTACTCGGCTGTTTTGTCTAGTGAAAAGTCACTGATTTTGTAAGTTGTATTTTTTCACAACTCTGCTCTAAATCTAACCCCAAAGGTAGTATGTTGTAGCACACTCACCAAGACAAAGTGAATTGAGTCTTGTGAAAAGTATGAAAGCAAGGAAATTCATGATTTAAGATTTCTTTGAATGACAGGTACAGCTTCTATATCAAAACATTTATTAAACACCCATGGGTTGCCATGTAAGACAAATTTCAGGCATTCACTATAGATATAACTTTCCCAGTGTGTGTCATCTAGCACTGTTCTCCTTCTTTCATACCATAACGTACCACTACTCAATTACTTGTTTTATCTCTCTCTCTCTCTCTCTCTCTCTCTCTCTCTCACTGAGCTACATTTTCTGTAGTAGTCCTCAAAGCAATGTCAATGTCAGAATAATATTGACTGAAGTCACAAGTGAGATCTGAGCATATCATGGACATTCCAAGCCCTTCAAACACAGGGTTTAAATAAACAAACAATTATTGCCTCTGCAGTGCATTCTTTAGTCTGATGAAAGCTGACAATACCATTTGGTTTAAGTCAACCCCTTGAGAAAATATTTCTATTCTTTTCTTGATGTTGATAAACATACAAATTCTAATTAGAACGGAATCAATTTATGATGAGTAGTTGACATTTTTACTGTTACTCATTTTTAGTCGTACTGTTTGATAAGAAGAGAAGGCTGACTTGTAATTTCTTCTGTCTTCAGCCTCATGGGACTGTGTAGCGACGTCATATTTCATAGACACAGCTCACAACGTCCTGGCCTACATTGACAAGATCTATCACATCCTGAAACCAGGAGGTCATTGGATAAACCTAGGTGAGTGAAAGTGTGGTCATGGACCCTACACTGTATGCAAGCAATGGCAAAATGTTAGAGTGGATGTGGATGTTGCCTGCTGGAACTACAACATAAAAACAACAAACAAACAACAAAGACAAAAACAAGTTTTAAAAAACCTCACTAGCTTGGATACCATATGTAGACTTATAAAGATAGAATAGAAAATTATATATCAAATGGATTAGGCAACTTTCAAATAGTCACTGCAAGTCCGTATGGGTTTAGATGTTATTTTAGCATAATAGATGAAATAAATTTGTCATTTCATGCAGTGCTAAAGATCATTGTGTGCATTTGCTCAGTTACAGTCAAACCTGGCACCTATCTATAGTGGCCTCCTGCTGTATATGACCACTAAAAATAATCCCCCCAAGAGAAATGCCAGTTTCAAGACCCTGTCAATAGCAGCTACTTTTTCTGTCTCTGTTGGGTGGCCGCTATAAATAGGTTTGACTGTAATATGGAAAAATGAGTTATTTTATGCATTAAATGTACACACAAAAGTGGAGCAGAGAAACACTTCATGTTTCCTTCCACATTATCAAGTTCTCCTGTGGCTTGTTTTTCCCATTTGCTTTCATTTCTTCAGGTCCTCTGCTTTATCATTTTGAGAACATGCCCCATGAAGAATCCATAGAAATTAGCTATGACGTTTTACGCAAAGTCATCCTCGAGATTGGTTTCATCATGAAGGTATGTTTTTGAATCTTGTTCTTCTTCTTTTTTGCGAGGGATAGCATGTCTGGCTTGAAGGGTGTATGAGGCAGTCATGGGCTTTGTATTTGCAATGTTACAGATAAGGATGCTTAGCATTTATCAGGAAAAAAAAAAATAATAGGGGGTGTGGAATTGAAGAAATTTCTTCCTGACACATAGGTTGTTCATAAACTGAAAAAGGTTACTTGTGCTATTACAGTACCCTGATGTTATTATCATCATATTTCAAACTGAGCTGCATTGTGGTATGGATGTGGATACCTGCATTGGTAGGCAGTGACAATACTTACCACCTGGTGCATTTGTGAGAGTGCCTTTCCAAATCATATACAGTTACCTGGTATGTTCTCTAATTTCATGTGGCACCATATGCCAGGAAAATAACTTGGTTTTGTCAAGCATATTTTGAAATTACAGTAAATTTCACCTTTTGAGGTAGTACATCATACCATGTAACCTTCTGGATATCAACACAAAGAAATGAATGAACAAATTCTGAATCTAATCATCCAGTAATGTAATTAATTCAGTTTCAGGAAATTAAAGGACAAGTCCACCTTCATATACATAGGGATTGAGTGAATGCAGCAATATCAGTAGAACACAGTACTGAAAGTTTGAGGAAAATTGGACAATCTGTTCAAAAGTTATGAATTCTTGAAGTTTCAGTGCTACAGCTTGTGATGTCATATGTGTAGAACAATATGAGGAAAGAATAAAGAAAATTCAACATATTTTCACTTTTCTCACATAATAATAGAACACTTGACTTGCCTCTTTCGGAAGGTAGGGGGAACAATATTGCTCTTAACATATGTCAGTAGCAAGTCGAGGGAATGTGTACTTTTTTCCAACAATGAAATTTTATGGAATTCTCTTTATATTTTCCTTATATCTTACACTGTAGTAGTCTTCTCATCCAGCAGTGACTGTGCAGAAACTTCAAAAATTCATAACTTTTGAACGGATTGTCCGACTTTCCTCAAATTTTCACTTGTGTTCTACTGATATTGCAGCATTCACTCAATCCTTATGTATATGAAGGTAGACTTGTCTTTTATGAAAATGTTAATCCTAACATTATTTTCCCCACATTTGCAGAGAGAGAATACGTCAGTGAAGTCATCATACATCCAGGATCCAGAATCAATGATGCAGTACTCCTACAACTGTGTCTTCTTTGTCTGCCAGAAACCCAACTCCACCTCACACTCACCATTAGGAGGAAACCAGGTGCAGTTATGAGAAGAGCAATCCTTGAGGTGTCACCAAACATTGCCTCAGAATGGACGACAATTTTTCTCAACATTGCGCAAATGGAATCAATGTGGCCAAGCAAGCCAAGCTAGCACGATATGATGGAAGACTCAGAGTCATACTGCAGTGGGGCCCTACGAGTGGATGTGTATCTACTGTGTCTGCTACATAATTAAGGGAACCATTCCTGTTGCGGGAATGTAACTGTCATCATGTTTTTGACTGATCTGAGGCTGACATTTTAATATATCTCAGACTGTCTAACAAAGTGTACACTGTATGTTTCCCGTGACGTGCCATGCCTCAGTATTGTTATCCTATGAAATTGCTATCCATAGATTGGTCTGCTTCCTGCTGACAAAAATTCCCTTGATGATGACGATGATGTGTGTGTGTTTCACCGATGTCATACTCTGTTGATGTTTGGATACTACTTCATGACAGATGAAAAGAACTGGTGTCTTCAGGCTCTGCGAGAGTGCTGGTTTGGTTTCAGCGAGTATGAGAACAAAGTAGCTGTTGCTGTTAAAGGGTCTTAAAAGTGCAGTAACACTTCCCAGGCATGTCAGGTCACTGCCAGTGAATACATGTCAAGATGCAAAATGTGAATGTTGACATCATTAGTTTACTTTGATGTTTTTCAAATACAATGAATGAAGTACACACACTTTTTTTTTTAAGGCCTGATATTCTTATTTGTATGCTGAATTAGGTGTCATGTGAAAGCAAAGTCTAGTCAACATACGACCTGTAAAATAGGAAAGAAATCTACATATTTTGAGTTTCAATAAATCTTTTTTTGCTGTGAAAGACAAAGTTAAGAATATTGTCTCTAATTTTTATACATATTCATTGGGTTTTATACTGTAAAGTGAGATTGAATGCTGAGTCTATGCCATAAAGTTAGGTATGGAATGTGGTGCTAGGCTAAATTTGACAAAACATCTCTCATATCTGTGATTTCATTGCATACCAGCCAAATGATATTTAAACTATGTAATGACTGCTCTCAAATTCTACAATGCTCAAAATTGTAGATGAGAGTAGACTTGAAATATTACATGTCTGATAGGTACACTATTTGTAAAAATATCAATAGGCTACTGGGCATATGTATCCTGCAGTATTCAAAGTATAGATTTGCAACAGCTCTCCCAATAAAATGGAAATTCAGGAACTACTGTACTGATTTCAGCAATTATTAATAGCTGATCATTCTTTTAGATGAGATCAATTTACATGACACTGCCCGTGGAAGTGACCTCTAGGTAGTTTGAGATGCCACAAAATCTGCCAAATGCCTTCTGTTCAGAAATTGAACACTTCAAATGCTGATTGACACAGAAAACCCCGTAGCATTGTACTCACTGTCCAAAATCCTTGGCGTTGGAAAGGTTAAAATCTACCTGCCATATATTATCTTTGATTCAATCACTTGCTCACCCTGCGCAGCTTTCAACATGATACAATACATACAGAATGTTTTGTTTATTTGCACTGCGCACACTCTTTTCAAGGCACATGGTTAATAATCTTGGTCTTTCAGTGATGGCAAATAATAGCATTACACAGAGTTAATACACTTGGCCAGGACTAGAGTCGTTAATATTTCATGCACTGTAATCTGCTCTGACAAAGGATGGCACTCTTACTAGCTTGTCTGTAAATCTCGCCAACTTGGAAAAGTTTGTTCTCTGTTGATACACATATCCAGACTGTGCAGATTTAACTGGAAATTTCAGAATCACAACTTTGTATTTGCAAGACTGAGAGAAAAGAAACCATAGCATTGACAATAATGTGTGTGAAATGCCCACCATTTTAGGGGTAGATTAGAATGTGTGTGTCAGGGTAACACAGACATATATTAAGTCGGAGATATTGCAAAGTGTGTTAACACCATTTACATTTGGTGTCCTGAAAATTAATACAATGTACAGCAGTCTGGTTCCTTGGTGGAAGTTGATCAATGGGTTTGAAATAAATGGTTCTCCACATTCATTTCTTGCCACAAGAATATGTTTTTGCCAGTATTTGTTAATATACATGTATTACATGTACTGGAAAAGTTAAGAGTAGATTTTGTGGTACATGTACTGCAAAAGTGGAAATTTTCGCATATTCCATTCAACCAGAAGCTAGTGGGAAAATAAAATCATGTGAAAATTTTTGCATGGCATATATTCCAGTAGTTAAATGTCCCGATTCCGTGGAATTAAAAACATGCAAAATTCATCTTCTCCTGCTGGGCGCAAAAAAATCACTCACGCGAAAATATCCACTTTTACAGTAATTAGTGTTAAGTTTTTGGTGGTGATCTAGACCATGATCTGGACCCGTAATTTTGAAAACAATGCTTGCAATATTCTATGGCATTAGTAACACTCTGGCCATAACAATGGTTTGTTTGTATCAGAGTTCTAGTTGACAACATACATGTACATTGTACAATGTACAATAGTTTTCCTAAATTATTATGTTGCTTTCATTTAGCTCACTCTCATTTCTAACAATGTTGTTCCCTTTTCGACATATTGAATTATTTGATGTTAATTACCTGGGGTAGGGTTAATGGAGGTGATGGTGAACAAGAATCAACAGAACCCAAATTTTGTTGACTGCCTTATCATATGCAATATACAGTGCACTCCCGTTACAACGAACACGGTTATAACGAAATTTCGTTATAATGAAGTAAAACTTCTGGTCCCAAAATTATCGCCATTAAAGTCTATGGTACAAAATTTGCTTATAACGAACACGGTTATAGCGAAATTTTCGTTATAACGAAGTCTTTTCCGAGCACCACTGACAAAGAAAAACAAAAGAAATGTGCTCCATTATAACGAAATGCGGATCGCTTTCGAAAATACGTAGCGGAACAAGGCATTTACAGCGTCTCTGCATGGGCGAACGTGTCACATCACTGTGTGTTCGCTTGGTGTGTCACGCACAATTTCCGAGGGGGACTTGCGTTATTGTAATACAATAATCTGAAATTGATTAACTATTTGTTTTATAGTTCACATAGCTTTCCAGTGTATGACGAGTATTCAACAAACAGAATATCATATATGCGTGGCTTCCTTGTTTTCGTTATACACGTATGTACATGTATATTGTATTTGTTCGGTTATAACGAAATTTCGTTATAACGAAAGAAAACTGCCGTTCCCAAGCATTTCGTTATAACGGGAGTGCACTGTACACACTTTTGAAAAACAAATGTTTTGAGACAATGCTATTTCATGGGAATTCTCTTGTTTTAATTATCTCAAAAACCAAGGTGACATCATGCAAGCTACATTTAAAATACATAAAATTTGACTTTTTGATTTGAGTGAACAGACTGTAAAGTGCCAAATACATGTACTACGGATGTCTTTTCCATCTTAAACATATTTTTACCTTATTTAAACTGGTATGTCTTCAGTCATGGAATAAATAAAAATAAAATTCTTAGCCACCTAAGACTTAAGAGAAAATTTTTAGTACATATTGCTGTACTTATTTCTGCAGTTACACTGCTGAAGAAACACCAGTCTTCACAAATGCAGACTAAACAAGCACTCACAAATTCAAACTCATAATTACAAACAAATGCAACTCTTATTTGACTGCTATTCATATCTACAGGATATACTTGTAGAGTAGATTTAAACGAAATGACTGCACTGAACCAAAAGCAAAATCAAATTGACACCTCACCCTCACTTAGTATAAATGACTATAATATACTAGTGGTGTGTGTAATACAATGCTAATTGTTTGTGAGCAGAAAATATCACTGATGTCACATGTTTTAGATAACCTTTTGGTTCATAACTCAACTGCACATTGCTCAAGAACATTACATCATATCCCCGACAAAAAGTGTTTCCTTGACACAAAGTGATTAAAAAAGAAAGCAAAATACTGATTATCATGGTCTACACTACTGAATTGATTTGATTGATAGCATAAAATGAGCGCCCAAAAGCCAACCAAACCAAACTGAGCCATACTACTGTACCATACCACTCCAGACTGGGAGCATTCGAGTGCTCTGCAGAGAAGTGTACCTCATGAGCTATTTCTGGACTCAAGTCAGAACAGCTACACAATCTATAGCAACCAACACATTCACATTGCATGCTTGCACTACATGCAGTTGTCCCTAACAAAGAGAATCAATTCTTTGTATTATGACATAGTACACGTTACGTGCATAGTTCTCATGTTAACAGCTGGTACGGTATGCTTTTGGACCACTTTACGTTTAAGCGCCCTCTGGCATGGTATGGTATGGTACGCTTTTGGAGCACATTGAGAAGTGGTCCACTTTTGGTATGGTATGATAAATTACACTTTGGGAGTACTCATGCGTTCTTCTGGCATGGGTGTGGTACAGTACAGTGTACTTTTAGAGAGTGTTGGAACGCACCCTCTGATAAATGACTTCCTGAAAATGCCCTTTATGTGTAATACAAGATTTTGCCTCACCGCAGTTGATATGATGTTTTAATCGCATCATGTTAATTGCATCAATTCTATTCTAAAGAACTTTCACCAGTAATAGCTCCCCTTTCAACAAAAGCATTCCCATGAAGACTTGATGAAACTAACTTTTTTTTTCAACCTTGTACACACATTTCATTATATATTTTTCCCACTTGTACTGACCAGTCATTCATCTAACATCACTCATTTTCCATGAGTCCATTTATCATGCATTTAATGCATCAATAGCAACAGTAACACTGGCAAAACATTGCATAGTTTGCTTATTCGTCCACACTGGCAGCCAAACTTCTTGATGTTTCAGGTCTCAAATTTAGGGTTACTGCTGCCCATGCTAAGAACGAAAAAGAGTTTGCTGTCTGACAGCTCATGACTGTGATGTATCGATGCACACAGGTGAATCCCATTGAGGCATGCCTGCAAACCATCAATCGATGCAGCGAACAGGTGGTGGACTGGTCACACGACAAACTTGGCAAAGTTTCAGTTGCGAGTGTTCAAATCTCCTTCGTTTGAGTGGGAAGTCTCGAGAAGTTTTCTGGAAGTTTGCGATCATACTAGCAACATAAACTCCTCGTTGTTTTACTAGTGTGACCACAGCTAATACGTATGACATGCATTTCAGTCTCGTGCATCAAAGTGTGGTTGACTTCTGGCCATTTTTTTTTAATATAAGTTGAATTTGATTACGTATCTACTGTGTATGAATTACCCACCACCAATTTGTTATTTTATGTAGAAACTTCAGACAACACAAAATGTTTCTTGAGCTGTGAAATATGACAATGGCAAGTCTCTGTATTTTGTTATTCCAAAATTACTCTAAAGAGAAATAATGCCTCCAGCCACTTTGTTGGCGGAGGCATAAAAATATGAAAGATGCAATAAATCCATCTTACAATCCTTTCAAATCATTGCCTTCAAGACTGAAAAGATGGACAAGACACCTTAAATATACAGGGCCATATTCTTAAATCCAGAAAAAATTCTGATCCGAGAGCTTGTCAAATAATTTCTTTGTTGCATGAGCAAATAAGGACCATTTCGTACTTGAAGCAGACATAGAAGCTTAAAATGAAGCTGAAGTATTTCAAAGTGTCTCTGTGTACCTTGAGGTACAGGCATCAGCAATGATTGAACAGATTCTATTTGGATTCCTGCAAATGTACTAAATTCCTTGGCCTTGCACTGGTTACATTGTAAAGGATAATTGGGTATGTACAAAATCAAGTGCTATACATGTCTTCCTTCCTGTTATCACACTTTCTAACTGTACACATTTACAATGCGGGGATCCCAAATCCCTCTCTCTAACACCGTCCATATCAAGGCACCAGCCTGGTCATCCATCTTGCTGGACGAATGGATTCGCTATGGGCTCCATGCCATCTGCAGGACATATGAGGACCACTGATGTACCCCGACACACAGCTAACCCAAGGTCCCTTGTATCATCCGTCAGTTTGAAAGGGTCATCAGCATCTACATGGAGCAGAAGTACAGTTATGAATGGTTAAGATCAAGAATCCACATGGCATCAACTTTCAAGTTATCTAGCTACAACGAATGAGGACCAAAAGAACACAATGCAGTATATACTATTGATTTATGTCACGCTAAGACTATCTTTATCCAGCCCCCAATATAGTATATGTTTCACAAGGGAATTGCCTTATTGGGGAGAAATACACAGTGTAAGTGAAACAGAGACAACAGCTCAGCAAAAATTCCAGCAAAAACATCTGACAGGCACCTCTCCATATCTGTATAGATTAAAGCCCATACAGAGCACTTTCTGTTCTTGCCATTACAGCTGTCAGCACAGTATGTATGTAACATGCAAGAAATGTTTGATTTATCATGATCTTGACTTGTATTGATGATTTTAAATTGTATTCATTGCAAAACTCTGCAATGCAAGACAATGTGTTACACCACCCCCCCCCCCCCAAAAAAAAAAAAAAAAATAAATAAATATATAGATAGATAAATAAAGAATGAAAGAAAGAAGAAACAAGAGATCCTGCATTTTCATTACAGGCAAAAATCAACTAAGTACAATGGGTACACTATCACTGTCATTGTTCCCAGTCATTACAATGTTAATGGCACATATGATATTAAATACACATATAGTAATTGCAATATAATAACTGCACAAATGTGAATGTATAGTTTGCACATCATGTCAATGACCATGTAAATATTATTGATGCTAATAAGGTGCATTTTATTTCCCTATAGAAGGTTGAAAAAGGTACTGCAGCAGTGGAATAATTAAAGACTTTTGTTTTCTCACCTCTCATCAATTCAGTCGTTCCATCCAGCACCAAGTTCAGCAAAGGATCAAATCCCTTTAAGCTTCCAATCACTGCAAAGAAAAGAGAGATTATTGGTACTTATTTGTCTCAGAACAAAATGTGTATGTATCTGAGACCTACAGTATAAGATTCAGACCCTAGCCCTGACATTGTAATAATCAGAGACTTGTCCACGTAGCTTCAAGCATGACTTAATACATCTGAAAGTTCAAATGTTTGCAAAGACACAAGTGGCTAAACAGCTGTTTGGCCTAATAATTTATTACATGAAGGTAGAGGGTACATTGCACAAGTGATAATGAAATTCCATGTGTGAAATAAAAAATAATAATAATAAAAATGAAAATAACAGCTTTCTGATCACAAAGGGCAACAGAGACACCTAAATTTGCCATAATTTGTCACTGAATTTTATTCTTGAGTACAAGAACAAAGGGGAAAGTAACACTGCATGTCAAATTTCCTATGGCAGAGGTCTGCAGACATGAGAAAAGTGATGGATGAGCAGAGTATGGTCCTGGCAAACGTTATTTTCAAGTTGATGAGTGAATTTGTGAAATACTGTCAGTTCAAAGGATCCTACCTTCTCGTCCTCCTTGGAACTTGACCCGGATCTGTTTGTCAATGTACTTTGACAAGTCAAGAATGCTTTCTTTTTTCTTCTTCTGTTGCTCTTGTTGCTGCAGGGGGCATAAAAATAATCAAAGTAAATAGTGATTGAATAAATTGATGAATTTATAATCATATAGATGAATGTAACACTGAAATTTTAAAATAGAAATATTGGTGGTGCATACTTACTTTTCAACATCAACAAACAGGAACTATTCATGGCTCTTCTGGTGGGTAAAGTTAACATTGTGAGAAGCATAATGAAAGAGCACTCGACTAAGACCCTGTTTACAGTGCGAGGCTTGGCCACAGCTCGGCCATGGCTCGGCCCAGCCCCGCTTCAGCGTAAACACGCAGAAGGCCAAATGCGGGGGCAAAATTGGCCTCGCATTTGGCCTCGCTCTGGAGGTGGTCTCGGCCACGGCCGAGCCCGGCCTTTTCTCAGTGTAAATGCAAACTGGGCCAAAGGCGCGGCCAATTTCAGTCTGGCTTCCAAACTCTCTGCCCGTACTATTTCGCTATTCAGGATATTAACCCCCTCAACGTCGAAAGCTAGTATAGTTTAAGGTGGTTTTGTCCTGCAAAGGATTTTTCCTTCGGCAAAGGCCTTTGCCCGAACGGCGACTTTGTCGCCACGGAATCCACTGGGAAAAGACTCTGAAAACCAGACTATACTAAATTGCGTTTGTTTACAAGCAGAGCGCCACTACAACAAAATATTGAAAGGTTTGAATTAAAAGCGCGGCCGAGCCCGGCAGTGTAAACGGACAAAATTGCGGGGCTCAGCCCCGCAATTGAGGCTGAGCTCGGCCCAGCCCCGCACTGTAAACGGGGTCATACCCCTTTCAGAAGCAGGGGGAATAATTGCTACCCTTTTATAATTCAGTATCAAGTTGATGGAATGTGTAATCTTCATAAAATATTAATTTTTGTGGAATTCCCTTTATATTTTCTTTATATTGTTGTCCACACATGACATCATAACCTCTAGTAGTCTCCTCATCCAGCGGTTCCAACACCAATAATGTAGAAATTCATAACTTTTGCATGGATTGTCAGATTTTGCTCACACTTTCATTGATGTGTTGTACTTATGTTGCTGCTTTTACTCAATCCACATTTCTTTTTGTGTTTTGGTTTTTTAACAACTTTTATAAGCAAGAGGGTATGGAGGGCAGTTATAAAAGAAGAATCAACTTTCGAAATACTATTTCAAATAACGGACAAGAGGCAACTGATTCCATCTGTGCAAACAACTGATCCCCCATGATTACCAGTACTTATAGTTTTTGGAACAAAGAGCAATTCAACTTATGCAAATTCCAATTAAAATAAATCTCATGCAATCAGAATAAACCCTGATGCCTTCTTTGTACTGGCAGACACAACTACACGGGGCCACAGGTACAAACTTTGTAAGCCGAGATGCAGAACATATGTAAGGAGGGATACCAGGCCCGTAGCCAAGGGGGGGGGGGGGGGGGGGGGGGGTGCGTCGGGTGCATACGCACCCCCCCCCCAAATTCTGAAAGGTCCACTTTTTCATAATAACGGTTTTTAGCAATTCTCAAGATAACAATCCAAATAAATATAAAGACACATTATATGCTACGTAAATGTGGAAGAGTACGTTTAACGATGTTAAAAATAATTGTACGAAACCCTTTTGTTGTATGAACCATCGGATCGTCCCCATGCACACAAACACAAATGTTATGTATCAATTTGTGCGAGCTATTATGATATTGGCACTGCATGCCATGGCCCTTGGCGCGTGTGACCGGTGTTTTTTTTTTTCCACTGGCCGCCCGAGTACGTGTGATTCGTGGATGACATTGAGGTTGACACTTGCATTTTTTCACAGGAACAGAGGTAAGTGGATGAAAATCTAATAGCCTCAAGTTTACATATAATGTGACCCTGCATCTCAAAACAAACAAAAAGTCGCCAGACATGAATTTTTAGTTAAGACCATTAAAGAGCACACTTTAAGCTTTAAAATGATGTATAACTCAAATCAAATGGACTCTCCTAACCTATCTAAATATTGGAAAGAAAGCACAAACTCAGGAAAAGTGTGAACTGAGAAAAGAGGCTCTTATTAAAGTACAGTGTCTATTCAAGCGCTTAATATTTACGAAACCGTGCTGGCTGTGCGATGAATGAGACAAAAAAACAGGAAGTAAACCACCAGAGTAACAACAATGAAGGGATTATCAGATTAAACTGAAATTAAGCATGCCTCATTAACACATTCTGTCCATAATCAATGCCAACTTTCAAAGCGGTAACACTATCTTTTCAAAAGTTATCAGTTGAAAGTGAAGAGTGTGGACAAGGTTTTTCAGAAATGAAAAAGGGATTCTAAAGACACACCTAACCACACTATTCTACCAAAAAATGTTCGAGATAAACTGCTAAAAAACACAGTAATTCCTGCCCATTTTATGATACCAAATTTTAGCATAATGTAAAGGAAGACCCTCTCTTTCAGAAAATATGAAAAAGTCAAGTTCGGTTAGGTTGACCCACTTCACTTATTTTCAGTCCTCACGCAAAATCAGTGTGTGCGACTTTATGTTCGTTTTGAGGTGCACGGTCACATATGATAAAAATTAAAGAAATTTCCTCGAAATTACTGTAATCGAAAACCTGAGACATTTTATATCTACGTCTCACAAAGATATAGTACATGTACATATAAGTACATGTTGGCATGATAATGCCTGGGGATAGATTATTATGTCAACTATTTTCCATTATGAATGCATGCTCCAATCAAATTGTGAAAAGGTGGTCATGAATTAGCATTTCTTACGAACGATCAGGAGAGACAAAACAAAATGAAAGGCCTGTCTTACTCCAGTTCTCTATTAGTTATACATTTTCTCATGTTGTGACAGTTCGATTGGTTCTCATTTTGAAGTGAGCCAAAACCTAAGAACATTCTCACTTATAATTTCCAAAGAGTATTATGCAGGCACGCAAACTCAATTTAGTTGTATTTCATTTAAATGTAATGGGTAAGAGGGTATGAGAGAGAATGCTGAGCTATGAAGTAAAATGGTAAAGTAAAAAGTTTGTCAGATAGTATTACAAAAGCCTGAATATTGCAAGAGCTCCGGAGTAAAAACAGTCAGGGAAAAACCCTATGTATGATAACATTGTGAGAGCGTTAGACTGCATTGTGACGCGTCGTTATTTAATTTACATTCTTTATTCATCTTTTTCATAAAAAACACAGGTAATGAGCCGGATTGGGTTAAAATTCTTACTTACAGCTTTGTAGAAGTCTGAGTCAACAGTATCACACAGTACTTCAAGACGTACTAGTACAAACGATTTCTTGAGCCTGCACCGTTTCAGGCTCTGTTCTGGATACGGCGGTAGAAACTCATTCTTTTTTGTTGTTTATTTTATCATTATTTACTAATCTCTTTTCTAACTTACAGGTAGCGGATTTCTTTGCAGGCCAAATTCGGAAATGTACTGTTGATTATTACTTATACATTTTCTCATGTTGTGACAATTCTATTGGTTCTCATTTTAAAGTGAGCCAAAACCTAAGAACATTCTCACTTATAATTTCCAAAGAGTATTATGCAGGCACGCAAACTCATTTTAGTTGTATTTCATTTAAATGTAATGGGTAAGAGGGTATGAGAGAGAATGGAAAGTGCTGAGCTATGAAGTAAAATGGTAAAGTAAAAAGTTTGTCAGATAGTATTACAAAAGAAACTCATTCTTTTTTGTTTGTTTATTTTATCATTATTTACTTATCTCTCTTCTAACTTAAAGGTAGTGGATCTCTTTGCAGCCCAAATTCGAAAATGCTTAGAGACAGCTCGTAACCAAATATGCTACTATAATTATTTTAATAAATAAGAAATAACCATTCCAGTATGTATCTTAGTGTGCACAGTAAGACAGATCAAATCAAATAGGATAACATCTGAGCACTAAGCCTGAGGTCTGAATTTGCACTCAACTTCTTCCAATGGCTAACGGATGTTTAATTTTTGAATTTCACTGACCTCCACATTTCACAAAGAAAACCTTCTTAGCATGATGGTTAATATGACATTTGACTGATATTGGAGATGTTTGCGAATCGGGTCTACTACCTTTAATATTATTAAATCTAAAATGATTATTTGAAAGTTCGGAAATGCTGGAAATATCCTACCACAAGGAGGCAAAATATAAATGGTTCACATTTACAATTCATTTTGTTTTAAAAATTTTCTTATTTATTTTCGTTTTTGACAAACTCGCATACCAACGGCTGATATACTGTATAGTAAAGTGAATGTTTCATCTTCCAAACAGCATCCAATGGGATGGAAAACTCCAACTGAAAGGTGGACACCGTGACCATACTCGCTAAAGAAAATGCGTAATAGGGGTCATTTTTTCTCACGGATTAGATGGAAAGTGTGATGTACGAGCGTATATAATCAAAGGGTATCAAAAAGGCCGAAATTTGGGAAAATGGTATATTGTTCAATCATGATGAAGTACTTCTTTAGGGTGCAGGAAACATTTAAGGAATACTTGTTTTTAAGGCCCAAAAAATCATATGATCATTACTCGTTTAGGGGCCATTTTGAAAGTCCATGTATGAGCATGGTGTCCACCTTTTAATTGTCGCTACCCCTCCCGGGACAGTATCAAAGGACCGTTTTGTTAATTAACGCAATCCAACCTTCCTTTAAAAATCCTGGCTTCAGGCCTGCTAACGCGGGTATACAATAGAAAAAATAAAAGTTAAAACAACACCAGGAAAATCACTATTCTCAATTTTGCGGCGCGCTATGCGCGCAGAGTCTCGAACACAATTAAACTTTGCAACTTCCTGGCAAAATGAGTTTTTACTATTTCCTAGATGAAATACCGTAACGCGATTGCATGCAACAGACAAAAATACAAATTTCCTCGAGACTTTAAAACGTCATTAAAACAGTCAAAATTCACAATTTGCGGCGCGCTTCGCGCGCAAATTCTTATACAACTTTTGTAGTTCGGTCGTCCAAAGAATATATATATATATAATTGTGTGTGTGTGTGTGTGTGTGTGTGTGTGTGTCATCATTGGTATTGGTACCGAAGGTCCATTTTTTTAGTGACCGCACCCCCCCCTTGAAAAATCCTGGCTACGGGCCTGGATACATTCACTCATCGAGTACTAGAGGACTGGAATTCCCTGGCTGAAGATGTAGTGGAGGCTCCATCTATCAATGCTTTTAAGACTAGGCTTGATTGGCACTGGAAAGACCAATGTTTCCTGTCTCACTTTTCCCAATAGTAATAGAGTCAACTTAACTATACACAGCCCAGTCGCTGTACAACACGGCGTCTGGTCGGGCTATAGTCAACTCTCATCGGTGATGTGCAGTAAAAATTACAAACAGCCTGTCTGCCTTGCCTTCTTTTGAACTGGACAAGAAACTACCCACCAATAAGTGAGCTGATGATAGAGACTTTACAATCAGAAGAAGATAGATGCTGGAACTTCCTAGGAAGCCCAACTGCTGCTATACAGCAATCTGAGATCTCTCCAGTATCTTCGGTAAAGGTTAAGGTAAAGTACACTGAATTAGACTAACTACAGATGGCCTGATTAAGCTTAAGTGAACAGCATTAAATTCAACACAATAAATTAAGCATAGCCATAGATGTCATAAAGAAGTTTCTGGCCTGCAGGATTTTTCTTTTCATTGGGCCATCCATAACTGCAACCAGCCCCAACGCAAAGCAGCGTGTTAAGGAGCGCCCTGGAGTTAGGCCATCCATTGATTTATACCCATGTGCTGTGATAGTAACCCTTCATAATGTCCCCTTCCCCTCCCCCCAACCCCCACATAAGTACCCGAGGATAATATTGCATAGTTTACGGAGAATACTATTGCCGCCGCCTCCTCCTCCTCCTCCTCCTTCTGATTAAGTCTGCCTCCGATGAGGCCTCCTTCAACAACTTAGGCTGAAGATTCTTGCAGACTGTGCTATTTCAGTTCGGGAAACCCACTCACAAGGGGGGCCCCTCCTTATAAGTAACCTGTCCCCCTTATAAGTAACCCCGTCCCCCTTATAAGTAACCCCCGGGGCACCCCTTATAAGGAGTCTCCACGCTTTTTTGCAATGCAACGCGAAAATGAAAGGACTGCGGCAATTCGCTTGATTATGTCCATAAAGCTTCACAAGTTTACATGTGTACATGTACTCAGTCGCCACGTCTGCACTCAAGCATTGCCGCGCCGCCGCGCCTGGCGACACTCGCGCCAGTAATCGCTCGCATTTCAGCATTCGCATGGGTCGTTTGACATCGCATTTCAATCCATGATTTTAGATATGATGCCTCAAACCGATTTTGCTCAAATTTCGTGAGTAACTAGAAAACTTGTGAAGCTTTATGGACATAATCAAGCGAATTGCCGCAGCCCTTTCATTTTCGCGTTGCATTGCAAAAAAGCGTGGAGACTCCTTATAAGGGGTGCCCCGGGGGTTACTTATAAGGGGGACGGGGTTACTTATAAGGGGGACGGGTTACTTATAAGGAGGGGCCCCCCTTGTGAGTGGGTTTCCCGAACTGATTTACATTATAATACAGTTCATTATAGATATTTACGAGTACATAACATTCGTACGGGATATATCTCCTACTCTAGTCAAATATGCGCATGTAATATTAATTATTATCATCATGATGTATTGATGATTTTTGATATAAAAAAAAAAGAAAAAAGAAAAAACGAGGAGTGATTTTGTGTGTGTGTTTGTGCACTGTGGTCACACTGGTGGTGGTGCCGAGAGCTTCTGTCTGCAACTAGAAATTCAAAGGGACGTTTCAGTTCGTTAAAATCGTTAAAATCCGCTCCTCTTTAACAAACATGCTGCAGTTAAAGCTTGACTCTCAGACTAAACTGAAGTCAGTAATTTCCAGAGAAAGGAAAGGCCGACGCGACGCCAGGCGAGGCCGCCGGGCGACGGGCGCCGCCCGCGCGCCCGGCCCGACAAGTCAGGCCTCTATTCCTTGGCTTTACGGTGGTGGTACGCTAGCGTCGCGGTGGCGAAGCGGGTACTCGATCGTCCAATATAAATGTAGGTGCTTGTGAGAGTATTCTTCAGTAATAGCGGCGAAAAGTCGCAAATAAGATTCATAAAATATCATTAATCTAAATGAAGTCAGTGGATGTCTGACACAAAAATACTCACAGCCATTATTCAGCTTAAAAGTGTTCGGAAAGACGCGAGTCACAGCAGCAGTAGTAGTCGTGTACCGTACGTGTAGCAGTCTTCCATGTGTTGAGAGAACAATCATGCCATAGACGAGTATGGTATCTGAGAAACTCAAACAAAAAGAGGAAAACGACTGATAACGGAGGAATGAACATTCCCAGGTGAACGTCGCGCGTGTCGTGAGCAAAGAAAACGGAGGGAAAAAAAAGAGTCAATGAATAGATGGAACTGGTACTTGTAGAAGATTTCCAACTTCTCAAAATATCAGTTACTGGACTTTTCCATGGTTTCTCCAGCCCAGAGACATTGATTCAAGCAAACTCATACCAGAATGAAATGTTTTCTTATTATTTTTGTTTGTTTGTGAGTGTGTGTGTGTTTCTTGTGTTTTGTTTTTGTTTTGTTTTTTGCTCGATGGTGGTGAACCAAGCTTATTGTTATCGATGATGTGGTAGTCAGTCAGTGTACAGTTTTCAGGGCCCGAGAACGGTTTTCGTTTTTGTTTTTGTTTTGTTGAGTAGTGTGTGTGTGTGTGTGTGAGGGGGGGGGGGGCAGTTGTAGTAAAAGTACTTTAGTAATACATCTAGAGTCAAGGAGGGGTGCATAGGTTTGTCAGTTTCACATTCAACATACTTCCATGTTTTGTTGTATCATACTACATTTTACTGTAATATTTTCATTTCGTTTGTAAAAATGGAAAATGAAATGTGTTTCAAATCATTACTTTTATAAAGTTCTATTTTTAAAGTGGGAAAATATTACACAATAATGGAACTATTTTTGTTTATTGTGACCAATGATGATTCTTTTGTCACGTTGTACAGTAATAGTAAGTTGAATTGCTTATCTTTGGCATTGTTTGAATGGAGCTGAATAAATATCATTGAAAAAAAATCAAAGTGGCAGGGGTGTTCGGGGTCGTGCTCGTGGTTGGGTCAAAATGGGGGTAATGCCCTGATAAAAACACTATTTGGAGATTGATATTATGCGATGCGTGTCAGCGACCAGTGTGGCGGTATGTGGGGCAAAGTTCAAAATAAGGTGGTTTGTCGATTTCTCATTCTAATCAGATTTTGTCTAATTACATCCCACATAGTCGGTCAGATTTTTAGATTGTTGCAGAACACTTGCCCGAACATGAATTCTACTTGCCGGAAAAGCCCCAAAGTCAAAAAATATAAGAAAATCTCTTTTTAGTCAAGGGCTTGATAAAACGAAATCATTTAGATAAACAGCACATATTGATTCACATTGGAGTAACAAACTTGGTTTGATTGAGTGTTAGTGTTGCATTGCATTGAGATTTCTACACCATGTTGGAAAATTGCTGAAATGAAATTGAAGTGCATTGTATCAATAAAACAGTCATTATCATTTGGCTTCTGTATGGTTGCCTTCGTATTTGGAGGGGGAAAGTGAAACAAAAAATAAAGGTATCGTGGCTTCAAACTTTTTTTGTTTGAATTTACCCAATTTCGGCAAGCATTTTTCCTCTGTTCCAAAACACTTTCCCGACTTGGATTTTCACGTGCCCCGGGCAATCGGGCAAGTAGGCCCCTACTTATGTAGCATTTTGCTATAAGATGTTTTTTTTTTTATCCGAAAATGAATTGGGGGTTCGTTAATCTGAACATTTTAATTGCCGCGTTATTCCAAAGTTGTATGTGTATATACATGTATATACTTGTGACGTTTACCACACATGCCTTCTTGTTTATCGTTCCTGCGAGAATCAAAACTATAACGCGTTTTTTTTCTCTCATCTTGACATTGGAATTTCTCTCTGTCGTGGAACAAGTTGAGAATAGATAAACGTGAAAATGGAGTCACCCACTCGAAGTTCGAATTTGTTACAAAAAGTAGAAGGAAATGCACATAGCATTTACTTCAAATAGCAACATGCGTGCCTGGATCAGAAGTCAAACATCGACCATCGGTGATAATTTGATATTCGCAGGCTGGATGTTATCATTTAATCAGACAGAGTCTGTTGCTGATGGAAGAGGTAGATTATACGGTATAGATCTTATACCCGAGCTGTGTTTGCGATGCTGACAGATTGATTCAAAGGTTCGTTATTTCGAAGGTTCGTCATCCAAAAATGAAACAAGTTTCGTTATTCTGACGGTTCGTTAATCCGATAAAAGAAAGGTTCGTTTATAGGCACCTTCTTTTCATCCTGGGCTTTTCATTTTTCGGATTTTATAACGATTCTTCGGAATGACGCCCCTTATTTGGTTTTCACGACAGATTGACGAACTTTTCTTCGGAATTACGACTTTTGCATTTTCATTTTCGGATTAACGAACCTTTCGGAATAACGCCACAGATGTTCGTCAATTAACGAACGCTTTTTCACTTTCGGATTTACAAACCTCTTATTGGTATTGGGGACTGCAATGTGTGTTACGGAATAACGAACCTCCCCCCCCCCCCCCCCCAAAAAAAAAACAACAACAAAAAAAAAACAACAACAACAACAACAACAACAACAACAACACACACACACAACAAACAAACAAACAGACAGACAAACAAACTATAACCTTAATCTATTTCGCTTTCTGATTAACGAACCTTCGGAATAATCAACGTCACTCTCTCCCACCGCGCTATAAGCTTTTTGTCAAGGCCCTCTCGTTGTCAGCTGAGCTCGATTCTTCGCCCCCATTAGCTGCATAACAGAGAGAGAGAGAGGGCCTTGACAAAAAAGGCTATACCGCCGCGCTAACTCTGACCAACAGATTTATTTCTTAAAAATCTACATCTGACGGCCATAGAGGAAATTCTTCTCCAAATCACACTGACTTGAATAAAAAAAAAAAAATACGATAGCGTGAAATATATAGGCAGAACTGTAAAAATAAGAAATCAGTTTTGTAAATTCTATACAGAGCTTCCCATTTTTGATTCCACAAAACAGAAATATCGGTAGCAGTCATACAGGCCTAATTAACCAAGTATACCTCATCTGGTGATGATGCTATCCCCAGCCGCATTAACTCTTCCGTTGTGGTCTCTTCGTGGACATTTTTCGGGAAGAAAATACTCAAGATAGACATTATTTTTGTCAATGAGTTAACAACCGGACCCTCGCCTTGAAATGCAATGTTTGCCAAGTTATTCCACGTCTATTATAATTTGGCGCTCATGATAATATGATTACTTTGTTTGTTTGTTTGTGTGTGTGTGTGTATGTGTGTGTGCTTATGTGATTTTTTTTTTGTCGTATTTCATTAAAAGTGTCAAGATTTACGCGAACTTATTGTAAAGTAAGGACATCCTCACTTCATCCTTTATGCAAATGTGATTATGGCCTTATCCCTGCATGTAAAGGTATGGGATTAAACTCATTATATTCATACCGTTATAGACCTACAATACGCGTCAACGAAGTCTCCTCCATTGATCCCATGTAAGGATTAATGTTTCTTTGAATTATTTCCGAACCACTTGTATCATAAAGAGTGGAACCACAAAGTTCTGCCAGTTGTAGGAAGAGTACAACATTATCTATAGCATATAATAAGTTCAAGGTTCTGAAAAAAAATGTTTATCTAACAATTGAAGTCAACTTTTTTTTTGAAGACATAGACTAACCATCAAAATACACTGTGATCAACCTTCTATCGGTTTCGGAATGCTCCCACAGATGGCGCAGCAACAATTTCCGAGGCAGAGCAAAGAGATTTCCCCCAGTGGTGGGGAGGAGAAAAATCTCTTTGGTACCTAGCCACAGAACTCTCCAGAGTTTTGTGTGCCGAGCACATAGCAGGGAACTCCAGTTCTCCGAGACAGTCGGAAAGAACGAATGGCGATGCAATATATTTCTCGAGTATTATATCTTTATGTGGTTGGATGGCTCTCGTCAACTGAGTAATCTGATTGATATTTACAGCCCTGTGCCGAAAAATGAGCAAGATTATTATGCATTTTCAGGCCCGTAGCCAGGATTTTTCAAGGGGGGGTGCGGTCACTAAAAAAATGGACCTTCGGTACCAATACCAATGATGACACACACACACACACACACACACACACACACACACAATCATATATATATATATATATATATATATATATATATATATATATATATATTCTTTGGACGACCGAACTACAAAAGTTGTATAAGAATTTGCGCGCGAAGCGCGCCGCAAATTGTGAATTTTGACTGTTTTAATGACATTTTAAAGTCTCGAGGAAATTTGTATTTTTGTCTGTTGCATGCAATCGCGTTACGGTATTTCATCTAGGAAATAGTAAAAACTCATTTTGCCAGGAAGTTGCAAAGTTTAATTGTGTTCGAGACTCTGCGCGCGTAGCGCGCCGCAAAATTGAGAATAGTGATTTTCCTGGTGTTGTTTTAACTTTTATTTTTTCTATTGTATACCCGCGTTAGCAGGCCTGAAGCCAGGATTTTTAAAGGAAGGGGGGATTGCGTTAATTAACAAAACGGTCCTTTGATACTGTCCCGGGAGGGGTAGCGACAATTAAAAGGTGGACACCATGCTCATACATGGACTTTCAAAATGGCCCCTAAACGAGTAATGATCATATGATTTTTTGGGCCTTAAAAACAAGTATTCCTTAAATGTTTCCTGCACCCTAAAGAAGTACTTCATCATGATTGAACAATATATATACCATTTTCCCAAATTTCGGCCTTTTTGATACCCTTTGATTATATACGCTCGTACATCACACTTTCCATCTAATCCGTGAGAAAAAACGACCCCTATTACGCGTTTTCTTTAGCGAGTATGGTCACGGTGTCCACCTTTCAGTTGGAGTTTTCCATCCCATTGGATGCTGTTTGGAAGATGAAACATTCACTTTACTATACAGTATATCAGCCGTTGGTATGCGAGTTTGTCAAAAACGAAAATAAATAAGAAAATTTTTAAAACAAAATGAATTGTAAATGTGAACCTTTTATATTTTGCCTCCTTGTGGTAGGATATTTCCAGCATTTCCGAACTTTCAAATAATCATTTTAGATTTAATAATATTAAAGGTAGTAGATCCGATTCGCAAACATCTCCAATATCAGTCAAATGTCATATTAACCATCATGCTAAGAAGGTTTTCTTTGTGAAATTTGGAGGTCAGTGAAATTCAAAAATTAAACATCCGTTAGCCATTGGAAGAAGTTGAGTGCAAATTCAGACCTCAGGCTTAGTGCTCAGATGTTATCCTATTTGATTTGATCTGTCTTACTGTGCACACTAAGATACATACTGGAATGGTTATTTCTTATTTATTAAAATAATTATAGTAGCATATTTGGTTACTAGCTGTCTCTAAGCATTTTCGAATTTGGGCTGCAAAGAGATCCACTACCTTTAAATTAGAAGAGAGATAAGTAAATAATGATAAAATAAACAAACAAAAAAGAATGAGTTTCTTTTGTAATACTATCTGACAAACTTTTTACTTTACCATTTTACTTCATAGCTCAGCACTTTCCATTCTCTCTCATACCCTCTTACCCATTACATTTAAATGAAATACAACTAAAATGAGTTTGCGTGCCTGCATAATACTCTTTGGAAATTATAAGTGAGAATGTTCTTAGGTTTTGGCTCACTTTAAAATGAGAACCAATAGAACTGTCACAACATGAGAAAATGTATAAGTAATAATCAACAGTACATTTCCGAATTTGGCCTGCAAAGAAATCCGCTACCTGTAAGTTAGAAAAGAGATTAGTAAATAGTGATAAAATAAACAACAAAAAAGAATGAGTTTCTACCGCCATATCCAGAACAGAGCCTGAAACGGTGCAGGCTCAAGAAATCGTTTGTACTAATACGTCTTGAAGTACTGTGTGATACTGTTGACTCAGACTTCTACAAAGCTGTAAGTAAGAATTTTAACCCAATCCGGCTCATTACCTGTGTTTTTTATGAAAAAGATGAATAAAGAATGTAAATTAAATAACGACGCGTCACAATGCAGTCTAACGCTCTCACAATGTTATCATACATAGGGTTTTTCCCTGACTGTTTTTACTCCGGAGCTCTTGCAATATTCAGGCTTTTGTAATACTATCTGACAAACTTTTTACTTTACCATTTTACTTCATAGCTCAGCATTCTCTCTCATACCCTCTTACCCATTACATTTAAATGAAATACAACTAAATTGAGTTTGCGTGCCTGCATAATACTCTTTGGAAATTATAAGTGAGAATGTTCTTAGGTTTTGGCTCACTTCAAAATGAGAACCAATCGAACTGTCACAACATGAGAAAATGTATAACTAATAGAGAACTGGAGTAAGACAGGCCTTTCATTTTGTTTTGTCTCTCCTGATCGTTCGTAAGAAATGCTAATTCATGACCACCTTTTCACAATTTGATTGGAGCATGCATTCATAATGGAAAATAGTTGACATAATAATCTATCCCCAGGCATTATCATGCCAACATGTACTTATATGTACATGTACTATATCTTTGTGGGAAGTAGATATAAAATGTCTCAGGTTTTCGATTATAGTAATTTCGAGGAAATTTCTTTAATTTTTATCATATATGTAAATTTGAGGCTATTATAGATTTTCATCCACTTACCTCTGTTCCTGTGAAAAAATGCAAGTGTCAACCTCAATGTCATCCACGAATCGCACGTACTCGCGCGGCCAGTGGAAAAAAAAACACCGGTCACACGCGCCAAGGGCCATGGCATGCAGTGCCAATATAATAATAGCTCGCACAAATTGATACATAACATTTGTGTTTGTGTGCATGGGGACGATCCGATGGTTCATACAACAAAAGGGTTTCGTACAATTATTTTTAACATTGTTAAACGTACTCTTCCACATTTACGTAGCATATAATGTGTCTTTATATTTATTTGGATTGTTATCTTGAGAATTGCTAAAAACCGTTATTATGAAAAAGTGGACCTTTCAGAATTTGGGGGGGGGGGGTGCGTACGCACCCGACGCACCCCCCCCCCCCCCCCCCCCCCCCTGGCTACGGGCCTGATTTTATTGCACATGATTAGCCTGTCATCCCGGGCTGCGTGCAAGTGTATCAGTGAATTTTCCTCCTTTTTTTATTTTTACCTACGTGGAGAGAACACAAAACGTACAAAACCAAGTAATAACTCAGAATATTCCTTTTTCAAAGAATTTATTATGAAATACAAGATTTAAATGTTATCAGGATATCGCACATGTATTATAAAATGTTGTTGAGCCTTTCATTTTTTCCTGGAGATTGTCAAAACCCTTGCATTTAGGGTGTTCTCAACCATCATCCATTTTTTTTTTTAGCCCAGTCTCCAAATTTGTTTAGGTCCTCTTAAAGATTTTGTGTATGATGTTGATTGTTGGTAGTCATGTAGGAGATTGCATCATCGGCAAATGCGGCAAACATTTTGATGCTAGACCATCAACCAAGTCATGAATGTAAGCAGAAAAAGGCACGGGCCCATTAGAACCGACCCTTAATTCAGTGGCACTCCAGATTCTACTGCTATTGGAGAATATTTGATATACAATGTATTACTATCCAAAAGGACCCTCTTCCATGGAGAAAGCTTTGAATCCATTTAAGATTTTCCCCCAGATACTATATAGAAGCCCAATTTGTGTAAAAGTCGTTCATGTCCAACCTTGTTAGACGCTTTTGGAAAGTCCATGGTTATAACACCGTTTGACGTCCTTTGATCCATGTTCTTGTGTAGATCACAATCTCCTCAGGTTTCTTGCGCCATCCAAGTCCAGGAAACAATGCTATAGTACAATTATATTCAAAAGAGTTGAATCCTCTGGAGCATAATTTCCATCGCTATATTTCCTTCCCCCCCCCCCCCCCCACACACACACAGACACATGCACTTTTTGGCACCCGTACCTAGAAATACATAGGGTGTCACCACTTTGGGCCAACACTTTTTTTTTCTTTTTTTACCCCGGAAGCATGGTACTAGAAAAAAAAAATAGAACTATTGAAATATTTGGGTGTATAATAAGGCCTTTGTTTTTGCACTGAAGATGTCAGTTGAAGAAACGCGGAAGTTGCGGTGAAGGCCTTTTTTGTTTTGTTTTTGTTTTTGTTTTTGCTCGTTAGCTGATGAAATCCGGACATGTGTTATACTCATGATAATACTCGTGGGTCCCATACTCGTTATATAGTCGTGCTATAGTATATATATATCAAAGGGATGATATACATTGGTGGAGATGAGAATTGGGCTTGTAACTTTTTGCGAGATACCAAGGAAACACATGAAATACTCTAGTATAGAGCATACTGTACCATTTTAAGAGGAATTCAAAGTTTATTTGATGAGAATCGGGTTTGGAATGACTGAAACATCCAAAAACAAAGTATTACAATTGCTCTGTTTTAGATATCTCAGCCATTTCAAAACCAATTTTCATCAAATAAACGTTGAATTCCTCATTGAATTACATGCTCTTTCATATTTCATAAGAGGTTTCTCATTATCTCACCAAAAAAATGTTAGAAACCTAAAATTAGGTCTTAACCGAAAGGATCTTTGGTCGTATTCTCGGCTCCCTGGCCGTACGTACGCAAGCGATGAACATCGTCTACCCGCCCGCGCGCTCCGTGTGCGCAGCGCGGAAGAGGGTCATGGTCATACATATAGGATAACGGTGGGTAGTAGATGATCGTGTAGCGACAGCGAGCGAGAGATCGAGGAAAGGGAGGTACACATTATATTTTGTACAGGTGAAGCGTTACATCGATTGCATTGCTGGTACATGTACAAGTGTATATTATAGTTCTAGACGGGGTACGATCTCTGTTGATGTTTATTATGGTACATATACTTGACTGTTAGATGTATTTACTCAGGACGGGACATATTAGTATTGCGTTCCTGCATTAATCCTGAGGTCATCGTCACCATCGCCATCGCTATCGCCATCGAGGGAGTTTTTCGAGAGCCAGCGCCAGCAAGCGGGCTTGACCCACGGCCACACTTTACACAGAAGTCCACTACATCTGACATGTATGTATCGGTTTACAGTGTCATGACATCATACTATCATCATAGACTACTGTCAATACAATACTCAACTGAGAAATGTAGTTTGTAGGCATTGTGGAAAATTGTGGAATCAGTTGAGTTAGACTCTAACGATGTTAGTAATGAGTTATTGAGTTAGTGAATTACCAAACCATGTTATTCAGTTCAGGCAACTGTCGGAACATCTAGATTGTCTCTTGTCTACTGATTATCCAAACTTAAAACGTTTCTGTTCTTCTCACACTGAGGACTAGAAAGCTTATCTAACTGTTACTACAAAGTACAGTGCTAGACCTAGTAGTAAGTAAGTAGATCTATAGCATTCCAGTCGATAATGTTCAGAACAAGTCAGCTGAAGTGTATTCTTCGTCTGGTGGGCCTGTGTGTTTGTTGTTTGCGATTTTCTTCTCTGTTGTCATGTTTGAACTTGTATGTAATCTATCTTTTTAATTTTTTGAAGCGCCATAACTATTTGAGCACCAAAAGTTTGACCTGTGACAGTGCAGTGTGAGTGCGCTTTATAGAGTAAAATACCGGTACCTAATATTGATAAGCGGCTAGGTGCCTGTTTCTGGCAGGGGCACTTTCATTCATCAATAAAACAGTTACTGAACATCATGTGTGCTTATTTTACTTCAGTCCCTCTTTTAGAACACAAGCAGGAGTTAAAGTAAGATGCCCATGATTCAACCATACCGGCACGCTGTCCAAAGTCCGACGGCCTGCTACATGTGAAAACCTATGCATTTGGTCAAATTTTAGCACAAGAGGTCAAATCTTTGAATTTTTGCTTATTAAAGGGTGTGTACATTTCTCGTCGAGATGAAAATTTAGCCTTTAACAATATACAAGATATTCAGAAACCACTCTATGAGATGTCAAAGAGCATGCAATTCTAAGGGGTATCAAAAGTTTATTTGATGAAAATCGGTTTTGAAATGGCTGAGACATCCAAAAACAAGGTGAAACAAAGAGATCGTAATAAAAGTGTGGCATGTCGCCTTTTATTATTATCACTTTTTTGGATATCTCAGCCATTTGAAAACCAATTTTCATCAAATAAACGTTGAATCCTTCTTGAAATTACATGCTTTTTCATATTTCACATGAGATTTCTCATTATCTCACCTAGGAATGTTCAAAACATGAATCCCCACCTCAACCAGTACTGTACAGTCCCTTTAATACTTGCAAGTGTTATGGGAAGTGACACCTGGGGGGTGTTTCATGAAACTTTTTGTCAGTGATTTACACCGACAACTTTTAAAAGCTACTGAAATCCTTGCGTTTGATTGGCTGATAGCAAATTTGTCGGTGAAAACCTCCGACGAACTCGTTGATGAAACGCCCCCCTGATTAGGCCTTTTCATCAATGAGTGAAATGGTCCCTGCCGCAAATAAGCGCCCTGTACAAAGCCTGCCGCAAACAGGGTATTTTACTCTAGTAAGGCTACTAAACGACCACCTATGTTCAGATCGACCACCCTCGCGCAATGCCAATGGCTGTCTTGCATATAAAATCAAAAGTATGCATGGGACGGGGTGCAATATGTTGGAACATTCATACATGAATACAAATTTATCAAGAGAAATCAGGGGGATACAAGTACAAATACGTTGTAATCTGATGAAACGGGAGGAAAAAGGAATTGAAGAAAACCCTCATTAGTAATACACATAATTATTGTTAGGACTCTACCGGTAACACATATTTGCCCATTTTCTAAAGATACAAGATATCTAATAAAAAAGTGGTTGATGAGTAGTAGGCCCAACAATGCAAGTAGCCACTATTGTTATTATTGTTGTTGTTATTAATTATTATTATTATTATTAATATTATTGTTATTATTATTATTATCATTATAATCAGGAGGTCGTACATTGTAGGTTCGAATCCTGCTCGAGTACATACCGGTATGCCCATGATTTTTTTATCATGGCTATACTACTAAAACACTGGTAATCTATTCAGTGCTTATTTATATGTCAATGTAGGGCAATTTGTCAATCAGTTGCAATCATTATTATTATTATCATTATTGTACTATCATTATTATTGTTATTATTATTATTATTATTATTATTATTATTATTATTACTATTATTATTATTATTATTATTATTATTATTATTATTATATGGCAGCAGTTCCCCTAACTGGTTAGTGTCTATTATGATTTCATACTCACAGTTTCAGAGCTACCTCTGTTAGATCCCGACTATCCACTCTAGCCTGTAGAGGCTACTTTCTCTAGGTAACACTAAACCATTGGATTCTGCTGATCTTCTGTTTGAGCTGTTTCGTAAAACGTGTAAAAGTGTTAGATCTAGAGTCTAGTGGTTCTAGATCTCGACGTATCATTATCATTGGATTGCCTGATTATAGCAAAGTGGATCTAAATATTAAACTAATTTAAAGAGAAGTTCTCTGGCTTCTTCTTCTTCTGATTAAGTCTGCCTCCTTCAATAGGCTGAAGTATCTTGCAGACTGTAATATTTACATTATAATGCAATTTATTTACAGATATTTACAAGCACAAAACAGATTTGAAGAAAATAACTAGCCACTGTGATCAACCATTAGTTGGTTATGGAATGATTTCACAGATGGCGCTGAAACAATTTCCGACGACAGGGAATTGTAGCTCCTTACAGTCCTGTACAGTTCTTGGAAAGAACGAATGGCGATGCGATTCAGTTCTCATGTACAATGGTACCTGATAGGAATGTGGTTGCATGGCTGTTGTGAACCAAGTGCCGTAACCTGTCTGATGCTATAGTCCTGTGCTGAAAGATGAGTAAGATTATTGTGTATTTTGTACCTAATTAGCTTGTCATTTTCTCTGCGCTGTTCCAGATTACGTAGCCATGCCCCATGGGGTATGGCTATTAAGCTTTGAAAGTGCATATTAATATAAAATAATAGCACTCTGATTTTAGTTAGTCCTGCTCTGCTGGTAAAGCCAGCATGGCTGACATTAACTGGTAAATACATTGTAGTATCATCTTAGTAAAATCTTATAATACATAACCATCCACAATTCTTCTCCATGTAAAGTAACATCACTGCAGATGGTCTACCTCATACATATGTATGTTGTGTAGTATCTAGATCTATGTGCTGTTTGTCCGTCAAATTACTGTAGTGCATCAAACTATGGTAATACACACTATATATAATCTGATTCAGGTGTACAGTGTACTTCTACTTCAATGGTGCTTCTCATCAAAGCCTGTTTAGTAGCTGGATGAGGGTTTATGGTGTGGTGTAGTGTACATCATGACATCCCATCTTTTGGAAGTTTGCTGTTGCAGACGTAGTGACTTACTCAAGCCACTGTTTGTTAAAGTGATGATAGCTGAAGGACATTTGTGCATTCTACAGCACGTTTAGAAGCTGGTAACAAGGCAAATGAGGTACATACAATATTAATGCTGATTAAGCAACTACTAGTGGTATTCATAATTGATGTATTGTAGTTTTGAACTTACTAGTACTACAGCTGTATCAAGAAAAACACACTTGTTGCTTGTCTTGGTTGGCACCATGTTGTGTCAGAATAGAGTCAAAAGTCATGAGAAGGAGACAAAGTTTCCATACAGATTAATTGCATGTATGTTCTTATACTCTATTTGAACCATTTCACTAATTCTACAAATTCTGTAAACCTTTTAATGTAAAGTGTTGCAATAATGGAGGGTTTTGAACTCCTTGATGTTAAGATTAAAACAACGTTTGACTTATGTCTGCTGAGAATTATCCTAAATCTAAGTACTGCATCAGAGAGTGGTGTACTCGGTACATTGTACCAGGAGTGAAGAATGATCTGTGCAGTGAGTGTCTGCCAGCTACCAGAATGCTTTGAAACACTGGAAATGTCCAAACAAATGAAGAGCTTTATAGTATTGATGGAGAGCTCTACAGACTTGTCGCATGTTAAATGCTCACAGTGTCAACTTAACAGTCTTTTTTATGCCTCCGCCACGAAGTGGTGCCGGAGGCATTATGTTTTCGGATTGTCCGTCCGTCCGTCCGTCCGTCTTTCTGTGCTAACGAGAGTATGCTTGTGTGGCTAGGAGAACAATAGTGCACAATAGATGGCCTTTATTCCGTCAGGCTTGTGTGGCTAAAATTTTTGCTTGTGTGTCTATTTTAACAAAAGGGAGAACAAAGGGGTAGACACACAAGTATATCACCGTGAGGTCGTCCGTCCGTCCGTCCGTCCGTCCTTCCGTCCGTCCGTCCATAATGAATTTTGTGGACAGGGTAACTACCAAAACCTTTTGAGGTATCCTAATGAAACTTGGCATGTATGTGTATTAGGGGGTGAAGTTGTGCCTATCAACTTTTGGGTGCACATGCTCAAGGTCAAAGGTCAAAAGGTCAAGGTCAAATGCTTAAAATTTTATTATTTCCCCCATATCTATGCAATGCCTGAAGATATTTTCTTGAAACTTAGTGTATACATGTACTACCCAATTAAGATTCTCTGGTGAAAGTTTGGGGTCATGAGGTCAAAAGGTCAAAGGTAAAAAGGTCAAGCAAAATGTTAAAATTTCACTTTTTTCTCTGTATCTTGGAAATTATTTAAGGTATCTTCATGGAACATAGTATATATGCATCTACTGACTGGCAGTGGTTATCTAGGGAATTTAGGGTTCATGGGGTCAAAGGTTAGTGGTCAAAGGTCAA
Organism: Diadema antillarum; assembly: GCF_040938485.1. Taxonomy (NCBI): domain Eukaryota; kingdom Metazoa; phylum Echinodermata; class Echinoidea; order Diadematoida; family Diadematidae; genus Diadema; species Diadema antillarum. The sequence continues at coordinate 921,011 of NW_027271038.1, forward strand.
GGGCAATACTTCAAAATTTTACTATTTTCCTTATATTTATGCAATGCCAGCAGGATTTTTTTTTAAACTTGATGTATGCATGTATAACCCAATAGAGATTCTCTGGGATTTTTTTTTTTTGCCAAGAAGGTCAAAGGTCAAAAGGTCAAAGATCAAGTGAAAGTGCTGAACTTACTTCTTTCTCCATATCTCAGAAGTGGCTCAAGTTATCTTGAAACTTAGTACATGCTGAATTTAAATGTATGTTCTGCCTGACAGTGATTCTCTTATAAATCAAAGGCCAGATGAAAATGATAACAATTTACTGTTCAATACAGAAATTGCACTTTTTCTCCATACCTTGAAAATTACTCAGTGCATAAACTTATGAAATGGTCAAAGTCAAGTTAAAGTTCTTAAATCCCCAAATACATGCTCTCCTATTCATCCAATTAAACATAGGTCAAGGAAGGTAAACATTCAATACATTTGTGACAAACATGTCATTTTAATATTTTGCCAATTTTGTGAAAATGTAATCACACATTGTCCACATGTACTATAGACCTATTAGGAGAATCATGCATTATGGCGGAGGCATACCAGTTGCCATAGCGACATTTCTAGTTTCTTTTCTTTTTTAAAGAATTGAGTATACGACTGTACCATGTTGTTAAATATCAAGGTACAACATTTCAAAGCTGTCCCAACCTGAGTTGTGTTTTAATATTTTTGTTCCATTGTAACAAAATACTGTGGAACTACATAAGATCCAAACAATTTCATGAATTTATGAATTATAGATATAATACAAATTAGTTTCAGCAGGAGGCATTCTTTATATACTAGTAAATTCTTCATTTTTGATGGTGTGTGCCCTAGATAGAGGTGATTAGTTTTGAATAGTCAGAGTACCTGGCAATGAAAAGTGTTTGTATACATTGTACATGTACATACTAGTAGAGCTCTATTTTCAACTTGACTTTTTGTGGGAATCACCAATTATGCAGCATCACCAACAAGTCAATACAATTCAGCTAAATGTAAAATCCAGCTTCAGTGTTTTTGTGTCTCGTGTGCATTTACATCCTCTGTAGAAGCTTGGTGCAATTGTACAGCTCATCAAGTCTTAAGGAATCTTTTTTTTTTTTTTTTTTTGTAATGCATGTCTTCTACTGGAGAAAAATTGAATGTGGACATTGTTAATTTCATTGAATCTAGATACAAATGATGAGCCTTCTACAGCCATGAAATGTACAGAGCTGTATGAATTGAGTGTAAGTTGTCATGTTTCATACTGTAGGTGATCATTTACTATGCAATGTTTTTCATTAAATGGTAATTTCAGTTAAATCCAGCATACAACTGCAGGCTTCAAAAACACTGAGAGAATGAGTCAGTTACCTGCTTGAGGAGTGGTGTCACATTATAATGAGAGTAAGTTGAAGTCTCCCTACCTGTACCTGCACTTTTCTGAGTTTTGTGACACTGTGGGAAGAACAATTAAGATCGTTCCATGCAGAAGCCACACTACTACACTGTAAAATTATGCCAACTATTGCATGGGTCACTACACTGTTCATTGTAATACAGAGCTATGTAAGAAAAGCATATTTGTCCAGAAGAACATCATGTTCACTCATTCACTTTGGATGGCATGAATATGAGATAGGCTGACAATGATCACAAAACATACTTGTATTTCTGTAGGCCTATACATGCACTAGAAATTTCTTGTCTGAAATTTTGTGAATTGGGACTTAAAAAAAGACATGTTTGCAGTGAATATGCAATTGAGAATCACAGTGATGGAATGAGAAATATATCTTTCCTTTCATGAGAAAACTTAATGATTTCCCACCTTAGATTATGTTATTCATGGCATTTGCATTGTGGAAGGCAATTAGTCAAAGAGTTCCTCATTTCACAAATTTGTCAGTTGACTCCCAAATTCACAAAAATATAAAAACACTCAGGTGCGAGTTTCTTCACTTTGTCTCCCTCTAGAGGGATACAAAGTGAAGAAACTTGCACCTAAACCTTCACCCCTCTGAATAATATCTTTCTTTCATATAAAAACGCTGTTCCTAAATGAAGTACATAGGTATGCTTGCGGCTATTATATAAAATCCTAAGACTCAGTGGTACAGTTTTAATGCAATGTATGCGTACATGTACGTACAGTGTATGTGCGTACGCAAATTCTCAGCAAGAAAGGAAAAAAATAGTGTACACAAAACTCATTGTCAAGTAGCACTATTGGTAGGACACTGTATCTTGTACAATGAATTTCATAGTCTGTATTTTAACACCAATGTTCCATCACTGCTGTTTGTAATTTTAAACTGGCTAATATGTTCCTTGTAGTCCAGGCCCGAGTGACGATACTCTGACACAAGAAATCAAAGTGGACTAAAATTTGTGCGGAAAACAGTCTAATGGGGAACTCTGAGGGTAATGTTCTCACGCACACATACATGTATTTACTTGTATCTGAAGCCAATGCAGACCTGAGCAAATCTAAAGGCAGAGCACACCTCAACCAAAGGCACACACAATAAATTACTTTGTATAGTCATTTCCAACTCTGGAACAAATCTACATGTATCATGCCTTTCTGCCATTGCATACAATTTGTAGTGAAGGGCTACAAATACAAACAATCGTAAAGTTGCTTGTAAGTGGTGCACTGAAGCAGGACAGTTTACTGCAGCCCAGCAAAGCATTAAAAAAAAAGAAGAAAATGTCCATCAGTTTCTGGTCCATGAACACTTCACATAAATATTTGGCACATATGTGCAAATGTTACGTAACTCAAAAAGGACAGTCTACTTACTGTAGTGTCACTTATGCCAATGTGGAATACTAGATGCCATTTAAAGGGGATGGCGAGTAACTGATCAGTGGGAATGCTAGGGGATGATTGTTCCAATCCTTGTGGGATTCATTTAAGAGTACATTAAATACATCTATTGTGTGAAAATTATTTGCTTCAGAATGGTCTCATATTCAAGTAATGTGCAGTTTAATGCCCCGTCACTGTACAGGCATGCTAACCTGGAAACATTAAACTGCACATTACTTGAATATGAGACCATTCTCAACCAAAGTATTTTCACAAAACAATATATAATGTACTCTTAAATGAATCCCACAAGGATTGGAACAATCATCCCCCAGCATTCCCACTGATCAGTTGCTAGCCATCCCCTTTAAATGTGGTAGGTAATGAAACCATGGCACAGAAAAAGATTTTGAACACAAACTGTTTGAAATTGGATTTGATTCACATCTCATGGAAAAATGTAAGAAAAATATAGTCTCATGTGAGTGTATTTTGTTGGACTGACATTAAGATATATCATACTACAAACTTGATGAATCACCCCCCCCCCCCCCCCCCCCCCATTGAGGCGTCACATTGCATCACTGTCACAACATCAGAGGAGACACCCAGGTGTTTCTTGGAGATTTCCCTACTTTTAGATTGTAGTATTAGTAATGGTGGTCTGTGCTTCTTGTGTGCATATACATGGTATGTAGAGTGTAAGGGAGCAAATGAATTGTCATTGTCAATGTTCCATTATAAACCTCTGAAGGTTATTTGAATGGAATTTGCTGTAAAGTATCAGTATCTGTGTTTGAATACCAGTACTAGACAGACAAATGTCACTCAATTGTGCTGATGTAGTCAGACATTCTCTTCATTGCAAGTTTTCATTTTACATGTCAGCCATACTTCACATATTTCTCACTTTTATTTCTCTATTGAGAGCCTTTGATAAAGGGAAAAAACAACAATATCATGTATTACATGTATATGTTTATAGACTTGCAGTGGATATCATTTGTTAGAGGGAGACAAATTGAAGAAAATTCAAACTTCAACCTTCACTCCTCTACCTAATATTCTGTTGCAATCTTAAGATTCATGGCAATTCTGGAATACATACAAACATTGCCGGCATTCATGGTGAAGTACAGATGTATGTACAAAGACAGTGCACATAGTTGTAATGAAACCCAGAATTCCAGTTTCAAAGGAGACATTCACATAATTTGCCTCTCACTACTGCACAGAAAAAAAGAGGAAAAGATATGTCTTTGCTGTAATTAGAAAGTCTTGTATGAAAAAGAAAAGGTCACTGAATTATGTCTGTTCTCAGAGGGACACTATCCAAGTCTTGAGAATTTGTGAGGAATTGAGTTTTTATTTTCAGTTATGACTCAGCAGCATGCATCGGTACAATGTTATTGAAGGATATCTCATTTTAATTCAAGTAGCCATGATTTCTAGCCAGTGACATTTAATGGCCACATGGTACTGACATTATTGTCCATTGTCTTTCACGTTGACCCACTATCTCACTCTTCAAAAAAAATCTCCTCTTTGGTCATGTGTCATCAGGCCAAACAATCGTAGTGCCGGTAATAGCCATTTTTCTGTACCGTCTGTATGTTTTCATTGTGCTCATTTGAAACTTAGAATACAGTGGTACTACTTACAAGTGTACATCATTTATAGCAAGTGACTTTGTGTGTAGGTGTCTTCAAATGGAACAATTATTCCTTTTATGTACTGTAAAGTTGTTTACATATGCCCGCTGTCATTGGTTAATAATTAAAAATGCTGAATATGTGATATTACCTCTTGTCTATCTTCAGGTGAAACTCAGACATCAAAAGATGTAGCTCTCCGGCCTATGATAGGCTGCAGGGGTAAGATCAAAGACAAGGTGGAAAACTCTCGGAAGTTTGTGAATTATCCACTGTTGGCAAGCAGTCCAAACCAGCATCATGCCGGGGGAAATCAAGAAACCCCTCTACATTGGATCTTCAATGGAAGACCTGAACAAGAAAGTCGACCACAACTTGACAAAAGGCCAGACATCCAGGGTGTGAGTAGATAGACAAATCTTTCCTATTTTATACACATAAAGAATGAATATTTAATCTATTTATCATGTGTAGAACTTTTTCATATATTCATACTTTCAACAAATGTGACAGTGCAATGCAGTGCTTGATGATGGTTTGTTTTCTGAGTTTCCATCTTAAAGTGTGATCTTTTTACCACCGCCTTCGGATGTAGGTATGCAAAGTCAGCTGGGAAGGTGCTAGGTGAGGCAGAGAAAGCCTACAGGGAGAAGGATGAGGAGAGGGCCTATGTGCTCTTTATGAAGTACATTGCACTATGGCAGGCCACCAGGAAAGCCCGCGATTACAAGCAAAATAAGGTCAGTCGTGCGTGGCAATGATCATAAATCTTGATCAGGTTGCCCAACACTTGCCCAGTGGTCATTGGCAAGTTAACATCAGGGCCCCATTACATAAAACTTATTATCTGTGACAACTGCCACATTTCTATGACAAATTTGCTCTCAGCCAATCGGATGCAAGGATTTCCATAGCTTGTAACAACTATCACAACTTGTCACTGATAACAAGTTTTATGAAACGGGGCCCTGGTCTGGTCAAGTAATGCAGTCATTGTCTTTCTGTGTTTATATGCCTTTCTGTCCAGTTATATTTCTTTCTGTCTGTGTCTGTTTATCTGTCTATTACTTGTCTATCTATCTACAATGTACTATCTATCTATCTATCCATCTATCATTATCTATTTATCTACATGTAACATGTAAAATGTATTTGCTATCTGTTAGATCTGCAATGTATCTTAATCTATGATACAGTTGTGTCTATCCATTAATATGTGTTTTTGATTTAATTTGGTCTGCAAGTCATATAATGACATTTAGAGTTACAAAAATTTTAACTCGTAATCATTCAGTGGTATATTCCAACTATATTGTGTTGTTCCACTGCATTTTCTCCGGTATATATATATTTAATTGTATCCTGTGGTTCAGTAGAATGATTTTTTTTAAATAGAATATTTGCCTTTACTTGTAGATTGTGTAGTGGATTTAGTCAGCCCAAATGCCAAATTCATTTTCAAAATTATGTAGAGTCTTGATGGCCCTTCCACAAGCATGGTTACTGATAAATCTGGTAATCTGTATGGAGACATGACATGGTGTATTTTAAAGTGCATTTATAATAAATCCCACCTGGACTGTGCACAATCAGCAAGCAATGAATGGAAACTCATGATTGTAAGAAATAAATCTGATGGTTAAAGGAACTTCTCATTGCTGCATGTCTTCTAATAACATACATGTATGCAGTACAATGCTGTCATGGTCGTTGTACACTGATTGGTCCTATTTTTCTGTTGATTTTGTGGCCACTTGATGAAAATTTGTCTTATTTTGCTGATAATGAAGCAGCAAATGAACTATGATCCCATGAATATGTACTGATAGGTTTTCATGGATTGTGAGCTTCCTTTACTTCCCTGTATGTTTTCATCTGTCAGTGATTGACTTTCAATGTACGTTTGCCATGTGTCGTCAGTTATCAAATTGCAGTGATGTTGCAGTGATATTGAAAATAGCCCAGACCTTCCCTTTGATGGCACTCTTTACTGAATGAACAGTCGGTTAGTGCTGTTTAAGTGAATAATTAGGATATATTGAACAAAATGTCACTCACATTTGATACAAACCATAGATGCATAATTTCCATTCTGACAGGTGGTTTGTTTTTGTTAACTAGCTAGTGGTATTGTACTTGATGGGAATTTCATGTTTTTACCTGTCAGGGCAGGACATCACATAAAAATTAGGAATTTGATATCTTGTCAAGCGACTAATTGACACAGTATTTAAAGAATATGTCAGCCACCACAATTTTTGCCATTAAGTTCATTGTTTATTGAGCTGCAGCATCATATGTATGTAAAATTAACTGAGCATATTATAATCTATGAATGCAGAAATATAATTCTGTGTTACCCAATCAGAGCATGTAATTGATTTGACAATTTGAAAATGACATTTTTGTCTATGCTTATTCTTAGCTTTTTCTATGGTTGTATGTTCACATCATTGAAGTGTTTCTTCTACTACATTCATGCATATATGGATGCAGCGTTGATAAAAGGGCATGTGGCCATTAACTGATATTCTTTCCACTACATACATGCATACCGTATGGATGCAGTATTGATAAAAGGGCATGAGGTCAAACCGTCATTAACATATTCTTTCCACTACATTCATGCATGTATGGATGCAGTATAGATAAAAGGGCATGAGGTCATTAACATATTCTTTCCACTACATTCATGTATGTATGGATGCAGTATAGATAAAAGGGCATGAGGTCATTAACATATTCTTTCCACTACATTCATGCATGTATGGATGCAGTATAGATAAAAGGGCATGAGGTCATTAACATATTCTTTCCACTACATTCATGTATGTATGGATGCAGTATTGATAAAAGGGCATGTGGTCATGAAGTTTATTGTCCATACAGACAGTGTAAGTTAGGTTGTGACGATGTATTCATATTCCATAATGCATTGAATTTTGTATTCTCGTGTACACTGTGCAGGATTTTGTGGATGCCCTGCTTGGTACAAGTGGCTGTTCAAAGGCTATCACTATGGCAGAAGAGCTTTCTGAATCCCTCAAATCCAGGTGACTTCTCGATTAACCATTAAGTGACTGGTTCAAAGTCTAATCTCAGAGCAGAACAGGGGAATGATCTCATCAGGCTGCGTTCACATAGAAGTATACTATTCGGGTATTCGGGCTCGTTTTTCGAGGGCACGCGAATAGCTTTAATCGAACGATAGGATTTCCTCACACCGGTTCACATAGGAGGGCACTATTCGAAAGTACTGAATAGCTGCGAAAAGTATAGCAAAGTGAGAATCGAGCTTGTTCGATTTTCGTGCAGCGTATACCGTCTCTCGTTTATGAAATAATGACACTTTTGGTCTGGATTTGCCCTTTAGCAAAAATAAGCATGTAGACTGACATTCTGATGCAGTTTAGAAATTGTTAATAAGATTTGCTGGGATGCAGGAGGAAGAAATCCTCGCTGCATGGGATTGTGAGTTGACGGTGCGGGTGATGGTGTATTCGGTGCTCGAATAGCGAATAGCGAATAGCGAATACCGAATGCTTCTATGTGAACGCAGCCTCAGAGCAACATTTTGAAATTGATTGTACGAGTGCATCAAATAGAGCAGAGAACAAGCACTCACTCTCTGTTTGATACATTAAGTATTTCAGGCTTTTCTTCTTGTTTCGTGTCTGGTTGATATTAAACAAGCATACGGTTTGTAATATTTTATTACATGTATTATCCAGTGTCACACAAACATTCTCAATTCATATTTCTATGTTAGTTATTGTCTTTTGGTGGTTTCTGTGTCTTGTAAAAATCTGAAATAGAAAAAAAAAGAGTTAAAATGCATCTTAAGTCCAAGTATTTTCACCAATAGCAGTCTTTATTACTCCAAGTGCTACTGAAAAGAATTAATCAACATTGTGCACTTGACAATCCATGTGAAAAAGTGCAATTCAACAGAGGCTACGAGCTAATATAAACCATTTTTCAAGGCATAATGAAATGTATAATGTGTCTGTATCCTAATGTAGGTTTGACTGTACTGTAACTTTAGAACTTTCCTTCTTACTCGTTCACTGATAAATAACAATGGAGTGTGGCTTTGGTAATGCAGTTTACAATAGTGAGCCATGATTAATACACTCTAGAGCATAACGTTGTTATTGGCCAGTACTGGGTCAGTACCCATGACTGCAGTTGCAACTAGGGAAAGAAGCTTAGTACACTTTAATGCAGACTTCACAAGCCCACAATACTGTGCACTCATGCCACCTGCGGGGTCTTTAATGTTCATTTTGTGGAGACAGTCCAAGGTTCAAGGAGAGTAGATCTTTAGAAGCAGTGTTGGGTGCATGTTCACATGAGGGGTAAGAGCTGCTGTGGAGTTTGGGTGCACCTCCAGGCATAATCTGGCAGTTACAGGGTTGTTATCATTGCATACATGATATATTTGTGCTATGCAACTTCTCTTGAAAATTCAGTGATCACCCATGAAGTCCTAACAATTTTGTTGTTTGGTGTTTTTATCGCTTAATTACAATTCTTACTATCAATCTTCAGCCTTTCATATGGTAGATCATAGGTAATTCTCTTTCTTTTGAATTCTCTTGTTACTTTTAATTGCTTCTTTTATTTGAAGAATTCTTAAAAGCCTCTTGATTGCTGAATTTACAACCGAGTCTTAATTGGCAATGTGTTTTCAAAATTTTTCTGTCAAATTGAAAAGTTGTATTTTTTCTGAATGGTACACTTTGTACAGTTCAATTGGATTTAAGCCATTACTAATCTTTCTTAGATATATGAGTTATGTAGTGAAATTCAGTAGTGCTAATTCAATAATGACAAGATGGTCATTTCTATGCCTAAAGAGTTCATTGAACTTTGTATACCTAAAGAATAACGATACAGGATGGCAGGGCGGCATCGAAAAGAGTAACTATGTGCTTCAGAGAGGTGTACTGGGATACTTTGATAGAAAGATTGTCAAGTTGTAGGATCTGTTTATAAGTCTTTTTTTATTTAAGTTTAAAAAAGGTTTGGAATCAGTACTAAATGCAGATGCTCATTAAATACTGATTAATACAAAGAAAGCAAATAAAGACCAATGAATAGGGCTAACGAAAAGACACCTGACTTAACAGTAGGACTGAGGAGTGAGAGGTTGATTGGTTAGGGATAGAAATATTCTAACTCTAGATTTAAGCAAGTTATTTTGCAGCTGTCTTAAAAGTTAGGTAAATGTTCTGAGGCAACTGTTATGAACTCCCAAGTCATGATTAGCTGATATTTTGTGCACTGAATATATGCGATATTGGTGTCTTCAATTCAAAGTTTCTTTACATCTGCATGAAGCATATACAACAGAATTAGTTGGGTCTTAGTATCAAAGGCAGAGAAGCATATTAATCAAAATTAGGATTCCCTTATCGAGTAATTGGTGTGGAAGCAGTAAAAATAAAAATTGTTTTGGATTGATTTAAGTTTTGAAATGTACGTTTGAAGTACACTTCACATAGACTAGCCAAAAATGCACATGCAATCCCGCCCCCCTCTCCCCCCCCCCCCAAAAAAAAAAGTACTTGAATAACAGAAATTTATGGTTTTACTAATTACTAGAGTATTTCCCTGTGCAACTGTTTCTGTAATTATCTAGAACAATTTAAAACAATTTCAATTCAATTTATTGAATTCATAAAAGCAATACAGCCAATATTTAATGTACAATAATCAAATGTGGATGAAACCACTAAAAAGCCAGTGACTTGAAGGTTGTGATACCCTTTACTGGATTTACTGGATTTTATTTTTATTTGGATTGTGATGATCAGGAAAGAGCTTCATAATGCTTTATATTCATTCATCCTTGGCAAAGTAAAATTCTGTCAGTTATGTCAGACTCTTGTGCCCCATATTACTTTAAATTTTCTGTGGACTGCATTCTGCCTACAGTCTTCAGAAGCAGTTATGGATACAAAATACGAGGATCAATTTAACTAGTGCTCTCCTCTATGCAGGTAATACATGTAGGAAATTGGTGTTGCTAAAATCTTTTTATCTTCACAATTTGTAGATACAAAGAGTTAAAGGAGGCAGAAGAAGTCAGCAAGAGAATTGAGGAGGAGAAGGAGAAGGAGAAAGCTGCGACAAATGGAGAGAAGGATGGGAAGAAGAGTGGAGGGATGGACACACCAACCATGAATGGTGATGCTGAGGAGATCAGTTCAGAGGAAAAGAGAGTACTAGGTAAGACTTTGCAATAGTGGCTTCAGTGAGGGGGGGGGGGGGGTTGTATTGGTGTAACAGGCCATATGAAAATAGGATAGGTAGGTCGATTTTATTTTTAAACCTCGGAAATGGGAATTTTTAACAGTGAATTTACTCATAACTTGTAAATGCATGCATGCAGACCCCTACCTGCTACTACACACACGGATTAAATAAAAAAAGGCAGATAAATCACCCACAAAAAAAAAAAAAATGGCAACTGTGCCGAAGCGATAACGATTGCACTATCGATATTGAAATATTGTGCTATCGAGAACATGACAGCAAAGATTTTTGTGTGTGTGTGTGTGAATTCTCTAGGTTCTGGGACATTTTTAGGGTCGGTCATGTTACGTCAATACAACTTTTTTTAATGGCCTAATTTTGAATAGGAGGCAGAATTGTATCGTCTTTTCTGAACCAATAATGTGCTGAAATGGTTAATAGTAATGGTATACAAGTATGGAATGTTGATAAAGTAATCAACACCAATACTGAAGATGAGAATATGTTGATAAGTTAGGATGTAACATGAAAGAGTATTTTGTGCCATATTCTCTCCTAGGTAAGGCCGGACTGGTCACCTCTATAGAGCTGTACAAGGAGCTGCAGAGTGATCCATCCTCGATACTGCTGATGGACATCCGCCGATCAGACCACTTCCGAGATTCTCACATCACCATGGGGCAAGTCTTCAACATTCCTGCAGAGATCCTCAAGCCAGGGTATGTCTGATGTCATTCATCCCACCCTATTTAGATGACCTTAGCCAGTGGCTCAGGGGAGCTATTGTGATCACTTTTTGTCTGCCATCCGGCGTCTATCATCTATAGTCTCTTGCCAATCATTTACTGTATGTAAACGTTTTACATTTTGTCATTTTCTTTTTACTCTTTATGTACCAGGTTCGCAAGGTGGACTCACTCGACGCATATTTTGCTCAATCTCACAAACCCATCCAAAACAACTGATAAATCGCCAAATGCCACAGTACAATGAAAGCTTCACTCACCATTCCATTCCTCTTACATTTAGCTCGAAATTGGTGATTAAATATCAAGTGGTGTTTCGTTTTGGATTTGCAAGTAAATTCTAAGTTTCTGTCACTGTTATGTGTGCAAAGTCATGCCTGGACAATTTTATAGCTACTGGTCATTTGAAAGAAATAGATTTCTTATAAAATTGACACCATAGTTAAGCTTGGCAATTTCTGTACAACTTTGCTCATTGCAGTTCCAGTGCAACAAAAATCTACAAAAACTTGAATGGATTTTATAAGCAGAATGTTTTCCCAAAGCATGCATGCATTGCAGTCTCAGAATAATGCAGCACACAGGAGGTTTACACTGTGGCACATAAAGAGTCAAACCCAAGGTCTGATTTTACCCAAACTTGGCATGAATCATTGATTAGGGATAGGGGATACATGCATGTTCAAATACTTCAGGTGGTCCCACAAAATGAAGAAATATAAAACAAAAGAAAAAAGAAAAAAGTCTCCTCCAGAACCAGAAGTAGTACAGTTTGTCATAGTGCATTTAGATCCTTTTAGAGGTAGATAATATAAGTTGTTCATGACAGCCAATTACCTGACATAACATGTAACCTGACTAAAACTGGCATTTTCATCCTCTTCTTTCAAATGTATGATCTGATTGTAGAGTGATTTGGGCTCCAGAAATTGAGTTTGCTTGTCATGAGTGTATTTCATCCATACAGAATAACTGCTGCAACTCTGGGCAAGGGCCTTGGCCAGGAGGCTAAGGCTTTGTGGGACCAACGAATGGAGGTGGAATTCATTGTGCTGGTTGATTGGGAGGAAAGCATGGTACCAGAGTCTAATCTTGCCATAGTCAAGGACACAATGTGTAAGGTAAGAGAACACACGAGAGATATATTGGGTGAAAGGAATTGAGATGTCTACAATACATGATGCAAGTAAATGTAAATGAAAAAAAAAAAATGTGTGTGAAAGAGATTGCTCTCCAGTCTTGCTAGTTAAATGATTAGTCACTCACAAATATTCAGTGGCAAAGGAACTTATCATTGTATGAAGATAACAGGTATTATGTTTATAGATGAATTTGTATGATTTTGGTACATGAGTGGTGGTACATGGGCAGTGATTTGGCTCAGTTGGTGATTTGGCTCAGACAGTAGTGCATCTGCCTCCAGATCCAAAGGACCCAGGTTCAGTCTAAGTGAGCAATGCTGCGTGTAGTCAATACCATCGCCCCTAGTAAGAGGCACAAAACACTGTCCCTCAGGTGGGATGTAAAATTGAGGTCCCGTGTGTGAAAGAGTCACAATTCATGCACAAACAAGATCCCATTTCATTCATTCATCACGAATAGCAGGGCGCATAACCCAGTGACGTTGTGTGACCTCACGTTCAACTGGACCCCATGGAAGACCAGCTAGTGCAGCTGAATATAGGCTATCAGCCATCTTCTCTCATGGAATATAGAACAAACAAACAAACAAACAAATATGTATGATTTATAGAACTTTCAAAAACCAGGAACTTCACTAAGAATAAGGAAGCTATGAAAAGGAACTATGAATATGAATTCCTTCCCTGGTAATGGTTTTCATGCAGATGATTTAGACAATTTAATATCAGTGGTAGTTGCCCTTTCCTGCTAGCTCTTCTGATACCTCTAATTTTTTCCCCTTGATTCAAAACTTTTATATCATGTTAGGGTATGCCCAGTATCAACCAGGTCACTGATCCATTCATCCATTTTCAAAATCACCCAAAGTGTGCCATGTAAGATTGTATACTGTTTCTAAACTGTTGAAACCTGTGCAGTTCATAAGCAAGTTTATTTGACTTTTGTAGATGTGTTTTAGTTATTTCACTGGTTGCAGTCAAAACAGCCTTATATTTGAAAGTGATTTCTTCCTTTGATGAATGAGAGCATATTTAAAAGTCTATTTCAAATTTTCCATTTAATTGAGAGAAGAAAGTAGTTGAGCCAGTATTAAGGATAAATATCAGACGATCTCATGTGATGTTCAGGAGTTTATTGACTGTAATCGAGTCAACTGCAAACACATAGTGTGTGTAACACATGGAAACAGATCAGAGTATGGAAAGCCAACTGAAACAACATAATTGACATATAATCACAACGGCGCTGTAAGTCATTGGATAGTGTGTGTAGATTATTTGGCTACTGTCTTCCTCCCTTACACAGTGGGACTGGCAGACGGCATACAAGAATGATCCACTTGTGCTGAAGGGTGGATATGAGGACTGGCTGTTGAAATATCCCATGTACACAAGCAACCCTCTAGCCAAGAAGCCTGCCAAGAAAGTGGAGGAGTCCAAGAATTTGTGTATGTGGAACTAAGCATCACAGAAACTTTTAATTGTCAGTCAGAGTGACACTTAGTGTGGGCAGAGAGAGCCTTTCCATCACGAGTTCTTTGGAAGATTTCTATTTTCGAATGTCTACCCAGATGATGGCATACCTGACAAAAATCTTACATGTAAATCAACAGGTTATTGCTATCAAGATGATCACTTTATTAGAGTCTTGAAACACTTTGCCATCATGGCACTGTTTCTGAAGGGTGCTGGAATGCACTAGAATTTATGGTAAACTTTGATAAGATATGTAACTTTTCTAAAGATTTACCTGATAAGTTGATTATTGCCAAGAGAAATGACACAGACCTGTGTGACTAGTTGTCCAAGTGTTATATGATCAGTTGTTCTTTTAGAATAACTTTGTAGAATATTGCACTGTGTAGATGTGCTAAGTTTTTTACACTTGTTTTCTTCTTCTAACCTCATCTCCAGTGGACTTTGAGTACCCAGTATTTGATGACGAGAAGCCACCCCCTCCTGCCCCAGCTGCTGCCCCTCCTAGTCAACCTCTCCCTGTCAATGGAACCTCAGCTGGCAATGCCACAAATCAGCCAAAGCCACTCCAGAATGGCACTGGGCATCCTCACCCGAGAATGTTCTTCATCTCTGGCCAGCCTACGGTGGACCGCTCCATCAAGCCGGGGGCCGCAAGAACACCAGGGCCCCAGGCTAAAAGTGCCATCAATTCAGACTCTGGCAGAGATGTGTCGAGACCAGCTACGGTCTCAGGAGTCACCCCTGCTCTCCCAGCATCAGGCAGGGATGGCAGTACCATGCCTCCCCAAGGACCATCCAGCAATGGTGGTGCTAGTACTGTGGCAAAGCCCTTGGCCACACCAACTGTAAACCGAAACCTAAAACCCAAGATAGACATCACTGGGGCTGATAGTGTTGATGGAAAACAAGAAAGAGGTGATGCAACTGATGGGAAGGCACCCATCACAGAGCCTGGGACGAAGCCTGTGGAAAATTCCTCAGTCACCCCATCTCATCCCCCTCCACCACTGGCTCCAGAGTCGGTTGAAGAGGACACCAAACAGGCTGCTCATCTGGAAGAACTGAAGATGAAAGAAGAACAGGTATGTGGGCCTGCTGTGTTTTTGTATGTGGTTTAATTCTACATTGTGTCTCATGCATTTCCATTGTATCTTCTAAGAATCTGCCATTTGAAAAATCTGACCTATTGAGTCATATTTATTGTGAAATTCTTTGTAACATTACAAAGAACAAAGACATCTTGTGGAAGTAATATTATATACAACAGGGTCTGGGTATTTTGTCATGAGACTCTGAGTTATAATGTGAGTACAAGTTTGCAAGACAGTTAACCATTCCAGCAGTATTACTACAGAGAACCTGTGTGTGTGTACGTGTTTCTTGAAGGCAAGACAGTTAAGCATTCTAACAGTATTACTATAGATAACCTGTGTGTGTTTACTTGTCTCTCAAAGGCAAGAAATGACCTGAATAAGATGCGATATGACAAGACCAAAGCTGAAAATGAGCGACTGAAGGAGGAGAAGGCGGAGATGGAGAGGAACCTGCAGAAGCTCCAGGCACAGCTGGCAGAGGCCAAAGCCAAGAAAGAGCTGAAGAAGCAAGCAGCTGCTGCCAAGCCAGCCTCTCCCACGCATTCCACCCCTCCTGCATCTCCAGCCATCAAACCAGAGGACAGCCAGTCCAGCCCCAGCAAGAGAAGCGCCACCACGAGCAGTTCCGGAGATGCATCCTCTGCTCCTCCGGCCAGCAAAGTGGCAGAGAACAAGTCCAGGCCCAGCCCAGTCTTGCCCAAGACTCAGCCCAACCAGAACTCAAACGCTGCTCCTGCCGATGGAAAGTTAGCCAGTGGGGCTTCCTCTGGAGAAGTCCCTACTGCTGAGGTCACTACGACCTTACCCAGAGGCTGGGAGAAGAGATGGGATGAGAAGTCCAAGAGATACTTCTACCTGAATCACAATGATAACACCAGTCACTGGAATCCTCCGCCTCCTGGTGTCCCAAAGCCCCGTGACCCTGAGCCCAGACCAGCCAGTGAGAGATCACATCCTGATTCTGCCTCCTCGTCACTGAGACAAGATGGTGAGATATTAGCTAACTAACAATTCATAGAAAGAGAGAGAAAGACGAACAGATTTGTCTAGGGTATCGCCTTTTTTGCAGATCGATAAGTGTGTATTTGCAGATATTCTGTATGCACCATATGTTTAGCAAGTTTAATTTTATGCCAGTCAGGACTTCACAACAATTTTGAGTGGTTAAACTTGTGAGTAAAGCAATAAAGGGAGGAATGCACATTGTGCTCATATTGGGATCAGATGTGATATATTTCTTTGTTGTAGAACTCACAAATAGCCCCGTACTCACAAAATTCACAAAAATAACAAACCCACAAAATATTTGGGTATAGGAGTAGTCAAATATATCTAAAATGGCAACTGAATGAAAATAGATGTGACATCAATTGACCCCTGAGAATTATGGATGCATTGCTGCACACAGACCCTATTAACATGACAATCTTCTTGACCTCTCAACACAAGCTGCTGCTATAGACAGGTTGCCATGGAGATGACAAGATGTAACCCTTTCAGGACCAGCATCCCAACGAGGCTATTGACATTGTATGTAAAATTATGTTATGTTTGCAACGGTACTGAAAGAGTTACCTGTGTCATGACTTCTGTTGCTACAGGCAGCAGTGCTCCACCGAAGTCCTCCAACACCACACCTGGCCAGGTGAGGCGCGAGCCTCTCAAGTCGGAATCTTCCGAGCCGTCCAGCAAGTCCAGTGGCCTCAAGAGGTCCCTCTCCTCCCCCAACGTTGCCCAGATGGTGATGAAGGAAGGAGATCGGAGCCCCTTTACTATGCCAGTTCCTACTGTTGATAGGTCCAGCAAGCCCATAGAGAGGTACAACAATGATATTTGTCATTAATCATATATGTACAGTTAAACCTGTCTATAGCGGCCACCCAAGGGAAACAACAAAAGTGGCCGCTATAGACAGGGTGGATGCTATAGACAGGATGGTGGCCATTTTGAATTTTAATACTTGCATTTTATAATACTGTAGCTGAAAATACCACATGTTATTTAAAAAACAACACAACTGCAACAAGCAAATAAGTTTGCATGTTCGGCTATAATGGGAATTTTTGTTGTACAATTGACTTCTTTTTTTTTTCCTTTGCCTCTTCTGTTCTTTTGATTTAAAAAACACCAAATTTTGGGCCTGAGGCCGGAACTGCATGCTCTGGTTTGTACCGATTTGCATGAACGGGGTTCACGAGTGCTGAGTTCGATGTAGATTCATGATCATGTGTGAAGCTTATGTAAACAACAAACGGTATCCAGACAAGTATCATATTGTCCTTATTCAAAGGGACTTAAACACTGACTAGCCGGCACTTTATAGTAAAATTCTACCATGTTATTAGGAGTTGTCTAATTTGCCTTTGTAGCATCTATTCAGGGCGGCATTACTGAATCCTAAATCTAATCTATGTAGTCAAGTTAGTGGTAAAACGGGTTTTCGTGGCAAAGAGCTGTGTTAATTTTGTCAATTGTGTGTGTGTCACGAGTGTGATTGTGACTGAGCTAGGAATCGGTAGAATTCACGCAATGAACATAAAAGACATCGTATTCACGGCTGATTTAATGGTTCAGCTGAATTTTTGTGGCCCGCTATACGCAGGTAGATATTCACCATGGGATACAAAATGAGTGGCCGCTGGCCGCGTTAGGCAAGTGGCTGCTATATAAAGGGTCTATAATACAGCAATTTTGTGCGAGGGATTTTTCAGTGGCCGCTATAAGCAGGTGGCCACTATAGAGAGGCGGCCGCTAAGACAGGTTTGACTCTCTCTCTCTCTCTCTATATATATATATATATATATATATATATATTTTTTTTTTTTTTTTTTTTTTTTTTTTTTTTTTTGCATAAGCATCTTTATATGAAGAGTTTGATCGCAAAAGGAGTTAACTATATTCCTGTCAATTTGAGATATGTGTGATCAAACCTGCCACAAAAACAAGGTAAATGATAAGAAATTATTGTATTTCTAATTGTAACTTTGCAAAATGTTCCTTGTAAGGCACTATTGAAACAGTTTTGTTTTTCTCTATCAGATGATGGACTTACTTCAAAATGTGTGAAAATAGCACTTAACCTGTTTTATGATCAATGTCTATGAATGCATATCTATGACTGATTATTTCATGAGAGAGCTTGCAGCTTTTCTTTTTTTTTGGCAGTAAATGCAATGCATCTTTAACATTGATCCTCAATAATGCATATCTATGCAAATAATTGTAGATGAATATAATGTGTGATCAAAATTTTGCCAATCACTTTAATAGTTTCTTGCAATAAAAAAAAGGAGAAAACACTGCTTGAAATCATATATGTATGTATTATAGTGCTCGAGAATTTAACTACCGGTACATGCCACAAGGTGATTTAACCCTATTCTAACTGGGGGGGGGTCAAATTGATCCCCCCCTCGACGTTTCGCGCCACGATTTCGCAACGCGCAAAGATTTTGCCGCGTCGTTTCACGACTTTTTTCATTGAAGTCTCCCGCATATTTTGAGACCAAATTTGCGACGTCCGGGTACACCGTTTTGAAGTTACATAATGTTTTGCATATGCATGTCAACCAAAAAACAGCTCAAATTCATGATATCGTGTGCAAATCCACTGCAAATTGTGGTTTTCGGTTAAATTGATATAAATTAGATTATATCAGCTTTTAACCATTGAAATTAATCAATTCTAGTGTAGATAAGCCTGAAAAAGTGCTTGCAACAAATTTTGGCAAAAAAACAATAGAAAACAAAAGGTCGAAAAAACAATAAAATACATAAGAAATTAACAAAACAATAAAAAACAAAAGAAATTGATATCGATTGTGCTATTTTTTTTACACAAAAATTGTTTGATGTGTCTTGAGGAATTCTGACACAAAAATTTAGCAATCCTCCAGTCTTTTTAATGGAGTTATAGGTGAAAATATGATTTCATGCACAAATTTGCATAATTAATTTATTAAAAATAGAAAGGCAACATTTTTCTATTGTATGACCATGTAATCTTGTAGTTGACATCCAGCTCTATCTTCAGGCAAAATTTCGCGGCGATCGCGCGATCGGCGGCCGAGATCTGAAGGGGGGGTCAAATTGACCCCCCCTCAGTAAAAACGTGGTCTCAAATAGCCCAGTAGAATAGGGTTAAAGGCTTCCTTGTACATTCCGTGTGCATGGTCATATAGACTGGTTAAAGGAGTTCTTTGTGACCCCATGCACTTGAAAATAATTAGAAGTTTTGTGTACTCCAAGATCTTATCAGTTGACTTTGGGATTGCTGACTGTCTATTGATATAAGTGCTGATTAATTTGTGCATTATCTCCTACTACATATACATGTAATTGAGAGATGGTGAAAAGTCTGATCTTCGAAAAATCTGTACTGTGTGTCATAGTTTGTGGTAGATGCTGTGGTGTAATGTATAGCTTAGAAATGGGTCATTATATCCATGAACACCAGTTATGACTGTAATAGACTGTAACACAGTGCCGATGTGACGTCTTTTTGTGTCCTGTACATTGTGCACATAGTACACATAGTGTAACTCTTTTCATGTCTTTATCCTCCACTGTTTTCCAGACCTCCGCAGCAGATTACCCAGTTCAAATCAGCCTATCCAAACAGAGTGCGCAATCTCAACCCTATTTTTGGGAATCAAGTAAGTGAGAGTCTATTCTGGTTTACAAAGTAAGGTGACGCATATTTGCTTGCTTGCTCTTGCTTGTGTGTGTTTGTTTGTTTGTTTAAGAGAAATCATTGACCAGCATCAACGCTGTTTGACTTTGATTATATGACTGCAAAGTTTTAATTTATATACTTTCGTATCGACTTTTTTTATCAACATATTGATTGTATGATGATAATAATAATAATTTAATTTCTGACGTTCTTGATCTACTTGGTATCACAAAATGCAGATGTTTGAATAAAAGCGCATTTAGATTTAAAAATAGTCTTTGATGTTTAATTTCTTTTTCGTAGAGGTGAATTATTAAACAATTTTGGCAATTCACATGCAAATAGGCGGTCCTTTTTGTCTTTTTTTTAATGTGATGAGGCTTGCAGTGTTAATGCATCTGTGGAGAAACAAAGGTTGTGGGTATGTTTATAGGATACAAGTTTCAACAGCTCAGTATCATAACTCTTATTTATATGAGCATTGCATTTATGCAGCTAAGATATTGCAGTTATTATACTGTTGGCTTTCTATGTCTCTCAACTGCAGGGGCGTGCTTTGACTGGTCTGCGTAACCTTGGCAACACATGCTTCATGAACTCTGTGATTCAATGTCTGAGTAACACTACACCGCTGGCAAAATACTTCATCATGGACAACTACCTGCCTCACATTAACAGGTTAGTCTTCATCAGGGCAGCCTGTGACAAGTGCTGTAACTATTGCCTGCTTGAGTCTTAGATTGACTCGTAAGAGTGACTGAAGATGTATTATGATTTCAAAATGGCAAGAAGCATTTGTGTTGAAGCATGGAGAATTATGCAGGGTTGATTTACTTTCAGTGGTGACTTTCAAAGGGACAGGGAAAAAATTGCCTTGGATTTCATATGACTGTGAAAACAGCAACAACCAAGTAAAAAACAGCTACCACAAAAGAAAACACAAACAACCAAATGACCAAAGGTTGTTTGTTTGTCTGTCTGTGTTTATGTGGTTCTGGAAAAGTTACATTTATTGAAAGGGCATTGTTCTGGGGTGGAGAGAAAATCTATTGTCCATTGATTAAATTTGATGGTGTACAGTTGATCAAAAGTTGCTCGCTCCATCCACTGTCATGAATATTTGCAATTATCCTCAAATGTGTGCAAAACTCTTGGTGTTTGAGATTGTTGTTCCTTTCTAATAATTACATAAAACTGTGTTATTAACTAAAGTGTTTAAACAAAAATAGTTTACATATAATGATAGAATATGTTCAATATATCAAAAAGTCATATGAAGAAAATTTCAATTTCTGTTTCTGTCAATAATTATAGAAATAATTCTGTGTACAAAAACATTCAGTGATATGCTGACTTGCATCGATGTTTGTACTCGTGTTACAGAAAAAACCCTTTAGGGCGGGGTGGAGAAGTGGCAGAGGAATTTGCCATCGTGGTAAAGGCAGTCTGGTCCGGTCAGTATCGGTCAGTGGCACCTAGAGACCTGAGGGACACAGTGACCAAGTATGTTCCTGAATTTCGCAAGCACATTGGCCACCATCATGACTCCCAGGAATTCCTGCTCTTTCTACTTGACGGACTACATGAAGACCTTAATCAGGTTTGATACAAACCAGCATCAATCCATGCCAGTTTAAAGGGATCGTATAGTTTTGGTCAAGACCTAATTTCATGTTTCTAACATTTTTTGGTGAGATAACGAGAAACCTCTCATGAAATGTGAAAGAACATGTAATTCCCAGAGGAATTCGCCATTTATTTGATGAAAATTGGTTTTGAAATGGCTGCGATATCCAAAACAGATCGATCCTGATGAAAGGTGGAAATCACCTTTTATCATGATTGCTTTGTTTTACTTTGCTTTTAGATGGTTCAGCCATTCCAAAACCAATTTTCATCAAATAAACTTTGACTACCTCTTGGAATGGTATGCTCTGTACTGTCGACTAAAAGCCCAATCCTCATCTCCACCAATACTGTACTATCTCTTTGAAAAAATTTAAAAATCATAATAATGCTCTTTTTGCTTGATTCATATAAAATACGGGCGATTGAAGTCCTTTGGACTGGCATTTATTTTGTTATCTCATAATTTTGTTATAAGCGAAGGGAATTTTGCACCATAGACTATCTCACTTTAATAACTCATTCAGCAAATCATTGGAAATGCTGAAAGTCTCATTGCCACTTTGATGTTAGGTTTTTTTCCAGACCTGGAAAGCCTTTGGCAAAAGTAAACCCAGCATCCTCATTTCTGAGCTGCTCAGAATGAATGTGAGGCCATGTTTAGATTCTTAGATCATGAGTTTTCTTGAACTTTGGACGCAATGTGTGAAATACTTACGGATGATATCCTGATGGAATGTCATTTATGCCAGTGTGCCGCAACGTACCAAACTTTGTGCCAATCCTTGGTGTGATAATGATAAATGATACTTGTGCGAATTCACCAGGATGGGCATTGATTGATTACAGGCAGCAGGGAGTAGCGCAAATTTCTATGCTTTTTTTTGTAACTCCTTCTCTTTAGACTATGTATGTAAGATAAGGATGTGTAGCGATGAAATATCGTTTGGCATGAGAAATTATGTCTGCAATTTTCATTGCAGTATATGTGTGTGTGTGTGTTTGCAGTATGCATCGCTGTCTTTGTGAGTCCAAATTTACCTATGGAACCAGTCTGAATGAATGGAATATAAAACTCACTTTCCCCATTCCTCTCCATCTCTCTCTCTCTCTCTCTTCTTTTTCTATATCTCAATCTTTTTTCTCAATATCTCCTTATCTCTAACCCCCCCATCCTCCAAACTAGGTGACAAAGCGGGAGTATGTGAAGGAGGAGGACTTCAGCAAGTATCCCGACAAGAAAGCGGCCAGCTTGTCGTGGGAGAACCATGAGAGACTGAACCGCTCCATCATCGTCTCTCTCTTCCAGGGCCAGTTCAAGTCCACCGTTGAGTGCTTGTCCTGCCACAACAAGTCTGTCAAGTTTGAGGCCTTCATGTACCTCTCCCTCCCCATACCCTCCAATAGCAAGTGTACACTCAATGTGAGTGGGTTTCCTTTTTCTTTCATTTTACCTTTTAATAATAATAAGAGTGCCTACTTGTGTAGCGCACAGGTCCACTTTTTGGTGCTCATGGCACTTCAAAATATTAAAAGATATATACATATTCAAACATGACAACAGAGAAGAAAATGCAAACAACAAACAAACACATACCAGATAAAGAATACACTTCTTCCGAACATTACAGATTGCAGTTATAGTCCTCAGTGTAAGAGGAACAGGATACATTTTAAGTTCGGATTTGAATGTTTCTGCAGATAACTGAATAGGTGACCGATTCCACAATTTTGGTCCCATAACAAAGAAAGCATGATCACCCCATCCATGTTTTACTCTGGGTGTTTGGAGGAACAATGCATCTGATGATAAACGTAACTTCATGTCTGATTGTATTTGGGAATAGAGGCATGTAGGTATACGGGGGAAAAAGAATGAACTGAATGATTATAATGATGATGATGACAATGATGACGATGACGATGACGACGATGACGATGATGATGATTTTACCTTTTGATTTGCTGTTGTCCTCTGTACTGCCTGATGAAATCAGATTGAGACTGATATCCTCATGGAGGGGTTTATGCTACCAACCTTGTTTCAAATGCAACAAGGAAAAGTAGAAATTACGCGGTGCGTAATATATGTCCCCGCCGGAAGTAGCATTTAGTAGCAAAATGTACAATATAGGTAAAAAGATCAAGGTCAAAGGTCAAAGAAGTCAAAGGTCAAAATTCTATGTAGAAGTTTTGAAGCCCTCACCTAGTGCCATCACATAAAGCAAACGGAATCAAAATCGGGTTAGAAATGGCGAAGGAGTAGCATTTTGTAGCCAATGTACAATATAGGTAAAAAATCAAGGTCAAAGGTCAAAGAAGTCAAAGGTCAAAATTCTGTGTAGAAGTTTTGAAGCCCTCACCTAGTGCCATCACATAAAGCAAACGGAATCGAAATCGGGTTAGAAATGGCGAAGGAGCAGCATTTGGTAGCAAAATGTACAATACAGGTCAAAAATCAAGGTCAGAGGTCAAAGAAGTCAAAGGTCAAAATTCTGAGTAGAAGTTTTGAAGCCCTCACCTAGTGCCATCACTTAAAGCAAACAGAATTGAAATCGGGTTACAAATGGCGAAGGAGAAGCATTTTGTAGCAAAATGTACAATATAGGTCAATGTTCAAGGTCAAAGGTCAAAGAAGTCAAAGGTCAAAATTCTGTGTAGAAGTTTTGAAGCCCTCACCTAGTGCCATCATATAAAGCAAACAGAATCAAAATCGGGTTAGAAATGGCGAAGGAGTAGCATTTTGTAGGCAATGTACAATATAGGTCAAAAATCAAGGTCAAAGGTCAAAGAAGTCAAAGGTCAAAATTCTGTGTAGAAGTTTTGAAGCCCTCACCTAGTGCCATCATATAAAGCAAACGGAATCAAAATCGGGTTAGAAATGGCGAAGGAGTAGCATTTTGAAGCAAAATGTACAATATAGGTCAATGGTCAAGGTCAAAGGTCACAACTGAAATTCTGTATAGAAGTTTCAAAGCTCCCATGTAGTGCTATCATATAAAGCAAACAGAATCAAAATCGGGTTAGAAATGGTGAAGGAGTAGCATTTTGAACATTTTGATCACACACGGACGGACAGACGGACACACGGACACACGGACACACAGACACACACACGTACGGAGCCCGTTTCATAGTCCCCTGCTCGAACTCGTTCGGCGGGGACAAATAGGTTTGGTGGAGATTACGAGGTACTCTCACTTGAGGATGCCACTTTGTGACTTCAAGACTATCCAAGAGTCAGCCATAATAATTTGCTACATGGTCTGTGGGCTTGTGTGTGTAGCAGGACAGTCTCAAATCCTTTGTACATTATGCGTGCACAATGCTTTTCAAGGCTGGCCAAATCCTTTGCTGTAAAGGCCATTTCTATTTCTCGGTTTCAGAGTTGTGACACATTGTAGAGGAGAGCATTACATTACATTGTCTTTGAAGTAAGGAGGTACCTTTTTTGACTTTTTTGGTAGGTATGTGTAAGAGGATCATATTTGTAATGTCATGTAAATCAGCATACTGGTATAACTGGATGAGATTGGTTTATGCAGCTTTGGACTTCAACAAATTCAAGAATGTGCTTGTATTCATTAAGAAAGAAATGCTCATATATTTCTGTATTGTCACATTGATGTTGCAATGACTTTTACATTACAAATTGTTTTGTAAACTGCTCATTCATTTGAAGTGGCTATTACTTCAATCATGGCCCTGTGTCTGTTTTGTTCTTATTCTATGCTTAGCGTGTCTGTAGCTTTCATATGCATGTTAATTGTGCTAAGATTACAAGATTATTCACAGTCTGACTTATCTTCAAATATCTGTGTAATATCACCATAAAACCTGTTCTTTGAGTACTAAGTAGAAAGTGCCCCATTCTTTCTCCTGTAGGACTGCCTAGTGAGATTCTCGCAGCCAGAGAAGCTGTCCGGAGACAATGCCACTCACTGCTCTCACTGCAAGACCAACCGCAACTCCAAGAAGACCATCCTGATATGGAGACTTCCTAAATTACTTCTCATCCATCTCAAGCGGTAATATGGCCAGTTCTGTGGTAGCCTTTTGTCAAGGCCCTCTCGCTGTCCCTCTTGACTGGAGTCTCTTCACCATACAGCGAGAGGGCCTTGACAAAAGGCTAGTTCTGTGGATGAAGTGCTACATATTGGTATATGTTGAGGTGTTTTTATTTTCATCATATTTGCAAGTTGACTGATATGTAAAATTATAGACTCAACAAAAAGGATACCCCTCGTAACACTAATGAGCTGTATTATATCGTCTCCAAAGGTAGGAAATTACTATTTTTCTCCTGAGAGGAGTAATACTAATTTTAGTGAGAACTTAGTGTATAAAAATGTCTTTTGAGTTTTTCAGATGGCATCAGGCATTCTCCCCATCCCGTTCAATTTATCAAACTTCAGTTCACTTTGTATGTGTGACATCTTGTATCTGATTATGTTTTAAATATATGTTGCTTTACTTATTGTCACCATCATTATTCTCCCCCCCCCCCCAAAAAAAAAAGTGAAATGAAGTACTAAAAGAATGATTCTCTGTCTTCTCTACATTAGGTTCTACTATGAGGGTATGTGGCGTCAAAAGCTCCAGACTTACGTGGACTTCCCCATTGCAGAGTTTAACTTGGATCGATTCGTGATTGGTCCAGAGAGGCATGGCACCTATCAGCTCTATGGAGTCTCAAACCACACAGGCACACTGGATGGGGGCCACTGTAAGTGGGGCTTGCTTCATCACAGAATTCAGTCTTGCCATATTGTGCTTAAAATACCACTTAGTTGCCCATGTTGTTGTACAGTGGAAGTACAGCTGTACATCAAATTCCCAGTCTTAATGTAAGTGGGGTTGAAGTGCTCATTTCTTGCTGTCTTCTTGTAAGAAATATATTATGTATCAGTGAATAGCTGTAGAAGGTCAAAGTGGTAGATGGTTGAAAGCAAGAGAATGTTAATGCAGAGGTGAGAAAATGTGCTGTGATTTTTTTTTAATCAATTGGTGCCCCTGTACAAGTGTATTTGTATTTTAACAAACATGTCAGAAAACGGAACCAGTGGGAATTGAGTCTGTCATCTACAGCTAGATGTTCATCTACTGGTAGGTGGTTCTTAATAGCTTGTGGACGTGAATTACAATAAAGAGAGAATCATTTTAATCATTTTTAAAATGATTCATCTTTTAATCCCTGGTAGAATGGGGAAACATGGGTGGTCCTGTTGGATCAATCTTCATTCGCTGCCCATTGAGGTATCTTTGAGAAAACTGTGAATGGTGCCGTCAGTGAATATGTGCATCAGAGTGTATGCTTATTGGTAACAGTTCATTCCACTCAAGATTCTTCGGCTGGGTGTGTACTTAATTCAGAGATCAGTAATAAAGCTGGACACTTTTCGTTCATGGGATCCTGGAATATATTATCCAAGCTGGGCTAGCCTTACAACTCCATGGATTCCCACAGTACCAGCTCTATAAATGCCTCATCGTTCTTCTCATGCATTCATATAGTGCAGTGCTATTTCTTTCTGTTTTCATATTTTCTCTTAAGTTCCTGCATTGTATGATTCATATCAGTAATTCTTTGTGAGGATATATAGACTGCTAACAAAAGGGAGTAAATACATTTGTATTTTTGCTTGGTCTTTTCAGATACAGCCTGCTGTCAGAATGCTGTCAACAAACGGTGGTACAAATATGATGATCACGAGGTGTATGATGCTTCACAGAGTGCTGTCAAGGTCAGTCATTTCAATGTTTTTCACTTGCTGTCAGATGAGGGAACTACTCTCCACGAAAAACTGAAGAGTAATTTATGCATCGTTTGAAAAATATAGATACCAACACAACTGGATTACAGTTAGGAAATCAATACACTCTGTTGTGTCATATTGCTTTACAAAGAAAGATAGTCATGTGATTTGGAATATCTCGGATAATTGTTTATTTGACCATGTAACTAGTAGCTTGTCATTTTTGTCCAAAAAAACCCATGTGTCTTGCAAAGATTTTAGTAGCAGCAACACTATGAAATATGTATGCCTTTAACTCCCCCCCCCCCCAAAAAAAAGAGAACAAAAAATGAAGGTCAAAAGTTTGCTTAACTTGGGCCATATTTCTTTTCCTGTCTGTAACGAAACGTAACCACATGAATGAAAAACATGACAGAAGGAATGGAAGTATTGTTTCCTTTGAAAGGTTAAAGGTCATTCCCCAAGGTCAGGGTTCAATGAATGTAATGTGCTTGTAAAGGGGTGGCATGCATATGGCAGTTTAGAAAAAAATGGCCTCATTTCAGTGCCATGTTTGTTTGCTCTCGTGTTTCAATTAAAATTTTTTGTTTGTGTTTACAGAGCTCTGCAGCGTACATCCTGTTCTACACATCCTTCAACCTATCTCCTCCCTAACCAGCTCCCTAACCAGCTCTCTAATCAGCCCCCGAGATGGGCAAGGAATCCCCTGGCTGTAGGCTGTAGTTCTCCTTCATTTCTTTCCAGACATGCTTGCAAGAATGAGGAGGAATCTAGCGGCTTCTGTGGGTCAGCCATCGAACTTGTCTTTTCTTGATAGCAAGCAAGCTTATGTCATGCCTGTATATGCTGGCCGAAAAATCATATGACAAAAGTAACTGTCACCCATCAAGCTCGCTCTTCTATGATCATTTTTCACATCAAGGGAATCAGCTGAAAGCAGATGATGTTGTCATTCATCAAACCTGAAGCTTCTTAGACTAGTTGCTTATTTTTGCTGAGGAATCCAAAAGAGAAGATGTACTCAGTCAAAAACTAGACTTCTTCTTGACTTGTATTCATTGTAGCAAAAGACAAATAGGCAGTCATTCAGTGAACTGTATCAGTCCTAAGCCTCAAAAATGTTAAATAAAAAGATAGGTTTCTGCAGATGTATAATATCCGCAAGCAGTCTCCAGGGTTATTGACAATTAAGATGGACCAGAAAGATAGATATTATGATAGTACTGTTACACTGCAACTTTTACAGTTTAAACTTCAGGGTATGATGCATCAATTTTTGAACATGCTGTTTAGAGAATGGACCAGAAACCATAGCTTGAAATGATGATTCATCTCGTTCATGCATCACATTGTTTATTTTCTGCATGATTTCAATGGTGCATTGATGGCGCATTGTGAATGCCATCAGTTGATGGCTATCCCATATAACGAACAGGGTTATGACATAATTCTGTTTGCAACAAAGTAAAAATTCAGGCAGCAACATTATCCGCTCTGTCTTTTGTCGTTTATTCCTTTGGTTTTAACGAAATTTCGATACGATGAAAGAAAACTGCCCGTCCCGAGGACTTATACTGCGAGTTCACTGTAAAGGATTTTCGTTGTAACTGTGTGTGCATTATAATGGGAGTACACTGTAGTGAGATACCTGATATACAACAAGGTCATTTTGCAGGTCATATTCCTTTTATATTCTTTTGTTTTTGTCCCTGATATAATGAGATACCCAATATATGAGGAAATTACAATGGTCTCCAAAGGAGGTTCACTGTTTCAGATGAAGGTGCACACCGAAAAATCTGTTTTTGATATTCTGACACTGCAAGTTATATATTTCAGTGGCTCACCCTGGTGATGTAGACATATTTTACATACTTTGTGTCTTCTTGATATTGCCCCTTTCAAAGTGTTGCTTATGCTACGTGACACATGCAACATCACTTTACTATGACAGTTTCTGTATTAAAGTGACGATGTTCCATAGATTGTCATTACTGTACACTTACAATGCAGCAGTTACTGCGATGTGAAGAAGTAGCCAAGAATTGAACCAGCTCATGTTCGTGCATTCTGCAGTGTAATTTTGTTCTCCAAATAATGCATGATTTTGATGGATACATAGGATAGCCCCCTTGTAATCTCAACTGTACCCATGATGTATAAACAATTTATGTTGTTCCTCAACGTAATATGACTAGGTACAAGGTAAAATTTATCATTGATAATGAAGTGATATTATTTGTGAAGATATTTTCTCTTATCACTGATTTCACTGCAAACAAGGATTGCATTGTTTGAGTAGGTCCTTTTCATCCAAGAACGAATCGACATGGTGCACCACAAACCAACAGAACTTGGAGCCTCTCACCATACACACCTTCAGAGAGCAATAGCAGTGGAAGATATTTTGTACCTTGGTGCAAAAATACAGCTGCAGCCATCTTGAATTTTGACATCACTTTATCAAAGAGTGCAGAAGATTTGAGTGCAGATGAGGCAATATTAAATGAAACCATTTATTTCGGCAGTGGCATAACTCATGAGGGCTAGCACTCAAGCATGGCATATATCAGCATCAGCAATGGTTTATCCTTGTTACAATACAATAAGTTGCAATACTGATGTGAGCAGAATATGTGATTGTTCATACACAGTGGATGCGAATCCAAGATCCAGAGGGGGTGTATACTGAAAAGCAACATCTTCTTTTGTGTTTTTCTACATGAACTCTTTTTCTCTGAACTGTACTCAAGATGAAACAATTCTAGGGTTTATGATGGCACTTTGTGTTTCCTATTCTATTTTTCATTGTTTTATGTACATGTATTTAAATGTGTATATTCGTGACATTTGCAATGTTTCAGAGACCTAATGCGAGACAAATCATAGAAGATTTAGTGAAGAATTATCATCAGTACTGTGAGCCGATTCCAAACTGCATTAGAAACAAAAAATGCAATAAATTTGGAGAAGTTTGTTGGTGGAAGTGGTTGAAGCAGTAGATATGCACGGTATATGACCAAAAGGCACATACTAGTAGATCAAAATTTTGACACATACAGTTGTAACACTGGTACATATATGAATTTAGTCTATTGTGGATTATCAACTAACCCAAGGCAGAGGCTTGTGAAGATAAATGAAAAACTGCATGATGACTTTTTGTTTTGGGGGTTAGCTGGCTAGCCATGCATGTGAATAATACAAGAACATATCAGATATGAATATGTTGGAGTTTTTGAAATGTGTACACTCAAATAGAGAGTTGAATGATGGCATGATTTTTATATTTCACATTGATACTACAATATTAAGACATACATTTTTGGCCATTTGCTACTGGAAAAGCAGCATTGGACAAAATTAGGTATCAGCAGAATCAATTTGTATCACATTGATTAAATTTGTATGGCTGATACATGTACATGTACACCTAAATGCATAACATCTGCATGTATCACAAGTGTTGATACTGAAGAATATGTGCCCCTTCCCCAAATAAAATCTTTTGAAACCCTTTGTATGAAATGATCACCATTTTGTCAAACAGAAATATGTGATATTGTTGAATGACATATATATTCTTCAGTTTCTACCCATTTTTATCATGGTGATTAATAATGTTGCATCTTTGAGAATTTAAAACACGGGAAAGAACATATAATCCTAGCTGTTGATTCTTGAATAATCTTTTTTTTTTTTCATTTTGAATTGCATCTAGCACTGTCCTAATATGTAAAATTAGCTGTGTTATATGTTTCGAACACGAAGAAACACTTGCAGATTTAGAAAAAATGCAATACAATTCACAGTGCATGTTTGGATAAATTTGTGCAAAATGTGAATATCTTAGGTGAGCTAGTGAAGATTATGCATCAAGCCTGCAAAACTCACATCAGCAGAATCATGCGTCACTCAGTCATGTACAAAATGTGATTCATGTGCAGCAGCTTTTATGTGCCATTGTTAATGATTGTATTTAAAAATCGCAGAGTATCATATGAATTTGTATAAAGTTCTTGTAAATGTTCATTATATTGCACAATGCCTTCATGTTGTATAAATTTATTTGTGCACCAGTTTACATAATTATTAGAATATGTGTAAATGATTACATATGGTATGTATACAAGAATTACTAATAAACCCAACATTTCAATATTGATAATGCAGTCACAGCTGTCCTTTAATTCAGAGAGAAAATTATTAGTAACAGCATAACACAGGACAAGGAAAATCAAACTTGCCTGTAAGAACAAGTCTCGTGTCTTGATATGAAGTCAAAGAATATGCTCAGTGTCACTGCAGACAGTGTAAGTTTCTCACAAAAATAGATGTTCCTAACAAATGGAATTAATCATGTAGGACTTGCAGGGCAATTTATAATAACAGCATGTGAAATGGATGAGATCAATACACATACAATAGATTCATGAAGATTTTTTAGTGGAATCTGGCAAGCACTTGGAAAGTTACAAATAGTTGGAATGCCATTGGTCATGACATTCATTTCAATGTTCAAATTGGCCCTCATAAACTACATGCCAGTATTTTAGGAATACCAAGTACAGTGCACCCCTGTTTAAAACAAAAACAGTAATAACAAAACTCTTGTTACAACAAAGTGAAAATTCAGGTCCCCAAATTATTGTCTATACAGTGGACTCCCGTTAAAATGAAGTCCTCAAGACCAGCAGTTTTCTTTTGTTACATCAAGATTTCATTATAACTGAACAAATAAACAATAAAAGACAGAGAGCAGATAATGTTGTGGCCTGAATTTTTAGTTTGTTGTATTAAAAACTGGAATTTCGTTATAATGGGAGTGCACTGCATATATTTATACACCGTTTGGATGTAACAAAATTTTGATGATTACGAAAGAAAAAACTGCTGGTTCGAGAGACTTCATTATAATGGAAGCCGCCTGTACCTTTGCAACTGCCACAGACTACAAATTATGAAAATTCCATATCGTGGGTGCAAGAGGTATGACTGTAGTCCTCCAAAGCTGAGCTATCAACCCTTGGTGGGACCATCAGGACAAATATGAAAGTAGATTTCTCAAAGGAATCATCTATCCCCAACCCTGTTCAAGACTTTGCAGAGACACCCTGTTCAGCAATTTTAGAGAGAATGGCCAAATCCATTTATAGGAAATAATCCATTTTGTCAAGTAGAATATCACACAACTCTGAGGCTTATTTCCTTTTGATATATTCATTTGAGCAACATTGATTGTACTCTGGTTTCCAAGAGATCATGGCATCATTTCATAAAAAAGTTGATAGGATAGCAACTCTTGCTGGAATGCCAATTGTGATGGTAATGACAAATATTCAGCTTCCTGATTGGCTGTTGCTATGGGAAGTTGCAATTCTAGCAAGAGTCACTATCTTACAGGGAATGTATAGTATTAGTGGAGATGAGGATTGGGCTTTTAACTTTTTTGCGAGATACCAAGAAACCACTGATGAAATACAGTACAGAGCATACCATTCTAAGAGGTATTCAAGTTTATTTGATGAAAATCGGTTTTGGAATGGCTGAGACATCGAAAAACAAAGTAAAAGAAAGCAATCGTAATTACAAGGTGAGTCCCACTTTTTATTACAACCACTCTGTTTTGGATATCTCAGCCATTTCAAAGCCAATTTTCATCAAATAATCGTTGAATTCCTCTTGGAATTACATGCTCTTTCATATTTCATACAAAGTTTTTCATATATCACCGAAAAATGTTTGAAAAACGAAGTTATGTCTCAACCAAAACTATACGATCCCTTAAACATCTTTTGTGAAATGGGGCCCAGAACTGTCAACTGAGTTCTGCAGTCTTCATTCAAATCACAGTGCATTCTTCATATAAACTTAGTTCATTTTGTCACACATCAGGTCATTATAAACTGTATCAGAATGAGAGTACTGGCCCTTACAGGGTAGTTTGCGGCTCTTCACTTAGTAATCAATGTAATGAATGTTATCGTGTCTACCACACCCAACATCTTTTTCACCATACAAAGTCATGTCATCTTGTGTCAACACTAAAGAAAACCACCAAGAGTATTACAAGGTAAAAATAGACTACTTGGGCAGGAAACCCTACATGCACTCCTGGCATTGGCACTGTGATGTTACCATTCTGTGACACAACACTTAATACCCTGGTGAAAGCATGGAAGACATCTTCTTATAAGACCTTTTTACACTACTTCTCAAGCACCATTCCCTCTCCCCAAAGGAAGAAAAAGAGAGAGAGAGAGCAAAAAGAAGAAGAAAGGAATGAAATGTGATACAAGAAAGCACAATGATACCAGTAAAACCTTATGTTCCTAACTCTGATACAACAAGATTTCATTAAAGTGAGGAAAGGCTCTTCTGGTATGGCTTCTATAAGATCCATGTCTATGACACAACTTATTTGATAATTATTTAGCGAGAAACACAAATGAGATCTCATAACTACAGTGGACTCAACAATGTCCTTGGGACCGGCAGTTTTCTTTCGTTATATTGAAATTTGGTATAACCGAACAAATAAACAATAAAAAACATACAGCGGTTAATGTTGCAGCCTGAATTTTTACTTCGTTGTAACCAGAATTTCGTTATAACCATGTTCGTTATAACAGGAGTGCACTGTATCAGAGGATTTCAAAGGCAACATCATAGGCTTCACCACTCTACATACATCTTGCACAGTATTACAGACAAAGACATAAGGGATATTATGTCTCATGCTAAAAAACACACAGGACCTGGGGGCCCTACCGCATGAAGAAGGCACATGATTTGCTCCATACGATGCAATAGAGTGCACTTGCTTGCCTTTATCACACATGGTCATAGAAGAGGGTGTGAAGAATTCTTTGGATTGGATTGGCAGATGCTTCTGTAGTTCTGCTCACATATGGATAAGAGAAATACGAGGATACTTTTACAGCCTGTCAATCATGGAAGCAGCTAGGAAGCCTTCACATTTACAGTAAAAATACATCTGTTACCCCTACTATCTTATATGCCCTTTATTTGACCCTTGATTTAGTATAAAACTTGGCTAATGAGATATGATTCCTCATTTTCAAGTTAGGTCTACTTACAATGTATCTGTATCAACAGCCTCTAGTCCAACAGGTGTCTGTTTACTAATAGATGCCAACCTTAAAATCAGGAAATATAACTGGGAAAAAATATGTAAAAAATGGCAATTTTCACCAATCTCCCAATAAGCTTCTTCTCTTCTGAAGAAATAATGCTCAGTTGGCAGATATCTGTATGCATCTATGCAGCAACTTATGGGTGTCTCTTTCAGGACATTTTGTTATACAGTACAATGGGAAAAAATCTGGGGATTATGACTTTCTTTGTACAGGGTTCACCTGTTGTAAAACGACCAGCTTTGTTTTCTATGGAAGAAGAGAATACGGGAAGAATTACAGCTAAGAGGTTTTCAGCACGGATTTATCTTCCCTAGCGGAAAGCTCATATTTCTTGCCTGGCATAAATCTCCAATATTTCACTGCTGTCCTCTACAACTTTATTTCAGCACACAATCCAGCAGTCTCATTGTCTCAGCCTCCTATTACTTTATAAGCCTATACGTCATCAATAGTTTTCCAGTCTGCACCAACGGCTCTCTCACAGCTCTAGAAGCACCCAAAATGTCGACTGATCTGCTGTCAGTGCAGCTCACAGAGTCCTGTACATCTCAAACTGCACAAGGACCAGGTACTTGATGCCGAATCGTATCAGCTTACTGCAGACAGAGAAACACTTGCCACTTCAGGGGACTGTTTTTTTCTGCGATCACAATGTGGATGACATCTTTCTACATCTTCAGTTTGGCATATCCGCAATCTGACATGCTTTCGGAAGACACTGATGTTCAGTCACATAATTCTCCTCAATATTTTCAAGATGGAGAAAGCATCCCTAAACTTGCGGTAACACTTATGAACAAGTTGAACATGGAAAATTCCACATACAGTTCAGTTGTAGAGTCGAACCTGTGTACATTGACCACCCAAGCGAAATGAAACTGGCCACTATGGTAGACGGGAGACCTCTAGGAACATGTACCTTAACTCATTGATGACGAGACCCAATGCATAAATGTTGTTTGAGACTTAATCTCTTTATTGTGTATTATGATTTATCAAAACTGTCTAGTGAGAAAGGGCAATCATTTGACCCCTGATTTGTTCATGTACTCTTTGTAGTTCCATCACAGAGACTTTTATACACAAGATCGCTCATTTAGATGGTCAATCCTTCAACTGACAGCATGTCTACGAATTCTCATGTGCTCATTTCTCACTCAAATTTACAACTTTTCAAAGACCTAACTGAAGTTACTACTAGTCCAACTGGCTTTTGTGATGGCCTCCCCAGTATTGTTACCATGGATGCAGCAGCTTGAGTGCCCTCACGGCTGGTACAACCTTCCCCAGAGAGTCGACCCCTTTTGGAAAAGAGAAAAGATGAAGAAAGGTTGAGTATGTTTGTAATTAGAATAAAATAAACTTGGCAGATAACATGTACCACTTTATATAGGTTACAGAAATATTATCCAGATGTTGTTTTTTGCAGACTGTCCTAAAAGCTAGCTCTTCACACGAGGGATGAACTGCTGACTGAGAAAATGAGGTACAGCATAATGTGCTCTGCAGAGAAGCTGTAGATACCAATAAGCAGAAGCAATGCAATATTAGTGTGTGCATATGCAAATATTATGACAGTGTCAAGATGTGAATAAAATGATTTATTAATCTCAAGGGACTAATAACTGTCTTTGATTTGGACCTATATGTAATGTAATGTCACTGTAGGGAGTTTACCAAAGTGTGAAGTCATAGCTTTTCATCGCCATGGAAACCGGTTCTAAACCTCACCTGGCCCGAATACCAACAGCATCTCTGAACATTATTGTTGCTAACTATGCTCACACCTGGTTAAGATCGACGCTATCACACTGTGACATCAACACTTTGGGACTCTATGTTACAGTATCATATAAATAATACCTCCCCCTCAGAAAACAAACAAACAAACAAAAACAACCCCCCAAAAATTAAAAAAGAATATCATACACACATCATGCTTTTTATTTCATCAAACTTTTTTTTTTTTGTCTATCATAGTAGTCATTTTATCATAATCCTACAGCCCAAGTTTATCACATTAAAAAATAACATCAACAACAACAATAACAACAAACATCACATTCTGAACTACTTGAGGAACATGTTTTAAATATAAGAGCTTGTCCCTTAACTCAATTACTGTAAAAGTGGATATTTTCGCGCGACTAATTTTTCGCGCATGGCCTGGTCAGAAGATCAGTTTCGCATGTTTTTAATTCCGCGGAATCAAGACATCACGCACAGGAACATATGGCAAGCAAAAATATTCGCGGGCTTTTATTTTCGCGCTGGATTCTGGTTGCACGAAATGCGCGAAAATTTCAACACCGCGAAAATTTCCACTTTTACAACATGGCAGACTTTAACATGAGAGGCAGAATCCATTGGGCAGTGGAATAAAACACAGCATGATTTACAGGCTATTGTTTCATGGCTGAACTGATGGTGGTCATCAGGACAGCCTGGCCCTGTCATTGATATTCACTGACCTAAAATCTCCATGAGGTCTTTGGGGCAATGTCTTCGAAGACAGGGAAGAACTTGTGGTACTGGTCCAAACGCAGTATGAGCCTGATAAAGATGAGGATAAATTAACTGATAAAGTCATGCTGGCTTTGTGTTGTAACAGCAGAATCCTTGTTTCAAGGAAACCTGACAAAAATGAGCACAGTCTTTAGGGATGCACTGTATCAATAATGATTTCACAACACAGACTAAATCACAACCCAATGAGATGAATATTACATTTAGTGTAGAGGCATCTTTCTGTTCATTTTCCAACAGTGATTGTTGAAAATAGTTCCCATTTACACAATTGCGTGCTACAGGAAAATGGGTGTTCTGTAGTTAATGTTTTGTGTCCTTCATGCATAGCTCACATTCCTTTTATATTAGAAATGCAGTTTTAGTTACTGCATTTCTGAAAACAAAACTCACAAAGTGTGTGATGCATCAAGGCAAAGGTCTGCTAATGAAGATTTATGTGCAAAATGAGCTTGTACATTTGACTTTTGTTGAATTGATTTAATGATATTACAGACAGCTAAATACATTGTTTTTGTATCCAAACATCTTTGAATTCTTCAGCATGCAAAATGGAGGACTCAACTCTTTCTTTTTTTTTTTTTTTTTTTTTGATGCCCTATCTTTCTTTTGATATGAACTTTCATTTATTGCCAAAAGCCTATTTGGTCTGCCAAGCCAAGTGCGTTTTCTTCCTTTCCACCTAAATACAGGTGTGTCTGGAAATGTACTGCTATTAGAAATCCCCAATCACCCTTCATTCTGGGATGCTGAAAGGATAATTTGCTAATGCATTCATATTCATGGATATATTTGCCTCTGGGGCTTAGTATCAAGCTCTTCAAATTACCACTTTGTTTTGAATGCAATTCAATACTTGGAATTCCATTTGAATCCGATATATTTTTTATGTCATGCAAGCCTTCGCCAAGTTTTAAAGTTGTCACAAATAATCTTTGTTCTTTTGGCATGCATAAAACTTGAGCACGTTAGCAAACCAGTTAACCAGTCAGTGGCTACCTTTCTAGATTCTCTGTCTGCAGTAAGTGGCTCAGCAGCCGGGTAGACGTGTCAGAGTGAAGGTCACACAGATGACCCAGAGCCACTACCACACGGGTAGCAGGTACGTCAGCTTCTACAGAAGTAGAGGGACACATCACATGCAAAAACATCAACTATAATGCATGAAAATTTGAAAGTATTTAAGTATAATACATAATTAGGGCCAGATAAAAACAAACAACAAAGCCAAATGCTTTTAGAATATTGTCATATGAAGTATCACTTAACAAATCCTGTACAACTCACTAAATTGTCATCATTTGGGGAATATTTGAGAAATTGATGTGACATAATAGGGTAACAAAACCCTTGCCAGCATTGCATGCAATGTTGCAAGAGAAAAGCTCACAAAATAAACGGCACAAAATCATGCAACAGTGCAAATGACATGGTTTAGTTCTCCTTTTGTTTGATTCTCTTTCCACTGGCAGTAATGCAAATAGGCCAGTCATACACCACCTCAGTCACAGACATGTCTTGGCAAAACGGTTATATGATAGAAAGGTGAAGGAAGAATTGTTTGAAGTGTTTAAAAAAAATAAGCAGTAACAAAAGTACAGTATTTGGTAGTGTTTTGACATTAGTTCTTTACCTGACATCTCAATTTTTCAAGAAGTCAAAAGCAGAAGTATGGCGTATGTGTGTGGAAATGTTAAAGAAAAAACAAATCCCACTGTTTCAGAGGAGTTGCCATTACGGTAATTTCTGGACATAGTGATTTACTAGGTACTCCATTCAGATTCACTTCTCTTTGATGATACGAGGTTGCTGTGGCAAACTGTCATTGTAGCTATATCATTCAACTCCAATATATATGAACTAAATTAGAGGCACATGTATACTGCTCAGATCTAAGTCATCAATGAAATCATAGTACCAGGTAAACATGATAAATACAAGTGTTATGTCAATGTTATATATAATATTTTTCAACTTTCCAGCAACTGCAATTGCTTTGGTTCTGTGCTGAACAAATGGTCAAATCATAGAACATACTGAACACTTTGATTTAGTAACTTCTTCTTATCACTAAACATTAATCTTCCTTATATTAACTCAACTGTACTGTATATGATGTCAAACATATTCTATCAAAGTTGAGTAAGAGGGTTAGAATTTGTACATTGGTCATCATTGAAGGGGGAAATTGAGGTGTACCTAGGCCCAGTAAACTCTTCAGTGTGTGAAGAATGTTGTTGAGTTCTTCCAATCGGTGGTAGACCTCAGTCATCTTGGCATAGGATCCCTGTTTGGTGGGGACGTCAAACAGCCGCTGGAAGTGGGCTACAACCTGCTCCGCCTCAAACATGTCCTTCTTCCTCTGCCTCTCCGTCCTCATATCCTGCACAACCACATTAATCAATTCAATGTCAATTAATTGCTGAATATTATGCATTCAAGACAAACCAGGTGTTCAACATGAGTCTTGTTACAATCCCTGAGGCAAATCTGATAAAGATTACTTTAAAAAAACAAACACTTTAAAGCAGAATGCTTGCATAACATGACCCCTTTCAGAAACATTATCTTCTAAGCAAGGTAAGATTGGATGCATTAAAACAACACTGACAAAAGCATGAGCACTGTTCAGTAATTGGACAGAAAGTAAGGCTTTCTATTCAATCCACATGTACATGATTGATCAGAGTATCACCACTGACAGACATAGTTAGAAATAAACAATGTTTCCAAGACCATATATACACATTCTGATATTGGACCCCCCCCCAAAAAAAAAAAATAAAAAAATAAAAATAAAAAAAAAATCATGTGCTTTAAATATTTTCTTTTGGCAAGTGCTGTATTAATGTCCTTGTTTTTGTCACATACATTTTGTTTAATTGCTGCACTTCTGACAAATCACATCAACTGTTCTTACCAGTACACACATGTTTCTATCTCCTCTCTGATATTAAAACCATGCTGATCATATGTTACAGTTAAAAGATATTACCCTGCAGAATTCATTTGTAGGCTGACTTAACAAAAAAGAAAATGATGTGTCCTACAAGTTTCTGTGAATATTTTTCTGCTAATACTTAATTGTGCTGTGCATGTTTTTTTGATTGGCAAATGGTTCATTTACATTTTCATTGTCATGTTATAGAAATTATTACTAACACTTTAATTCAATATATTTATGTTGTAATGTGTTAAAATTCTGCATTGCAAAAATATCAAAACAAACAAACTGAGTAGGCATGTACACACTCTCAAAACTAAACATAAGAAAAAAAAAAGAAACAGCTTTATTTGAGTTGGTCTTAAACATAGAAAGAAAACTTATCCTTCTCCACTTATGTACATTGACCTACTCAACCAGATATCACATCTGAGCTCATATTTGAACTCACCCTCTGCTGGTCCTGTAGTATCATGTCAGCCCAGTGGTGTATTGTAGGCACAATGTGGCGGTAGGACTGTTCACACCATGCTTCATGTTTGTGATGGGATTCATTTATCACAGGCAAGCCTTGCTGAGACCCTGTTTGGACTGCTGAACACACATCTTCTGCAAACTACAATGATGCAAATGTACAGTAGACACATCAGATACATAATCTTCAGAAGATAGAGAACAAACAAAATATGATCTTAAGAAATCCAATATTTAGTCATATTCAATACAGGTCCCTATACCACAACTGGACACTCACTTCAATTTGTTAAGGAAATAAAAATTAACACATACTGACAGACTGAATAGCATAAGTTAGAACTGTATATTGTTACTGAAGACAAACATTCTTCTTTTGGTTACCATATTAGAAATAAGTGCCTATTGAGCAGTTTGCATACATTATGCCCCAGTCACATACAAACACGGATGCTCAAGGATCTACACGGTGATCCGGGGAAATCCAGGGACGTCCGGGTAGATTCGGGATTTTGGTATGACTGTACACACGGTATCAACACGGCAGATACACGGATAAGGCTGGAAGAGCGCGGCGTCTACACGGACAAACACGGCATCTACACGGATCAACACGGCAGCTACACGGATCAACATGGCATCTACACGGCAGCCACACGGACCACCCCGGATCGCTCTGCCAACACAGCAATCCCCGGATGACGCCGGATGTTTTTGACCTCCAAAAGTTGCCGTGTTGGCCTCCCGGCGTCAACACGGATCTCTCCCCGGATCAGCTCTGGGGTGGTCCGGGGTGATCCGGGATGTCTATGTGACTGGGGCATTAGGTCTAAATTTCATTGAAGTTCACATACACTTTCTGGCATCCACGCACTTCCAATTAATACACATACAGCACCCTCCCATTATAACAAACAAAGTTATAACAAAATTACGGTGTCAACGAAATAAAAATTTAGGCCGCAACATTTCCGGCTCTTTGTTTTTTATTGTTTATTTGTTCGGTTATAACAAAATTTCAATATAACAAAAGAAAACCGCCGGTCCCGAGGACGTCGTCATAATGGGAGTCCACTGTACAACTCTTATAGAGGGACAAAGTTTTGCACTTCTCTGGGCTGTTACCTGCTGCATCTTTCCGCACTCCTTCTGATACTTTTCAGCCTCTTTCTTCCAGCGCCTTGGAGTTTGAGTCGAGCGATCATTAAAGACACTTGGTGCAC
Source organism: Diadema antillarum (assembly GCF_040938485.1). Taxonomy (NCBI): domain Eukaryota; kingdom Metazoa; phylum Echinodermata; class Echinoidea; order Diadematoida; family Diadematidae; genus Diadema; species Diadema antillarum. The sequence goes on from NW_027271038.1 coordinate 962,593, forward strand.
TTTTATGTCTGGAGAGATACAAATAATCATTTTCCAGTACTGGGAACATCACTACATTTGTGACTTTGCCTCTTAAACTTTGCCCATTTTGTCCTTGGTCAATAAGAATGTTAACCCGTTGAAGACGAGTCCAGAGTATACTCGGGCAGGTGTCTATGGGAAATGCATGTTATAGCAAAATTAGTCCGTCTTCAACAGGTTAATCAAGAAGGGACTGATGATCACTCATCTGTGCAATTCAAACACTATTACAAAGATAACAAAAGCCACATAGAACTGTGCATTATGCTGTGCTGAGTTTTATTTCCACTTTCAAATGTTTTACTTCTGTTCTTTTGCATTATCTCTCTTCAGTATAACTTCTTCTAGCCTACAAGTACATAAACTTAGCATTTGTTTGTTTGTTTGTTTGTTTGTTTTTGGATGGGGTATATATGCTGCAGTTGCAATAGGATGACTATTATACAAGTGAATTTTTCAATAAACAACTATTTCCTGAAATAAACTCCCTACAGTGCTCAGCAAGATATTCAGATAATTCTCTCTTACCTGGCCTGCATCTCTCTGAGTAGGATCCTAGCTTCCTGGGCATGCCACATGACCTCTTCAAGCATGAGAGCAAGGTCTTTACTTCTGTGGAGGTACATTGTAGATATTGACAGTGACATTGTATTTATCTGTATTTGATATAGAGACCTGTTTGGCTTGTGTCTTGCCTTAACCCTAAAAAGACTGGGCTATTTTGGTAGCTCGAAAGACTGGGGGGGGGGGGGGGGGGGGGGCTAAAGGGCCCCCCCTTAAGATCTCGGCCGCAGATCGCGCGATCGCCGCGGAAATTTGCACAATGGTAGTGTGCGATGTAATCTACAAGAATGTATATTTAAATTTTCCAAAATAGTCTTCTTTTATTTTATTTTGATTAATTACGCTAATTTATGCGTGAAATCAGACTCTTTGATCTAAATCAGTAAATAAAGCTCCAAAAGTGCTCATTTTTGGTCTAATTATTCTTTGTGGCATTCTTGGCAAATGCACTTGAAAAAAAATTCGGTATCAAAATTAATTTCTTATTTATTTTATTGTTTTATGAATTTCTTATGTATTTCTTTGTTTTTTCGACCTTTTGTTTTTGCTGTTTTTTTAAACAAAATTTGTGGCAGACACTTTTTGAAGCATAATACTCCTGAAATAAATTAATTTAAGCCATTGAGAGTAAAAATAAGCATATTTATATGAACCATGTGAAAAAACTCAATTTCCATTGACTTTGTACACAAAATCACATATTTGAGCCATTTTCGGCCTCACGTGCATGTACAAAAAGTTATGTAACTTCAGAACCGTACCCCCGGGCGTCACAAATTTGGTGTCAAAATGTGCGCGAAACTCGAAAGAAAAAAGTCATAGAGCATCGCGGCGAGAGCATTGCGTGTTGCAGAGTAATCGCGCGAAATGTCGAGGGGGGGGGCCTTTTAGGCCCCCCCCCCAGTCTTTTTAGGGTTAAAGATACTATTTACCATTTGGAGCAGTGATTTAAAAAAATGTTCGAGTTATCACATTTGATGTATATATGTAGGACAGTTATATCACAAAACACCCTACAATATAAAAATTTTGCAAATAAAGTCTCAAATATAAGGATAAATATTTTTTTTCTCAATAAACCATTATTGTAGACAGTTTAATCTAGATTTTTTTTTTTTTTACTATATCTACTGTTCACATTTTGTATACTAGTATTTAACAAAACTTACCATTGATTATACTGATTAACATTTTTTCATCCATGGTTTCTATCCCTAACTCACATTTTTGAAGCACCAAACCTGGGTTCTTGTTTCATTTGCAAATGGTAAATAATTGCCTTTAATATCATAAACTTACAGCCTGGACTTTCATTGATTACCATGTTACAAGTTACAATGAAAAAAAAGAGTCAATATATGTACTACCCACAAATCGGACCACAAATTGCAAAGTGGAAAAGCATCATCCATTTCAATGTGATTTTTCTTGCTTGACCCTTATATAGTGCATGTAAAAAAAAAAATAATAATAATGATAATCTCACTGAATACACTTGGGACAATTGACAAACATCAAAAAACTTGAAAAAGAAAGAAAGATACAATTCAATGTCGGCAACTCTGTATTTGACTGTATGGCATGACAGAAAGACACTGTCCTACATCTACAGAATACTGCATGATAAGATACCTCACAAGCAAACAATTTTTTTTTGGCCAAAATCATGTGACACTTCTCCATCTACCATAGAGGCTAACTTTTCTGAAATAAGATACAAAACTGGTTTGATTGAAGACAATTATTAAGAAGCCAATGGGCACTTGGAAACTCACTACCTTGATATTGGGGCTTCTCCTCTGAGACTGACGAGTCCTTTCAGCACAGACTTATTCAGCTCTGCCAATGACCTGTAAACCTCCCCCTGGAAAAAACAACCAAAAAAAAAACCAAAAAAACAAACAAACAATTTGCCAAAGACATGAGAAAATGTTTTGCACATCATATCCAAACATATCACATGTTGCATAGTGTATGTTCAACACATCAAAAATATCCAACAAAGGGAAAATAGATGTAAAATCTAGAACCTGGATTAGGATATACTGATTATAGCAAAGTCTCTATCTTTCTCTTTATATGTTCACTAATACTATTTAAAACACACACGCACACATACAACACCAACTTAAAACTCTTTCCTCAATGGGCAAAACATGTCTGTCAATCCTGGCAAATAACTGCAAAACAAGAGATATGATTAACAGTTTATATCTACATGCTTACCTCATTCCCAAGTGTCCGTATTCTCTCCTTTTGAAGTTTTTTTGAATATCTGTTCGATTCAGCCATGACGACCTTTTTCTTGCACAGCTTGATATATGATGTTTATTCCTAGGGCATAATCATTTAAAGACTTGCAAAAATTAGTTTAGGAGGCAAAGCATGATGTACAATGTACATGTAGTTCAATGAATATAAATACATGTAGTGAAAATACCACAACAGTAAACATTTCCAATTTAACGCAATATTCATCCTGTCAAATGCATGTTTTCATGCAAACAAATGTACTATTAACTGCATTGGCGACCCCTACATGTTCGTGTCGGATTCGCAGGGCAACCCTATTGCTTTTGATGTACCGGGGTATCTCCTGATATGGCTTAGTATCAGTGGGTCCAGAGACCAAAATGCAGGGTTTTATACTAAAATTTGTAGCCACACTGTTAGATAAGACACTTACAACTATTAAGAGAGGAATTGATTTCCAATATAATCTACTACTAGAGTCCAATGAAAGATTTTGTCTGAGCTTATAGTGTACACTTTGTATCGTCGAATAGCTTACATAGCGCATGCGCTAAGAGCCCAGTGGTCGATCACGTATTTACGTGCATTCTATGGACTGTCTGAGTGTACAGATAAAACATAGCACACATTATTGTACACATATACACTTGTATGGAAAAAATTCAAGCTGAGAACTGATATGAATATTCATGAGCTGATGTTCCACAGGCGTAACCTATTAGAATGAATGATGTTCAATTTTTCTCTCTTTTTTTTTTTTTTTTGTTCAAACACATGTCAACTCACCAATTTGGAATAAATGAATGTACAGAATGAAAATAATGAGAGAATAAGAATGTTTCCTGTAAGTCCTGTGTTCCATCAATGGTTCAGACTTATCTAATTATTCATTTCATGAGAAAAAAATCGCTAATGTATTCTTTTCAAAGGCATAAGGAAGAAATCCACTCTAGAATGTTATCAATTTCATAAAAGAAATAAAAAAATCCTGCAGAACAGTGCAACAAATTACCAAAATCGGATAAGAAATAAGACATGAAATACTGAAATTTCAATTTTTTTTTTTGTTGAAAACACTTCTTGACCAGTCATTATGATTATTCAAATCAGCAAGTTAGATGTCATGCTCTCATATTTCATTCATTTCATACACAAAAATGACAAAAATCTCATATTTCAGCTGTTTAAATATAAAATACCCAGTCAAAATTCATAAAAAAGATCAAGGTGTAATATTAACTATGATATATATTTTGGTCTGGGAATCAATTAGATCTAATACTGTATTAGCTAGAAAAATATGTATATATATATACTTTTTAATCTGAATTTCATATTGTACATGAAAAACTGTGAGGTCATGACATCATTGACTCCCTCCCAAGGACTGATAAAGAAATCCCCAAAATGTTTTGAAATGTCAAAGTGTCATATCTTCCTTATTTCATATCCATTTTCTATCATATTCATTCAACCCTTGTAGGCTTACATTAAGTCACCTGCAACAGCACGTACATTAATTTAGTTTTTCTTTTGTGTTTTTGCAGACACCATCACACTCTCTGAGCTTGCGATAAGCAAAAAATCACGCAACAGAACAACATATTTCTGAATTTTCAGGGCTTTTTCAGCCACTCTTATTCTTAACACTGGAGTCAATTTGTGCACGCTTTGAAAAAAATTATGCTGATTCTGCATTTTTGACAGCGAACTTTGGGATTTTGTGGATTGATTTTTGGAGGTGACGAGAAGGACTTTCCTGTTGTGAACGACAGTACCAGTATGTGAAATGATGTGACATGCCTGTGTTGTGATAATAGAATTTGCTGGCTTGTGATTCTAGTAATAAGTGTCCGGATTCTGGAGGGCGGCCGAAAACTGGTGGTTTTACTCGAGTATTCAAATCAAATTATTGCTATTGGGTCCCTACGTTTTGGGCACTTGCGTACTTTCGCACCCGTTTGTAAATTGATCTCCAAACATGCACAAACTCACTGTAAATATCCAACAGCCTCAAATATTTGCATCTGGGTGAGATTCAAGTCCAGTAGAAATGGAATTTTCACCATTTCGACACTTTTACACTTCTCGGAATAATAATAATAATAATAATAATAATAATAATAGTGGCTACTTGTATAGCGCACAGGTCCACTTTTCAGTGCTCATGGCGCTTCAAAAATGAAAAGATATCATATATTTACATGCATATACATATTCAAACATTTCAACAAAGAAGAAAATGGTAAACAAAAACAAATATATACCAAATAAAGAATACAACATATACCGATATGTTGAATATGTCGATCGCAGCTACTCGCTCTGTGATAACTCCATTGCAGGGTGAAAGAATATAAAGGGAAAGGCTAGGATTAGTAGGAAAAGGGGGAAAAGGAAATGAAAGAAAAGATATCAATAAGATAAACCTGGAAAAATTGAATAAAAGGTTTACAAAATAGAGAGTACACTGAAAGATAATGGAAGGAAAGAAAGAAGAGATATTAAGGAAAGCAAGGGAGAGATGAATATGTTTGGAAAGAAAAGAGGAAAGCAAAGGAAAAAAATATAGATTGAAAACAAGGCACTAGGTAGAATAATAATAGATAAATCAAAACTGAATGAAAGCAACGATGAATAGGAAGGAAAGAAAGAATTACACAGGTTGAAAAGGAAATAAAGAAAAGGATTCATTAGAAAAACATAAGAAAAAGAATGAGGATAGAATTTAGAAAGGAAAAACCCTTTTCTTAGTTGGAAGGAAAAGCAACTCATGAAGGAAACATAGAATTAGGCAGAAAGTAGGGTTAAATAGGAAATTGAGAAAGTTAGACGAGAGGAAAACCACACACACACACACACACACACACAAATGATTGATAGAAGCAAAGGAAATAGACTAGTCATAGAATAGCTTTTACCTGATAATGAAAGAAGAAGAAAAGATGGAAAAGAAAGGGAAAGATATAAGTGGCAGTACACACTCGTACTCGTGCACGTGCTCAACCGCTTTGAAGCTACTGACAAGGGCAACCACTAGCACTATGCACTATTCACTAACACAAAATTTGGCCGAGCCGAGGAAAAGGGGAAAACAAATTTTACTATAATCTTTTCAACGACACATTCAGACCAAATGATCGCACCTCGGTATGACAGTATTTGTACAGCTACAAAGCAGCAATTTCAAGCGATCAAGATTTTCGAACGATTTTTCGACACTTAACACGTTACTTGTACTATGTAAATACCAAGTGTTCAAACTTAACCAAGTTCTATTCCTTATTCGACTTTGGGAGACTCATGCAAGTATTTTAGGTTACTGAATAACTAACGTGAGTTTGTGCATGTTTGGAGATCATTTCACGAGGAGGTGCAAAAGTATACTAGTACACTGTACAATGTCATCATTCGAAAACAAACGTGTCGTGGTAGTTTTTACAATGTCCGCATGAACAGATGAAGACAAGTATTTTTATGACACACATAAATTTAATCATATGGGACTAACAAGCGCGTCTAACCGTTAGACGTCTATACAAGACAACATTCGTCTTATGTCATGTCAATGGCAGGTGTTAATTCTACTACACCGTATATTTATAGCGATGTAGGTCGGCAACTCTTTTGAAATACACATGGAATCATATCTATAAGCTTACCTAATAAAGAACAACAGAACTAACGCTAGTTGGGATTCGTATGGACGACAGACAGACACAAGAATAAGATCCTTTTTCGCTTTATATTTGGCTGCCAATTTCCACGAACCAAGAGAGGGCGCAAATTTTTCTCGCAATCCTCGGGTGTCACGCCCTCTTACGGCTTGTCGCGTACAGAGTCCAATCTAGACATCAATCTAGACTTGGGGACACAGAACTCGATATCGAGCACTGAACTCGAGACACGTGCATGCAGATATGTGTGTACAAGCTCATACACATGTAATCGTTGCCTGACTGACTTTCCAGTGTGGGATTGCACAATTTCCTCACACAAGAAGGTTTGGAGATTCGCAGCCATGGCTCTATACAATTTTAAGAAGATCACAGTGGTTCCGACATCGAAGGTAATGTAAAGTCGGCACTAGTGTAGTGTACTCTGAAATATGATCTGTTATTCTTATCGACATTTATAGGGGGGATAGTAGACACCATTCAAGCATTCATTCATTCATTATTTTCAGCTGGTACCGGTAGTGGTTGTGCCATTTTGCACCACAATTTACAATTAAGTACAAAGGCACATACCGGCTACACAGAAACTTTGGATGGCGTTGTGGTTGAATTACACAAATTAATTTCCTGAAATGTATTGTATCCTGTGAAAAAGTTTTACAAAATTTGATGTTTTTTTACATTGTGGACAACTTAATCGTACCCTATCATATGAAATGTGATCAAAGCAATATGCGAGGAATCTGTGACTGATTGACACTGAACTTTGTGATAGATATTTTGTCCAATCCATGTCATTTGTATGATGTTTTATTTTACTTAGGATAGCGGTTTTCATATAAAAATCAGATGTACGCCAAGCCATGAAATGCAATCAATTATCCGTAGATTGATACGTAATATCAGTTCGGGAAACCCACGTACTCAGTCGCCACGTCTGCACTCAAGCATTGCCGCGCCGCCGCGCCTGGCGACACTCACGCCAGTAATCGCTCGCATTTCAGCATTCGCAGGGGTCGTTTGACATCGCATTTAAATCCATGATTTTAGATATGATGCCTCAAACCGATTTTGCTCATATTTCGTGAGTAACTAGGAAACTTGTGAAGCTTTATGGACATAATCAAGCGAATTGCCGCAGTCCTTTCATTTTCGCGTTGCATTGCTGTGGAGCGCCCATCCTGCAGGCAGCTCCCCTGACTGCTCTCCTTTGTTTCACCTAATTTGTTGGGTCTCGTGTGTTTTGCTGTGCGAAAACTGTACCAGTGTTTTTGTAATCATCTCAGGGTTCTTCTGGACTTGTAAGAGTGATATTCCAACTCAATTTTGAGAGGATTCAGCCTGCACCTTGTCATACTGCTTCATGTGTACACTGGTCAAGTGCAGCCATGTTACAGCTCCTCCATGCAACACAGTGGCATTGATATTCACTCAAGCCTGACTACAATGTGAAGGACAAGGAGAACCCTTGGTAACAATGGAGGCCGCTAAGTGTTATTCTATTGTGCTGCTGGTAGGGATGAGTCTGTTGAATAGCTCCAATTTCAATGGACAGCAAGCTGTGTTATCTGAGTACAAGCCTGTTTGTACTGCATATGTTTGTACTGCATGTGGATTGAACTCTCAAATTTCCAGACCTGTTCGGAGTTTCTGTGGCAACCGAATCAACTATTACCCCAACTCTGATGCGTCTCACCATATTTTGCTTCTAAAGGATGGCGACGTCAGTCCCAATCCTGGTCCTGAAGTCAGATCTGAACAAACACAACCTGTCAGAGAAAGCATATCCTATACACGTGAGCAACTGTTTGATGTCAGCCCTCATGACACTTGCCATCAGAGGCTGTCTCCGATTTTATGGAAGAAGCTCACCTCCTTGGGGATCTCCCACCGCAAGTCAACACGACGTGGTAGAAGAGCAGGTGTGGGAAGGAGGAACCAGCTATCTCTTACTACACCTGGAGCTCTAGCCCCTACACGTTTGGATGGAAAAGGGAAGCATCAGCCAGAAAGAAGCACATTAAGCAACCAGGTCAATATGTTGGGAGTGTCAAAATGGAGAGATAAAAAACAAATTAACCATTAACAAGTGTCAAATAACACCCAAGCTCAAATCGGTCTGTGGAACGCCCGTTCTATCAGCAACAAGTCAACGTGTATCAGTGATTTGATACAGGAATGCAATCTCGACGCTCTAGTTATCACAGAGTCTTGGCTTACTGGTGATCACAGGGATGACCATGTTTTAGCCGATCTTAAGCTTTCACTTCCAAATTGTAGCATCTCACATTGTCCTCGCAAGGGTTCCAAAGGAGGAGGAATCTGTGTCATCCACCGTTCTTCTGCTTGCATCTCTTTGAATGATGCAAAGACCTTCTCATCGTTTGAGCTCATGGACTTTAACATCAGATTCTCACCCGCATCTGTTCTGAGGGTCTATGCCATCTACAGGCCACCACCATCTTCTCAAAATAAGCTGACCTATAGCATGTTTGCTTCTGAATTCTTCACTCTTCTGGAGTCAGCGGCCATTGCTGAAATCTGCCCAGTCATAATCGGTGACTTCAACATCCATGTTGATAATAGCTGTGACAGTCATGCAAAATCTTTCTTAAGCTCGCTGGAATCGCTCGGGTTTCAACAACATGTGAAGGAAGCTACTCATCGAGCGGGTCACACCTTGGATTTGATAATTTCTAGGAAAGTTGATGATACAGTTTCCTGTCTCAACCTTATTTCTGGTTTACCATCTGATCATTCTATGATCATCACAACCATAAACACTACGGGTTCAAAAAATCCTAGGAAGCGCATTACATTTAGGAAGCTGCGAAGCATTGACATCAGCTCCTTTCGGCAGGACATCAACACTTCTTCAATTGGGTCTTCACTTTCATCTCGCCTTTCCACGGCTGTCGACGTGTATAATGAGACCTTGATTCAACTACTTGACAAGCATGCTCCCGCTGAAAGCAAGGTCATTACCATTAAGCCGTATGCACCATGGTATAATGAAGAGGTTAGGGAGGCTAAGAGGTGCAGGCGGCGGGCAGAGCGTCGAATGGTTAAATCTGGACTTTGCATCCATAAACAATTGTACAAGAAGGAATGTGAAGCTTACTACAATATACTGTTCGAAGCCAAATCAAAGTACCTCAAGTGCGAGATCAAGGAATCAAATACCAAGCAGTTGTTTGAGGTAGTGAAAAGGTTGTCGACCCCTAATCGTTCCGCAGCACTTCCTGATCACTCTTCTGATGAAGACCTAGCCAATAACTTTGGGGAGTTTTTTGAGAACAAGATCAGCTCGATTGTTTCTTCTTTTGATGATTCTTCTCATGAATTCTCCTGTGTGCCTGCACAACCTGGGATTTCACCTGTCTGCAATCTGTCAGAGTTTGATCCTGTTCCCGAAAGCCGAGTGAAATCCCTCATTAAATCGCTATCCTCAAAGTCTTCCAGCTTGGATCCAATCCCCACATGGCTGGTAAAGGCATGTCTCGATGAACTTCTGCCTCTTATGACACAAATCATCAACCTCTCTCTTTCCTCAGGAGTGGTTCCTGAGCAGTTCAAGACAGCACATGTGGTACCTTTATTAAAGAAACCTGGTCTTGAACGGAATGATTCAAAGAACTACAGGCCTATCGCTAACTTACCATTTCTTAGCAAGGTCCTTGAGAAACTTGTTGCAGCTCAACTCAGGACTTATCTGGATGAAAACCGCTTGTTTCCACCTCATCAATCGGCTTATCGTCATTTTCATTCGACTGAAACTGCTCTGGTAAGAGTCCTTAATGATCTTCTGCTTGCTCTGGATAAGGGTCAGGAAGCTGTCCTCATTATTTTAGACTACTCCGCTGCGTTTGATACACTAGATCATCACAGTCTCCTTCATCGTCTAGAGTCTGATTATGGTATCAAAGGAACTGTTCTCCATTGGATAGAATCTTATCTGGAGGGACGCAATCAGGAGATTCTTGTTAATGGCACTCGCTCCAGACCCTTTTCCCTTCCTTATGGGGTCCCTCAAGGATCAGTTGTCGGACCCCTGATGTATATCCTGTACACCGGTCCTTTGGGAAGACTTATCAACTCTCATCATGGAATGCAACATGCAACCTACGCTGATGACACTCAAATATACCTCATCATGAGCTCATCAGATCATGAGGGGGCGATGCTCAGACTCTCCGCCTGCATCAATGATGTGAAGAGATGGTCATTTGAGCATAAGCTGAAGCTTAATGAGCTCAAAACTGAAATGCTTCATCTGTCATCCAAGTTCCGTAATACAGACCGCCTGCCATCTCTTAACTTTGAATCTGGAAGCATTTCTTCGTCAGAGCGTATTCGAGACCTCGGTGTTATTCTTGACAAGAACCTGACTCTCAATCACCAAATTAAAAGTATATGTCGATCCGCCTCATGGGGTGTCTGCAAAATCGGAAAGATAAGGCGATATCTCGATAAGTCATCCACGGAACGATTAGTCCATGCCTTCATCTCATCACATTTGGATTACTGCAATGGTCTCCTTGCTGGTCTCCCGTACTCCAACATTGCACCCCTTCAACGAATACAAAACACTGCAGCCAGACTTGTCACTCGAACTAAAAAATCAGATCATATCAGCCCAATCTTACAGTCCCTTCACTGGCTACAGATCCAAGACAGAATCATCTTCAAAGTTCTCCTTCTCATTTTCAAAATCAACCACAACCTCGCACCACCCTACCTTCAAGATCTTGTTTCTCTCCGCTCTGCATCCACATCCTCCACAACCAGACGTCTTCGTTCCGCCACCACTGCCAATCTTCAGTTATCCTCTGGACCTCGTACCAACACACGTTATGGTGATCGTGCCTTTTCCTCTCTTGCTCCTAAACTATGGAACAATCTTCCCGTCAGCATCCGACAAGCCAATACACTAGATTCATTTAAGTCAAACCTCAAAACATATCTCTTTAGGAAGTGTTATCTGTGTCGGTAGTGTACTAGTGTTTGTAATTGTTGTCATATATATGATTGTTGCTGTACTTATATGTGGATTGCTTATTGTTTTCTTCTTCACTCGTTCTCTATCTTTGTTTTTCCCCAGCGCTTAGAAATATGATATTAAGCGCTTTATAAATGTTATGTATTATTATTATTATTATTATTGCAAAAAAGCGTGGAGACTCCTTATAAGGGGTGCCCCGGGGGTTACTTATAAGGGGGACGGGGTTACTTATAAGGGGGACGGGTTACTTATAAGGAGGGGCCCCCCTTGTGAGTGGGTTTCCCGAACTGATATACACATGAAAAGTGTTGAAATCAGCCAATTTTTTCGTTTTCTTGTAAAAATCTTGCATTTTAATAACTTTTCACGTTTATGATTTTCCCATTATAGTAGCGAGCGCCCTAGCAGCTTCAATTTGCCGATCATTGTAAGTAGAGAGCTGAGCCAGCGCGCGGCGTCCGCGGGCAGTCGTAAATCACACAACACCCATAGCGAATCTCCCGCGGCAGCAACCGCGAAGCTCTTCATGGGCTCCGATCGGGCCAGCCAATTTTACTGAAACAGGCATTGCAAGGTCCATTTCGTGTACCGTTGTAACATACTGAGCCTACGTGAGGTCGATAAATTTTCCTTTCAAAAAATCAGAAAACACTTCAATTTTGAAAAAAGTGAAGTTTCGATACTGCCATATTTTGCGCAATGTGGATTAAGTACAAAAATACACCCAAGGTCACAACAAATAAGTGCGAAATTTCGACTTAGCATGCCGAACAGATCGTCCTCTTCGGGCTACTAGTGGTAGGTAGCAGACGCAAACCAACATACAGGATGGCAAAGTAGTTCAGGTTTGTGATTCGAACATGTTGTGTGCAGTATGGCCGTATTACTTTTGAAAAGGATGATATCAATGTACCCCTGTCATAACTGCTACAGCTAGCGATCGTCGCGAATGGGCTCAGAAACTGAGCACACTGTGTGTGTAGAAAACGATGTACATGCGCGAGAGTGCCATCTAGTGCTGAATGACGAACGCTACTTAGGAAGAACTAACGTTATGGGTACTACTACAACACTGAATAAATCTAATTGGTCTTTGTCAATTAGTCGCAACAAACGAAGTATAATTTGTCATGTCAGTTGCAGAGCTACCAAGTCTTGCGCATTGTGAGTGAGACTCAAGCATTTAGAGTCTGTCTCACGATCTCATGCCTGACACCCATTTTTCTCACGCATTGGGAGCATAGCTTAAAGGATTCAATTGAAGGCATATTTCCCTTTTGTCTTTCAAAATAAGCAAAAAATAGTCACTCAAGTATGCACCAGCTTACACCATTAAGAGCTAAATATTGAAAAAGCTCTGTACCGTGGGCGGGCGGACACCCCCCTCTCACACCCTCCCTTCGCTCGCGCACATATGCATCTATGCAGTTGTTGCAACAAATAGTTCTTAGCAGAGGTGGTACCAGGAAATATGGAGTACTTATTGTCATACAATTTGTATAACATAGACTCTATAAAATGTTGGTCGTAACATTTTGTAAAGCTTTCTCTATTTTTTTTTTTTCAAATTTAATGGAATTGTCAGTAGATTCTCAGAATCCAATTTCTGAGCATATGCTTGTCAAAGGGGTAAATTGTTCATCTGGCATTGTATCAAAGTACCGTACTAATACCTGATAAAAGATACAAACTGTAGTACTTCATGCACTAGGCACGGTGCACAGTGTGATTCTGTGTGGACTGGTTGGAATTCCTATTGTTGCTATACATGTATGTGGGCCATCAAGTCAAGCCACATTATACTGCAGCTTCTTCAGATATTATTGTGACTGAGATAGACATTGTTGTTCATTCCAATATCAGGATTTCATCGACATAGTACTGTCAAAGACACAGCGCAAAACACCAACAGTTGTCCACAAGCACTATAAGATCAGCCGGATACGACAGTTTTACATGCGGAAGATCAAATACACCCAGCAGAACTACCATGACAAGTTGCAGCAAATTGTCCAGGACTTTCCAAAGCTGGAGGTAATTAGATTTTTAGTAGTCACGAACAGTGCAAATTATATGCTTGCAGTTGGATCTACAAGAAACTCTGGAGTAGACTTACAGCCCCGAGTCCAGTCTTAATTTAATTGAGGAAAGCACCTATGTTGAAATATTATTTCATTGTCATTGTTTTATGTAAAGATACCTTGGTAAGTGTAATATGAATATGTATTTTGAGCAATGTATGCTGTGTGTGTCTAAAAAAGACACACACAAAAATAATGCTATGACAATAAGCATTGTACAGGATCTGTGAACGAGTGTAACATTGTGTTTCATTAAATTCATGGGGATGAAAACGAATACGATATTATTTTAATTACCAAGGGTATTTGGCTTTGAATAATTTATTTATTTATTATTTTTATTTTTTTTAATGAAGTTCTTGAAATTAAAAGAAAGGAAAAAGGGACCATTTTTATCCAGGAAAAATAATCCAGTACTGCAGTTCAATCAAATATTTGACGAAAAGGATTTTGATTTGGATATGAATTTCAATCTGAGAGGATTGTCACAAATGAAGTCAAAACTTTACCATAAATAACAAAGAGATGACTAGTAGCATAGAACTGTCAATCTTTGAATAGGTATGGTAGCCTTATCTTATTTTGCTGTATGTATGCATTTTCCAGGATATCCATCCGTTCTATGCAGACTTGATGAATGTTTTGTATGACAAAGACCACTACAAGCTTGCCTTGGGACAGATCAACACAGCATTGCATCTGATTGACAAGTGAGTATAAAGTAGTGTCACATTGTCATCAGTAGTCAGCCTAGTGGCTTTGTGAAGAACATGGAATTACGTCTGAGGCCATGATAGGTTTTGTGTCTTTATTTACTGTGGTAAATTATTTCTGCACACTGGCTAGCATATTGACTGATTTCTGACATGTTTATAGGGAAACAGATAGCTTCTAAACCTTTTATTCAATCAGAATCAGGCATTCCTTCATTTTAGTTCTTGTATAGGGGAATTGGGAGTATCATGAACATGGCAGTCTCATTTCATGAATGTTTCATGCCATGTCAAAATAGAAGCTGTTTTTGACCAAACCTCCCCTTTTCATGAGACACATGAAAAGGACTTTTGGATTGTATGGACACGACAGCAGTCAGGCCGCCCGAAAGTGTGAGCCAACCATTCCGGGCGACTCTCGTTGACCCCAGAGTAAAACCATTTAGATTTCAGTTGACGGTGAGTACGACTCGACAGATGTGGTGGCGTCATAATCATCATGCTAAATGCATGCTGCACACGCTGCTCGTCCTCAATCTGGGAGGACGTGAAATCCTTCGAAGACATGTTCTTGATTCTAGCGCTGGTCGTGCCAGAAAATCTGGGGCTTGCGCAATATCATGAAATAACGTCATCACGTCGCAGTCCACGTCCTGGATGCGAAATCTAAAAGTCCCTATTCTTAGACAGGAGCGCTGCTCATGGACCCAGTCAAATTCAATTTGCTGACTTCTCATACATCCATGCAAAGTAATACTGGAATAGAAAGGATTCGATATTCTTATGGCAAGCAATAAAGATTTACAGAAAGGACAGCATGTTTAAGCGTTGTGGCCACAACATGCTATTTGAAATGTCAATACAGATTATAATGATATCACTCAGCAGTGTAGACAGCCTGAACTACTTTTCAATATATTGATTGTGTTTATTGTTTGATGACTTGTGTGCTGCAGTGTTGCGAGAGACTACTGCCGACTGATGAAGTATGGAGACTCCCTGTATCGCTGCAAGCAGCTGAAGCGGGCGGCCATGGGACGAATGTGCACCATTCTGAAGAGGCAAGGGCAGAGTCTGGAGTACCTGGAGCAGGTGCGGCAGCACTTGTCAAGATTGCCCTCTATTGACCCCAACACACGCACCTTGCTTCTCTGTGGGTTCCCAAACGTGGGCAAGTCCAGCTTTATGAATAAGGTATACATCTTGCCTTCCCATGGAATTATAAGACACTGAGGATTTGACTGCTCGATACCCATGAAGTTCTGCTGAATGCTGATAAAACTCTGCTGAATACTAAGATCAGACATACATTTCTATGCTTTTATAAATTTATTGGAAGCATTTTGCAGCAGCAATCCATAGTCAGTAAGACAGTTCCATGTCAGTTAATAACAAGCAGTTAAGAAGTTATGATTTCTATTATCTATACAATGAAAGATAACACATAAAATCAAATATTTTCTCAAGATTTTTATGGGAAGTGCCCTCAACTATTCAAATACTTTGCAATTTAACGTAAAGAAAAGTGAGGACTTGAGTCATCCAGTGACTCTGCTGTAAACAAATGTACCATGTAAACTCTTTGTGTAGGTAACACGAGCGGACGTGGAGGTCCAGCCCTACGCCTTCACCACCAAGTCTCTCTTTGTGGGTCACATGGACTACCGGTATCTGAGGTGGCAGGTGGTAGACACGCCCGGTATCCTGGACCACTCCCTAGAGGACAGGAACACCATTGAGATGCAGGCCATCACTGCCCTGGCCCACCTCCGGGCGGCCGTGCTCTTCGTGATGGACGTGTCCGAGCAGTGTGGTCACTCACTGGAAGAGCAGGTGGGTCATGAAGTCCAGACTGTGTACTATGATTATGACTTCCATGGAATAGTTTTCCTGGTATCACGTTGCAATTTACTATACATTTTTTATACCACTGTTTTAATTGTACACAAGTAATCTTGTGTGTAGCGGTTTTCTTCCATAAATTTGTACAGGATACCATTTGAAATATTATTCATCAGCTGAATATAGTGCTGATCAATTGCGAGTTGGAAAATAATTCCCTGGACTCACATTAAAAGTGTACCAAAGTTAGTGAAAGCCTTTTAGTCAAGAAATGGTACTGTGCATGTCATACAGAAGCCCAAAGATAATGACTGTTTAGAGATGCAACTCACTTTAATTTCAGCAATGTATGTGAAGAAGTACCAATGCAATGCAACACTACCACTCACTCGAACCAGGTTTGTTGCTCCAGTCTGTTTAAGCGTGCGAGCCAACATCTGCTGTTTATTCAAATGATGGTGTTTTTCTTCAAGCCTGTGACTTACAAGTGCTTTTTTATGTCATTTTCTTATATTTGGACTTTCTTTCATGTTTGGGCCAGTGTTCTGCAACAATTTGAAAATCTGCTTGCGCGACCAGACAAGTGATTAAACAAAGTTATAATGTAGCACCCTGCTGTCATGTTTTTCAATATTTGCCAGTGTTTGCAGCCATTGACTGTGTATGTGAAATATCACACATCATATCCAATAGAAAGCAAGATGCAGACATAGTAGCACTGTGTGCTGCACTGCAGAAAG
The DNA here is from genome assembly GCF_040938485.1 of Diadema antillarum. Lineage (NCBI taxonomy): Eukaryota > Metazoa > Echinodermata > Echinoidea > Diadematoida > Diadematidae > Diadema > Diadema antillarum. The sequence continues at coordinate 979,486 of NW_027271038.1, forward strand.
AAGGCTGCACTATGTTACTGAGGGGACATCAATTTTCTCACCAATATCAGCACATTTGTTGTGAAAATACCAATACATTAATCAGAAGAAAGTATATCAATGAATGATGAGGTCATTGGGAAGCTAGATACAGTGTATGTAGAGTACCGTCACATAAGATCTTCCATGTGTCATATCAAGCTGTGTCCAGCAGTGAAAGAGTTGCTCATCAGATTGTTGCATCACTGAATTTCAGCCACCAACTTTACACTTGTCCTTGATTCTTCTGTCATCATGATTCTCTGTGCTAGGTGGAGCTCTTTGAGAGTATACGGCCACTGTTTGCCAACAAGCCTCTGATCATTGTGGCTAACAAGTCGGACATTGTGGAGTTAAAAGATTTGGCCGTGGAGAAGCAGGTAATGATTCTGACAGGTTCCTTTCTCTTTCTGATTCAATGCACCTACTAGTATTGAATTTTTGTTTCGTATGAATTGTTTGTGTTGATTTCCAGCTTGTAGAATTAAATATTCTTGTGTTGAATTACAAAAGGTGGTATGACCCCCTATCAGCCATGTATAATGCATTGAATACAGAGAAAAAAAAAAATTCATGTTGTTAGAAAGTGAGACCCAGGTGTTACATTTGTGAACATAAGCATTTTTGTAGGATACAGTTATGTAAGTTTGACACATTTATTTGTTCTTTTTGTACTCATTTTATATGTTTGTATGATGCTTCTGTCTCTTCAAGAAAAATATAGTTGCTGGGAGATATATTTTGCTCTCTGTCCCATGTTTTTTTAAAGCCATCTTCCATTCTATTCACTTGTAGCAGTCCCTGTACATATAAACATCTTCTCAGTTTGACTTCTTTTATGGCTGCTGTCTGTCTCACATTTAGGAGTTTTTCAAGAAGATGGAAGAAGAGGGTGTGTCTGTGATACAGACTAGCACTGTGACGGAGGAGGGCATCATGAAAGTGAAGACAGAGGTAGGAATGATTGAGGGGTAATAACTCACCCCCTCTCCCCAGTCCAGACCCAATGGAATCCATAACAAAACAAAGGAAATTGAGCGACAAAAATGAGGGTCACGGTTTACACGGTAGTCAAATTGTGGAAGTAATGCAAATATGTACTTGTGTGAATTTGTCTGTATGTGGTGAATGAAAAATGGTATCAGTGTTATCAGTGAATAAATGATGTTCAAAGATCATTACTATGCAGACGTATCATTTTATATGCATATCTTTGTATAGCCAACAGAAGTTGAATGTATAGCCATATAGCTGTCAATGATTGCATACAGTAGTTAACTTGTTTACAATCCACATGTTATGTGATGTGCAGTTTTTAAATATCTGTTTGTATAGCATTACAAGGGAAAAGTTAGGAAGCAAATGGTTTCTGTTTGTTTGTTTGTTTGTTTGTTTTGCTGGATAGACTCACTAATGTGTGAGTCACACCACTGAAGATCAAATTGTTGCAGGCAAGAAGCTTGCTGCCCACCTATCTGAAGATGCTGCTTTCACATTTCTACCAGTGGCTGCTATCTTTGGTCTGCATAGATGAAGTGTACTTTCTAGTCACAATTCTTGGTGCAAGATTTGTGAAAAGGCCTGTATAGCAAGGAAACATACAATGTATATTAGTATTAATCCCAGATAGAGAGCTCAAAACCATAACTAATATGGATCATGTAAAAGGAATTAAAATGATGTCATGTTAGAACCTGATATGGACCATGTCAACCAGAAATACTCTGGAAAGGGTTTGTCATAAAGACTTAAGCTCTGCATTAATGGACAGGATACCCTGTTGTCTAGACCCGAAAGTATTTATGAAATGTATGTCACACTGTTTTTCCTTCTAGGCATGTGACAGGCTGCTCCTACAGAGGGTGGATATGAAAATGAAAGGTCGTAAGGTCAACGATATTCTCAACCGACTGCACATTGCCGTGCCTGCCAAAAGAGACACAAAAGTGAGTTTGTGAATGAAGTAGAGGAATTGAATATCATGAGTTCTTGTGTGATATACTTTCATTCATTGAAACCTGGTACCCATGTGCAACAGTGGTCACCTGAAATTCATGAATGTGATGTGTTATTGACTAGTTGAATGTGAGAGGAAGTTTGCCTCAGATTCAACTTAAGATGAATAATTGCTGCAAAATCACAGCTACAAATGAGCAAATCGAAATGATATTTAGAAAACAGACCATTGTGTGGTATTCACTTGAATTAATGATGACATTTAATTCCAAGTTAGGAGGAATGATTAATGATAAAGTGAATGATGTTGGTTGTCCTTACCAGCAGTCTGGACAGCTGTTAACATGTGAGATTCCTCTTCACAGCAATTCAGTCCAGAGAGACAATAAAATTTTGATGCCCTAGACAGGCAGGGTATTCATTACACCAGCGAGATGACTACTGCTGGATCATTGCAAATCACTGTCTAGCATCAGTCTCACATTACATTCAAGCTTCATTGTGAATATGGTATTAGTCATCCAGCTTGGCATTAGTTTGTCTCTTTGGAATAGCCAACATTTTCTTGCTGCCATGATGTTGTCTGGAGACCTTGACTTGGACACAAAAGAGATGGATGATTTGATTTGCATGTATATCAAGGTTGGCGGGTACCTCTGTCTTCAAAGATGTGTATGAACTTTAAATGGTTGACATAATTGAGCAGAGTTATGACTAAAATCTTCTACAGTCTTCTTAGCTTGCTCTTTTAGCTTACCAGTATGTTGCAGTACCTTGTTGATAGCCCTTTTATTCTCAGTACCTCTGTATGCCCTTTTGTTTTTACATAATCATTTCTATATCCCTTTCATTCCCAGTTTTTTTGTAGACCCTTTCAAATTACAGCAGTTTGCAAGTTTCCTGAGTTTACTGTGTTCTTCTTAGGTAGTCTGCAAAAATGTGTTGAAGATGAACTTGCCATATTCAGTGAGCCCTATATCTCGGGTGAGCCCCAGATCCACTAGGTTTCTTGTTTTGTATGTGTGTGCGTAGGAGCGGCCTCCCTTCATCCCCCCAGCAGTGCAGGCCCGACGGACTGCCATGGAGACGGAGGCAGCCAAGAAGAGGACACTGAGAGATGAGGAGCTGGAGATGGGAGATGACTTCGTGCTGGACCTCCAGCGGGAGTGGGACGTCAAGGAGGAATATCGGACCGACGTCATCCCTGAGCTATGGATGGGCAAGAACATTGCAGACTACGTGGACCCTGACATTGATGCCAAGCTGGCAGAGCTGGAGGAAGAGGAGGCCATGAGGGAGGCAGCTGGTGTCTATGACAACGAAGAATCGGTAAGGAGGATAAAGTTTTCTCATTCTCTTACAGCATGCTAAACTAGATACAAAATCCTTCTTTGTCTGCACTTCTTCTTATGATTATTATTATTTTCCTCCCTCTGTTTTCGTTGGAGATTGGCGAATAAAATTCGCTATTAAGTCCTCAGTCAGGATTTGAGACATTGCTATTATAGTTACCTCCGCCAAGGAAGGAGGAGGTTAAAGGGGCTGTACAGTACTGGTTGAGGTGGGGATTCTTGGTTTTTACATTCCTGAGTGAGATAATGAGAAACCTCTTATGAAATATGAAAGAGCATGTAATTTCAAGAAGGATTCAACGTTTATTTGATGAAAATTGGTTTTCAAATGACTGAGATATCCAAAAAAGTGATACCAATAAAAGATTACTTGCCCCAACTTTATTAGGATCTCTTTGTTTCACCTTGTTTTTGGATATCTCGGCCACTTCAAAACCAATTTTCATCAACTAAACTTTTGATACTCCATAGAATTGCATGATCTTTGACATCTCATAGAGTGGTTTCTGAATATCTCGCAAAATGTTAAAAGCTAAATACTCACCAGAACTGTACACACCCTTTAAGCGATCATCTGCGTTGGTTTGTCTGTTTGCAGAATAACTCAAAAAGTTGTGTACAGATTAAAGTGAAACTTGCATAAAAAGTCGATATTGATGCAAGGAACACCTCATTCAATTTTGGTAGTGATCCAAGAATTTTTATGGATTTTTGAAGGATTTTCCATCTTTTTCATATGAGGTGTACGAATTTGGGGTTCAGGCTGTGCGTACTGGAGGTTTACATATGCACACTAAAACGCATGCTCTGCTCGGGCAAGGCGCTGTGCAATGACATCTATTTTGGGAAATTGTATGCATGTAAGGGTGGAAATGAGTTGCTGGCTTGGCGTAGGTATGTGCTGTCTGAGTGCTTTTCCTGTTAACATTTCAAAGAGCAGGGTTTGAGAGATTGAAGTTCAAACTATTCATGTGTAGTTTTAAAAAAAAAATTGAGGGAGCACATCAAAGTTTCATCATTGATAGACTGGAAGAGATGGGGATCATAAGGCAAAAGAGTAGCACAAGTATGCTGAAGTGCATCTTTGGTGCAGTAATCATTTGAAATGAACTTTTGTAAACCTGTCCATAATGAAGTGCCCTTTTGATAAACCTTGTAGTCTCGAAACCTGTGTAGGCATGTGAGACCCATCGGTGATCCTTTTTGTAGCTTTGATTTTGCAGGGCCTGTCTGCTAACCCTTGTTTATTCAGAGCCTCTTGTAAGCCTTACACTGTGTAGCCTTTCTGATAATCTTTTAATTATGATGTTATGTTTCTATTCTTTGATTTCAGTCTGAAGATGAAGAGATGAAGGAAATTCGAGCTACTGCAAAAAAGTAAGTTGGTGTCATTAAATTCCTTTAATAATAATAATGCTATAAAATTTTCAGGTTCTATGCGAGTGTGTTTGCGTGTTTAAGTCCAGAAGGAGCAACCATTGCAAGGGGATAAGTGTGGCTGGTATACAGTGGAAGAGGGAATGAAATCACAGGGGTTCTTTCAGCTTTAAGTGCTATGTCAAATAAGGTTTAGTTGGAAAGTGATGATAACATTTTAGAAAGTGAGAACGTGTTGCTCTTTGATCACATTTAGTAGTAAAGAAGGTATGAACAATGAAGTCCTAGTTTTGTGTTATTTTATTTTGTTTTGTTTTTAGTGTGGGTAGGTTCAGGTCATTTATTCACAGTGTTCTGTTATCATTTTGCCTTTTAGAATCCGGGAGAAGAAGATCCTGCTGCAGATGGAGTCTAGAGCCAAGAAGAGGGTCCGAGCACCATCAATAGCAAGGATAACAGAAGGGGTGAATATATAGATAGATATTGTATATCCATCACTGTGAATATGATTAATGGTATGATGAATTTAGAGGAAAATTTTACCCCAATATATGTGTGGATTGAGTGAATGCAGCAACATTAGTAGAACACATCACTGAATTTTGTAAAAATCAGACAATCCATTAAACAGTGATGAATTTCTAAAGGTTCAGTGCCACCATCGCTGGATGAGAAGCCTGCAAGAGTTTGTGACATCACTGCAAGACAAAGATGTGAAGAAAAAGATGTGAAGAAAATATAAATAGAATTACACAGAATTTCTTTTATTTTTCTGAAAAGTACACACTCCCTGGACTTGCTACTGACACATCTCTTGGGTAATATTGATTTCCCTATTTCTGCAAAAGGTAAATTAGGTACTCTTTCATTTTGCTAGGAATATGAAAATATAATGCATTTTGTTGACATTTTCCTTGTGATTGTCCTGCAGCAACATCAAAAACTGTTCTGGTCTTCTCATCCGGTGATAGCGGCACTAACACTCTAAAAATGTGTAACTTTTGAATGGATTGCATACTTTTCCTCAAACTTTCATTGATGTGTTCTATTAATATTGCTGCATTTTCTCAATCCACACATATATTTGGGTGAACCTGTCCTTTAGAGGGTCAGGTTGGCTGGATGGATTGATGAGTTGGCTTTAAAGATTCATCACTGTTTATGTGGAGTGATGTATTGATGGATAAAATGAAGATATTGAGGGACTGGATTGTGTGTAGGTCGAGACTGAAGAATACAGTGCCACTCCTCTCCAACTCATTTGTGTCATAATGAGTGAGCTTAGTTTAAAGGCTTTATTGTTCAAAGAGGTTTTTTTCCTCCATTTGATCTTCGTGTGCACTAACTGCTGTTTTTCACCTGGTTTCTAGTCACACTTTTCTCCAGAACCAGTAAAGATCACTGTCAGACCAGTAACTTTTTCAGGAATGGACCAGTCAAAATAAGAAAAATGGATACCTACTGGTCTGACAGACAGATTGGACCAGTAGAAAAATGGGTTTGTTTGCAGCCCTGTCATATGGGTGATGCTTTAAAATGGCAAAAGCTTTGATATTTCCATGATGAATGCTACCAGTGAAATCCCATTTACAGTGTCATATCTTTTCATCCTTTACTCATTCTTGCAAACCTTTATACAGATCAAACGTAAAAGGATGGCCAGTGAACTGGGAGACATGGGTGTGGAACTGCCAGCAGATGTGAGTATTATGACCAAAAAAAACCACTTTTTTCATTCACATTGGTTGCATGTCATATTAAAGCGATCGTTTAGTTTTGGTTGAGACCTAGCTTCAGGTTTCTAACATCTTTTGGTGAGCTAATGAGAAATCTCATGAAATCTGAAAGAGTATGTAATTCCAAAATGGATGCACTGTTTATTTGGTGAAAATTAGTTTTGAAAATGCTGAGATATCCAAAGCAAAGCAATCCTGATAAAAGGTGGGGCCTGCCCTTTATTAGAATCACTGTGTTTTACTTTGTTTTTGGATGTCTCAGTCATTCCAAAACTGATTTTCATCTTATACAGTTTGAATTCCCCTTGGAATGGTATGCTCTGTATTATTTCATAAGTTGTTTCTTGGTATGTCGCAAAACGTTAAAAGCCTAATCCTCATCTCCACCAATACTATACCATCTCTTTAAGCCAATCCTGGTAGTTGCATTAATATGTCTATGCATTTGTTTATTGTTCATGGTATGATGGATGTCTAGAGCTGTACCAAGTCTCCCTGATTCTGCATGAGGCTTCCTGAAAACTCCAATACCTCTTCATGTCTGGATAAGAGAATATAAGAATATCCCTGAATCGAAAACTATTTTGCCCAGTGAAGTGCACATATTACCTAACTATCTCCCTGATTGCTCTGTGGAATCTCTCAGATTTTGACGGGTGAATGTTGGCAGCCCAGGATATCGGTTTAAATCAAATTTGGTTCAAGTTCTGGAGATTTGTGGATTGATACAACTTGCAAGATTAATAGATTCTCTCAGTCATTTCTGTATTTATATAAAGATAAAAGTATTCAGTTTGAAAGCATCTTCAATTTTTTTGTGAACCACGATTGTGGGTTGAGTAATGTAAATGTATGTTCCATGAAGTTCCAATATATTTTCGATAAATCATCATCAGTTCAAGATGAAGATTGTCACATGAGCGCTATATTTTCTTTTAGCATTGAATGAAAGTTATCAAGTAGTTGTGCTAAAAGACAAGACAAAAGGAAGATGAGACAAACTTTGTTAGGTAAATTGTACAAACATGTGTCATATATTCACTTTCTTGGTGTTCTTCATTCCAGGGACACTTTGCAAGGAATCGCAGCCGGAGCACCAGCCGGGCTCCTCTCATCAAGAGGCAGCGAACAGACTCAGAAGGAAGGCCCACCAGCAGCATGAGGACTCCACGTGACGTGTCTGGTCTCAGAGACGTGGAGGTTTGTGGAGCTATTAATTACATCATAGACTTATAAACCAGTCCACACTAACATGAGCAGTTACTGTAAACATTCACACAATTCAATTTTTTGTGCTGAGTGGCTCAAAAACATATCCGCGGGTTCTTGTGCAGAGCAAATTGTGAAGATATTCTTGGGGTTTTAGAATTTGCGCTCGCCAAAAGTAGCACGAAATATGCAAAAATTAATGCACAGCAAAAATTTCAGCATTTACAGTATCTTGTCTTGGGTTTTGTGCTGCAACCACATATCTACATATTAGATGCAGAAGCCCCATTCTCCTGAATGCAAATCTAAAAAAAGAGAACCATGCATTCCTTGCAATAAAATAGCTGTTGTGAAACAATGACCTAACAATGTTGACTTTTGGGTGGAAGGAGTCTATTTGGTAGATTATTGAAGAAAAACATGATTGTGATAAAATTTTTTGTGAGCACCATAGTTGTGGGGCTTTGTGCTTTGAATGTAAGAATCTCAATGCTCATGCACTGATTCTCTCTTCTCCTCCAGAAGCGGAAGAAGGTGCGCACGCTGTCCAAGGTGTCGCAGCGCAAGATGAACCTCAACGCCAGGAAGGGAGAAGCCGACCGCCACATCTCTGTGAAGATGCCCAAGCATTTATTCGCTGGGAAGCGCAAGGCTGGAAAGACGAATCGACGCTGAGCTGGACAGTCATATTTTTGCTGCTTGCTTTGATACCCTCTCCTCTGTGTTCCAATGGGCTGTGAGGAATATAAATGAGGCACTGCATGCTTTAATGGTGACTCCAAAGATATTGACAGTATCCTCAGAGGATTATACATTTATCCTTGTCATGTCTGTTGGAGAAAAATAACTTTTGCCACAGAGATATCAGCCATTCTCAGGATCCTTAAAATCTTCATATTCACCTCTTTTTTGTGAATTAAAAAAATAATGAATGTATTTTGTGCCGAGGGTGAATAACCAATATTGATGATTTATTTACATTTCATTCTTCTGTATCCTTGTGTATAGAGAAGTTATTCTAAGATTAGATCTTCCTCAGTAGAGATAAGCTTATAATCAGATATTATTTTCCAGACTGGTCTTGTTTACATTAAACTTGTTTATTTTGAACTATCTGTGAAAAAGTCACAAGCTTCTAAAACACACAGCTCACTAGGTGAAAGCTGAGAAACAGTAAATGATACAAGTTATTTACGTGTCATACTTTCACTGTACCTTCATGCACTTGAAACAGTGTCCAGCTGTTGATTCTACTTCCAAATCAATCACCCTTCTCAGTCAGTACGAAGGCATTTCCCATGAAAGTCTGTGTATGGAATGAAGCACATAAATGGCCCTATGTGTATAAGAAATATCCATGCTACTCACATGTACTTTCTATGTCACCCCTTCACTGATTGCCTTATACACACGCCACTATACAGTATGTCATGGGTCTGTTTCTTCCAAGTTCATCACTTGGATGCTTTTGGACCTGCATATTAATGTGTGAACACAATGGACAGAACTTGGAAGGAAGGGATTCTTGACATGCTCTACAAAGATCCTCATTTCTCTTTGACCACTGAAGCAAATTGGATGGGGTTCTCTGTAAGATGTGGGTAACAAGCTATAGTTTCATACCCTGAAATTGTATTTGGATTGATTCACCGTTTTTAAAGTTATCGTTGCCGAGGGTCTAGTAACTTTTTTTTTTTTTTGGGGGGGGGGGGGGAACATACGGTATGGAGGCAGCACGATCACAAATTACAGGTCTTGTCTGGTTTCATGGCAGAGAATTCCTTGATTCCTAAGGATGACTGGATGAGGTCTCAACTTCCCCCTGTCCAAAATAATTTACCATCGGGTTTTGGTGATCTCATTCTATATAATCATTTCAAGAAAAATGAAGTGTATTTTTATACAAAGCGTTTCTTCTGTAACTATTTGTCAGTTGAAATGGTCCTTGCATTTAATATTTCTTCATATTTGATTATTATGGCAAACTTCATGATTATTTTAATTCAGATTTTTTTTCCCCCTTTTCTCAAGAGATGTATGACTTTTTGGACATCTAGTAGATTTTATGACAAATTTTATTCATGAATGCAGGTTACAAAGTGTTTGTAAATGGATTGCTTGTGACAGAATGCCAGTTTCAACCAAATCATGTCGGGGTTTAGGTACTGGTAACTTTGATGTCTGAGGAAATAAAAGTGAGTGTGCACTCTTTTCGGAGATCTGTGGGTGAAACCATACATACTGTCACATTGCAGCATGAGTCATAAATGAAAATCAGATATATATTTTTTTTTAAATGATTAGCTTTTAAAGAGTGTATCAGGAACTTTAAACTTGCAGGAGGCAAGGAATGATACTGTCCCATTATATATTTTTAGAACTTCACAATATTCAAAGACTTAAAGATGTTTGGGATATGCTTCTACAAAACTCTCACATTCATGGTATTGGATAGCCATGTATAAAGTAGACATTGTTGTGCTTATAAATTCTACTATTAAAATTCAAATTCAAAATCAGATATTTTGTCAGTAGTACACAACTTTGTATATGATTTATTGCATATTTGCAGTTTGAAATGTCATGATTTAAATGATAAAGGTGTGATTTGAGTGTGCATCGTATGTCTCTGGAGGTGTTTTTGCGTGTGTAACAGGCTGCCTCGTGGGGTACATGTACAAGGAACAATAAAACCAAGAAATTTTCACATGCTTGAAACTTTTGCAATTTTCGCAAGGAGCCAAGATTAGTGGTAGTAAAATGCATGCAAAAGTTTTTGTCTACACAATGCTTTTAATGCCAGTGGCAGTTTGCAGAAGTTTCATGCCGCGAAAAAGGCCGTTGCCGCTTATTGACGAAAGTTTCATGCTGGGAATGTGTCTGGTTGTACAGCTACATTATTCTGTCAAGTTATGTGGTACATGAAAACAGAGATGTTTAATGTGGACCTCGGAGATGAATGTGTTTCAGTGTGTGTGTGTGTGTGTGTGTGTGTGTGTGTACGTGTGTGCTTGTTTGTGCATGGCTAACTATATGGACCACTATACAGTAACTCTTACAAGATAAAAACAAAACAATGCTGAGGCTACACTCCACATTGCAAATGAAGTCAACAGCGAGATTTTCAAAGCTCTTGTTAGTTTAGGGGCATCTGGCTGTCAAGCAGTAATAACCAATGTAAAGCACAATCATTCAAAGTGCATCCCATGCTATGTTCTAATGAATGAAGTAAAATCAGAAAAAAAACACAATGGTAGAGTTTTATGAGAATGACACCTAGAAAAATGATATAAAATTTGTCAAGTTTGATTTTCACAATACAGTGATTTTAGCAGCAACCACAAATAATGTCATCACCTTCAAATTTCCGTTTATCCGAAACAAGTCTACATGGAATTTCCCTCATTAAAATGATATAAAAAAAAGTTTATCCTTTTACATCAAACGTTGTGCAGTCTTGCACTGTACTGTATTAAAGTAACAAGACTGACATCAATGGGCAATGGGCTGCAGTTGCTGAATTGTGGACCCAAAACATGACTGTAGCACAAACCAAATGAATAATGATAATAATAATAATTGCATTTATATGGCGCTTCATACTGACGTTTCTAAGCGCACTTTGCTACTCATACAAATAGACTAGAAAACACAATAACATTAACAAAATTAACGTTAACAGTAACAAAAGAAGAAGAAAGAAAAGAAAAGAAAAGAAAAATACATGTGATACAATGGTACAACAATTGATAACTGTGTGCGCCTCCAGAAAAAAAAAAAATTACAGCTGAATGAAGAGTGGTTTTTCACAACATTCCCTTCTTTACTTCACCGTGTGCTACCGCTTTTAGAAGACGTGAATTAGGTGGTCTCTATTTTCTGTTTTAAACAGCTGGTGTCTGTTTTAGTATGTTTATTCGTGGTAGGCCAATATGAGGTACTTGGTACCAGTTTCAGTGAGGTGAAATCGGTGGTCCCTTCAACCACTTTTCCCTGGGGATTTCCCTGTAGGGGGCCTACTTGGTGAATACACATGAAACTCTTTTGAGATTTCATGTTAATGAACTTATACTATCGTGATCATCTGATTTTTCTCTTTCTAAGAAGATCGATTTGAATCTTTGTGTGGAATCAGACTTGTAGGAAAAGCCTATGGATACGGTTTGTGGCACCCTTTGACCGCAGCATACAAATTAACATTAAAAAAGGATAGTTCATTTAAGCACACTCGTGTGAGAGCAAGGAATGCATTCTGGTGAAAGTACCCAAAATACCCGAAATCGGTTGGAATGACCCTTGCATTGCTGAGAGATAACATCAATTTCACAAGAACAACATCAACATTAATTTTTGTGGTGGGGAGTGTGTGTGTGTGAGTGTGTGTGTGTGTGTGTGTGTGTGTGTGCGTGCGCATGTGTGCATATTTGTGCATGTGTGTGTTTTTTTCTTCAAGAAACAAACTACCTTTTGGTACTACAGTGTACCTTGCATAAGTTCACCAGACACATGTCAAAAAGAATAACTCAAGTCAAAGAAAGATACTATCTCAGATGGATATACATGAAGATATACCCTATGTGTGTTGATTTGTGTGTAAGGTCAAAATTCACATGTAATGTTAGTCAAAGGATTTTCTCTGGTCCCTTTGGATTTGACTTTATAGGCGAGGTTGACTGCACATAACAAGTAAAAACAATATTCATATGAAGTGCAGATATGGGTGATTGTTGAGGCATTCACATTACAGCAGATTCACACAGCAAACAAACACAAACAAACACACAATGTGGACAGTCCAGAAGTGTGAACCAAGTAGTGATTTATTAAATATAGAAAGTTCAGTTCTATTTTCCCCCAAAACATGTACAGATTTATACAGATATGAAGATATGATATTCAGACCTGTACACAAATGGAGAATGTGAGAATATTTGGTATACACAAGACATCAATATACGTATCAATGTAATGATAGGATAAGAGGCGGTTGCAAAAAACAAACAAACAAACAAAACACAGAAGAAACAGTGAAAAACCAACAAAAACCTCAGTTCACATTTATAAGCATTTGGGAGTTACAAAGACTTTATAAATATTGTCGAACTCTCCACTATATATCCCAAACACACATTCTGTGAAATCACCACCAAATCACTGAATCCAGACCAAGTTTAAATATGTATGATAATTTGGAATAGGCAATGTCTAAAGCTATGTCTATGTGGAATGAACAGTACTGCAAGCGTACCCACATAGAGGAGGTTTAGTATGCAGCAGGGAGGTTTCCAAAGGCTCAACTTACCTAACTGATGAACACTCATAAATACATTGGTACTATATCCTTGACATCTGACCTACAATCTGGCATGCATACAGTTGAACCTCTCGTATCCGGACAAGTCGGGACCAGGGCTCATCCGGATAAGGGATTTGGCCGGATACGGGAGACTCAATGCTTTATACATGTACATATACATACACATGTACTGATGTAGCCCATTGTAGTACCACATGTAGTAATGTGTATACTGCAACCTTTTCATTGTTACATTTGGGGATGTTTGGGGATGTTGAAATGTCTGAAGGTAAGCAATTTGGAAGGAAATTTGATGCAATGTATGTTAATCATATTGGAAGTAATATGTAATTCATGTGTGTTTGGGTAGGAGTTCTCAAGGAGTTGGGAATCCCCCTTTCTTCCCGTAATTATTTAAAAAAAATCACGGCGAGATTGCGTCCGGATAATAGAGAGATCTGGATAAAGGGAGGCCGGATAATAGAGGTTCAACTGTACTTCTAAATCTTAGCTTCATTACTTCCTCTTGAGGCAAGTTCAAGTACATATCCACTTCTCTGATCACGCATGCATACCTCCCATAAAATTTGCGAACAAAGTGATTGCAGAAATACTTTTATTGAACAGCAAAGTAGATGCCTAATGTGGTGGGTAAAAAGCACCTAGCCAACTGATGCATAATAACAATACCATTGATATGGGGCACAATGAGTAGTTACATTCCTCTCTCTGTAAAGCTACCTACAGTTAACAGGGAGAAAACTAAAATCATGCCATGGTGCGAACGATTTATGCAACAACTGCAATTCGCAGCAATACCCAAGAGTTCTGTGAATGTTTATCTAAGATGTTCCTGGAATGACTCAAATTGTTTCATTATCACTAAACTTGATGCAAGCACATGTCTGTCTGTAGGCACAGGCCTATCAGTTTACATAGTCCCCCAAGACCAGTAACTTAATAAGAAACAGAACATGAGAGTAAAATTAATAATCTCAAAGAGAAATCACTTACACTTTACCTTGTAACCACACAATTTGAGACTACACTTAGTCAGTCGCTATTGAAAGGTGGATTTAACATGGAAAAAAGCCTGAGATTGAAGACATTTTTACAAATTAGCTCTAATCAACATCAATTTCTCATTTTTACAATGGCAAGTAGCTATAAATGAGTCTCCTCCATCACTTCACTACAGTTCCAGCCTTGAGAACTTCAGCCCTGGATCCAGTCACCATGGTAACAAGACCTCATCACTTGGATGCTCTAGGATTAGACTTGCATATTAAAGAGAGCAAAGGGCATCTCAAATCAGGGCTCAAAACATATCTATACAGTTTGTCACTTTAATGCATGATTACTTGAAATAGATTACAAAAGAACATGAGGCACAAATAATGCTGTACATTGCCAATGAGCACTGGGATATGAGACAGCTGCAAATGAGAGAACGAGTACCATTTCACATCAGGAACGCCTGAGGCAACACGGTACCTGTATGTTTTGCAATAATTTATCACACAACAGCGTTCCCCCCCCCCTCTTTTTTTTTTTCGCATGCATGATACATATTTTGCATTCCTAGATCTCCTACAATGAAAAAAAGAAGAAGATATATACCTGTATGTGTCCTTATTCAAATAATGCAAAAGCTGTATAAGTCCTCATAGCTGTATCTCAAAGACTGCATGTTTATGACCAAAATTAGCCATTGGTGAATAATCACATCAAAACTGGCATTGTAACAGAAAATCTTAAAAAAACAACACCATCTACAGCTAGGTTTATTGTCTCCTCATATCATACACTTTAATGTGACCCTCACAACAATAATCTTACAGACTGCATACTATTAGATCCACGTCACTACATTTCCTCTTTCCAATACATGTAACACATGGCAATTCATCAACACATTTTTTCCCCCAATGTATATCAGCTTTTAAGAAAATTATGGAATGAATAACCAATTGGATAAGAACCAACTGAATGAGAATAAATATTTAATAAGCAATTGAATGAGAATGAATGGCTGCACTTGTTGAAATACATACATCTTAGCGTAGTTGAACACGAAAATCAAATTCTCACATGCTCTGCTTCATACTTGTGGCCTTAGGGTGCGTTTGAGCGCTCTAAAGCGAACCAAAGTGAACCGGACCAAAGCGAACCAGACCAAAGCAAACCGTACCGAGTTGTGCCAGATTTGGAGCGTTCAAGTGCTCTGTTGAGAAGCGTACGTCATGAGTTATTTTTAGAAGAGGTCATGCATTTTGTAGCAAGAGGGTCATTCACCTGGTGCGCTTGAACTACTAAAAGCTGTCCCAAACAAAGAGTATGATGTCTTTGCACTGTGACGTATGCGCATGATACACGCATGCTTTACAACAAATTTTTGGTACGGTTTTGGAGCACATCGGGAAGTGGTCCAATTTTGGCTCAGTACAGTACGGTACGGTACACTTTAGGAGCTTTCGAGCACTCCTCTGGCGTGGGTACGGTACGGTACGGTACAGTTTTCTTTAGGAGAGCGCTCGAATGCACCCTTAGTTTCTTTACTAAGAACTTGTTTCTGTGAGGAGAGTATGGCTAACGACATGCATACAGAATTCAGGCATGTCTATTGCTATGTGAGCCAATGAAAGGTCTCTTTTCTCGAGTGAGAACAGAAGACATGCCGTCATGATTGACCCCTGTAGGGTTACACTGCGGCATTCCAGATAGAATGATATTGCTTCTCATTAGTTCATGATGCAAAGTCGATGGATTGCATTACATAAATCACAGCATTATGTGAAGTATAGACATTCTCGTTCTTGTACACTTTACAAAATGAGGAAACATAAAACAAAGAATAATTTCACGAAATATGAAAATTCTCTTTTCCCCAAGGAGGGGGAGAGGGTTCCATCCTGGAACTGAAAATCAAATTTTGTCTTGCATTCTTGCAGACACGATATCCTGAAAATGAGGTACACATACATTGTTGTAGAATGCACCTAGTAGTAGATTTTGTAGTTGCCTATTTTTGGGGTACCATTTTCGTATTTTTGCTTTTGTTTTTGTAGATTCCCAATCTTTACATCAGCCTCTAAGACAGAAGGTGATTTGCTGATAATGGCTGATAACTATCCCACAATGGCACATCAATGAGTCAACTATTGTGTACTCCATCAAAAAACACAAACCACAAAAACAAAACCAGTGAAAGAACATCACTTACAGGTCATCACTGGCTGCAAACAAGAACTTGATGAAATTACTAGAACATTCTGAATGGGAAGTCATGGACACACTTCATTGTGGCAGTGATTATGATAATACTATCAATCTGACCTCAAAGTTTCTTAATGCAAAGAAAACCAACAAACAAACAAAAAATAAAGCACCCATTGCATGTGACATTATTGCATAGATCCATCATCATGTTATAATTACAGCAACACTGAAGCAAAAAAGAGTGTCTATTGCATTACTTTGCATTTATCTCTGCATTTTTCCTTTTCACACCAAAGAAACCACCAAAATATCTTACTGTACACAACACAAAAATAAAGGCTTTTTGAAGCTTGATATTGACATGCTAAAAAGAGTGTGAGTACACTCTGCCCACAAAATATAAGTAACATGCTACACACTGCTCAAGCAAAATACGAATCAGCCCATAACTATCCAAACTCATCACATTTGTACACCAAACGTATATCTTATCCAGCTTGTTGTACAGGATTCATATTATTGCATAAATGCTTTGGCTAAATGTTCTCCTGTGGCTAAGTGAGTTTTTGACACATGACAAGGACTTATTCACCAAACAGCTCATCTGTATTGATTTCCATGGAGCACCTCCATTAGGACACATCACAAGGCCAGAAATGCTCTTGGGAGACTAAAAAACTGTGAATAGTAGGACATCAAACTTTAAATGTAGTAACCTGGGTAATGACTGATAAAAAGCTGTTTTTAGAAACACTATTGTCACAGACTTCAGTATTGTACCCTGTTATTTTCACTGTCTGGAGTGCATTGGAATAACAAGTTTTATTATTCCTTAGCACAAATAGTGGCATCCTCACCTTGCACAATCACAAGCTAGCAAATGTCCATATTCATAAGATCCATGAATAATTCATCAGCTCCCTCTCACTTGTAGCATACAGCTCTAAAAACCCTACACATGCTGTATGTCAACTTGCACTACAATCGCTATAGCCGTGTGGCTCATCTAGGATCACACTCTCAAAATATTCAATTCAATGATACTTTACTTCCATCCAACAAAAGGTAATGCATAATACAAAGTCTCATAAGCTCCATTTTTCAGTGGCTCACTTTTCCATCACTATATTTACTTTCTGTCACCACTGGAAATGCATGCATTGCTTCTTTCATTATCTATTACAATCATTTGTGCATATATTGCGTACTTTACTCTATGCTTTGTACTTCTAACAATTGTTGTTACACAATATAATTTGTCAAATGTATACTTTGTATCATGTACACTGTATTACCTTTTGTTGTACGGAATAAAGTATAACTGAATCGAATGGAATGGAACATGCTTTCCTTGAGTTAAATATTCACATCCTTGGTATTGTTCAGACGTTTGGTCTACACTCTAACTAGTACATGAGTCTAGTACGTACAGAAATATTAATCTAAATTTATACATAATATTGCACATAATCACATTTACAGTTTTTCTAAGTCTCGTAAAAAATTGACACTGTAAAGTAGACTTAAACTCAAAATTGCAATAGCAATGCACACAAAATACATATGTTATCTTCCATATTATTTCTGTATAGTATTCTAAGGGAGCATAAATCTATTTCCCATTTTTGTGGTTGAGCCAGCTCTAAAACTCCCTTTTTTCTTTTTTTTTAATCCCATTTTCCTCAACTCTATCTCCTAAATCAGCATTGCATTTTCATGCCACACTGTACATGAAAGACATCTCACTGACTATTACTCTTCACCTTAACCCTTACTGTGCCAGTTAACAGTCTACAGCTACAGGGAAAGCAACTGCACAGTTAATTATTGAAACAAGACGCATGGTCATGGTGTCTGGACTTACATCACATATATCACAAATCTTGCACAGCAGTTTGGTTTACGTATGGAAGGGGATAACAAGTGCACCAAACAAGTATACAATATGTATGACATACTGGTGGAAACTCTTACCTTAAAGATCTTTTTTTTTCTCATAATGATATACTGCAAAAGAGAAAAATTTTCAGGTGAGTAATTTTTTGCGCTGAGTTAGGTAAGGTGAATTCTGCTTGTCTTTAATTCCGTGGAATCAAAATATAAAACAGTATTACATATAGCAAGCAAAAAATTTGCATGCTTTTAATTTTGTGCTCGTGTCATGTAGCGCAAAATGTGTGACTCCATTTCACACCAACAAAATTTCACACTAACCTATATTTGTTTCACACATGTTATACGTTTTGATCTCTACACTGAGACGGATTGACTAATGTAAAAGCTGTTATTTTTTATTTTGGCAAATATCACGAATTACTGTTGGGCTGCAAATCTAGCATCCAAAAATACAGACACTTGATTTTGATCACATTATATTTTGACAGGCATTCTTGCAAATATGTCTGCGACCTACTCATTCGTGATGACATCTGTATGGGAAAATAACAGCTTTTACGGTATACTCTGCATGGCACAGCACATTGTATGCAAGGCAGGGATGGAACACAAGACTGCAACAAATCATCATGCCTGTGGGAATGTTCCTTGTAAAGACTACCTTACTGTAAAGACTACCTTACTGTAAAGACTACTTTACTTTAAAAACTACCCTAATGAATACATACGCCTGATGACCTGAGTGAGGTGGATGGCACAGGAGCACAACCAGCTTGTTTTAATTGTTTTCTGTACAGTGAAACTGTGTTTTAACGAGGTTGCTGGAACCGCCAACTTTACATTGTACATCGTTATAACCAGTATCGCATTGTAAACATACTAAAAAAGAGCCTAGCTGAATTCAGTGATGGAAAATCGGGACCAATGAATTCACCTTGTTAGAAGCGGCATCCCGTTGTACGTGAGCTTGTTATAACAGGGTTTCCCTGCGTCTCTGATACCAAGACATTAGGAAAACTTCTCTGACAGAGAACGATGGAATCCATAGCACTCTCTGATGGACAATGTGTAATATTGCCTAGTTGTAACAGACCACATCACCTTGTTTTTATATCTTGGTACACAAACACACCAAGGGAAAATAAAAGGCAAACAGAGGACTTATCACAGAGTGTACTTTAAATAGGTCTGACATGTAGTGAATGATCTTTTTATGAGCCCAACTTATGTCAACTTCAGCTCCTCAGATTATTTGATGAGGTGGAATATTTAGAAAGCCAGGTGCAGTCAACTGGGAAAGGGACTTACAAAAGAGATGGACATAGGGACATATATGCAAAGCTGCATTATAAAGGCAGGAATCAACCCACATATGAAGACATCCATGTATCCATGGATTAAGGTAGAGCTTCACCCACATATTTAGAATGTGGTTCCATTCACATCTTAAGATGAGGTCATACCCACATAATAAGAAAGTAGTTCAACCTAGATCTTAAAATATGCTTCAAGCCATCCACGGATTAGTCATAATGCTCTACCTACATGGGAAGATATGAAAACAATCCACAGGTCAGGATGTGACCCCACCCACAGGAAAACATGGTTCCAATACATGCACAGTTTTCACTCCATGCCCACGTATGGGTCTGACTCCACCCACTGATGAATATATGGCTCCGCCTACATATGCAGACAAGTCTCCACCCACAAGTGAACACGTGGCTCCATAACATGTTCAGCATTCAACTCACCCAACCTAACCACATGTAAGGTTGAGAATGAGATGACATATGAGAGGAGGAGAAGCTGGTGAAGAGATGGGAGATCAAAATCCTTTGTCTAACCATTTTCAGCACTTCTGAGCTGACTCAATCCACTGCTCAAAACATAATTGTGAGTGGGGGATAAAATCATTCACACTGATAAACCGACAATCAAAGAAGAAGTACATAAATAAAGCAATATATCAAATGTCAATGTTCCCTGATCTGTTATCATCTTGAGTTGATGTCCTGTCTGCTAAGATGACAGTAATGTTCTCCACATGGTTGTGATGAGACTTGAAGCAATGGCTAAGGCTACAAGGCTTAGTGAAGTCGGTTTACTGGCACTGCATGGTATTACGGGATCTGCAAGATAGCAAAGAAGAAAAGAAAAATGTGTAATTTTCATCTTTGTTGGTGATGTATGTGTGTAACCTGTTAGCAGGAAGCCTGAGATCATATAGTTGTTTTTTTTTTTAAGTAACTTTTTTTTAAAAGTTACTTTTCTTTTTTCTTTTTTTTACAAAGTATACGTCTCAACTTCTGAGAATTTGTATTCATCAAACAAACCTTAAGGGAGAACAACAGCTCATACACAAAGACTCCCTTCTTCAACCATTACTTTCAGGGTTGACAATTTATAACAAGCCACCTGATGATGATTAAAGAGTTTAAGACAGAAATACACATCAGTTGCATTTAGAAGTACTGCAGAGAGGAGTACAACTCACTGAATTTTGAGAGACATTGACAAGCTAGCAGGAAAGATACTGCTGAAAGATACCAGTATGGATAGAAGAACATGGGATGTTTATGATTTGTTTTGTTCAATGTCAATACTTGTCACAATCACAAACAGTTTATAGTGCAAATGTATACTTTTTCCACATCACTTTGCTTTATAGACAGTGTTGTTCATTTACTAGAATGAAAGCCCCATTTAGTAAAATGAAAAAAAAAAAAAAAAAAAAATAGCATAGATGCCATAAAATACATGTTTGTCATGTTTGCTACTCTGAAGACAAAGAAGGGGAGATATATTCAGCAAATCATAATTCATACAATTCAATTAAGAATCAAATCCAAATCACACCTGATGTATATCTTGCTATCCGTCTCTGGCAGACATGACCACACCCGTTGGAGCAGCACTTTTCACCCCAGTCACAATCTCTGTCGTGAGTGCATGCCGACACGCAAATGCCTGCAGTGCCTGAGTCTACCCTGGGACACTCTCCTGGATCACCAGATATAGCTGCCACATGGGGAAAAAAAAAATTAAACAAATGAAGATTATGGTTCACAATAATGAGCCACATTTCAAGGAGACAATCATGAACTTCAAAAATTGCTTGAGGAGTGGACCTAGTATACGTGTACATTGTACCACCAATTATTTGGTCACACCCCCCCCCCCCCCCCCCCCCTTTTTCAAATGGCACTTGATACTGGTACATCAAACTGAGAAGGGATCAATATTTGCTCCAAAACTTGGCAGAGATGGAGGTTGTTTTTGCCATGTATGCCTCTTCAAATCCTTCCCCTTTCACATGGTTTCTTAGACATTTTACTTTTGCATAATGTCTAAGAAACCACTTCTCTTGTTTAGAGTAAAATATTAGAACTTTCTTTACTCACAGATTGTCTTGCAAGAAGAGGCAAATGCACTCTTGATTGTGCAAAACTGAATTATCCTACATATTGCTGACTTTGAACCACATAATGTCATAGACCACAAAGGATAAGACACTAAACTTTTAAACAGACGTCCCAAGTTCAAATGCTGCCATGTGCGTACATCCTTGCACAAGATGTGTTAACCCACAATGTCCCTCATGACCTAGGTGTAAAAATGGGTACTAAACAATGCTGGTGTAATAATAATGGCTGGGCCATCTGGAAGAGCAATGGCAACACTAAAGAGGTTGGGATAAAGAAGACCTTGATTATTATCATTATAGGTAGTGGTAGTAGCTGTGGTAGTAGGAATAGTTTTAATCCAAAGCCAGGATGTAATCACTGACCTACTGCAGATGGCCCGTAGGGTGGGGATGGACACTGTGCCCCACAGACTTCTTCACATGGTGGACAGACCAACTGACCAGTGTGAAGGTAGTGACTCGACTGTGCTTGAATGTCTAAGACTTGTCCGCTCTCCTTGCAGACGTAATTGGCGCCCTCTATCACTACTGTCAGGCCTCTAGACTTGTCGCAGGAAACCTGTGATGTGTGAACAAGTATCAAAATATCATTGCCCTGTGACATTGCACTTAAACTTGACTCAAACTACATATAACCTATTCTACTTTAATAACCATGACATAACCCTAAATAAGAACTGAACTGTAAGCTTACAGATATGTTGCCATCTAGAAATGTCTTTACAAGGAACTATAAGCATACTTTTGCATACAACTGTTTATATTGGATCATCTCCTTATTTGTTTGTTGGTTGGAATAGAACATGACTGACAGTTTGCATGGGAAAAAATGGAAAGAAAGGCACTGTATTCACATGATTACAAATATAGCATTTACAGCTGATGGAAGTGGATCACATAAAATGAGCTCTGCATGGACTTCAACAGTAATTGATTCAACTGTACAAATGCAAGCAGCTGTTTGTGTTAAACATTTAATAATGAATATGTGTCTAATGGACTGTACCCACCACACTTCCAATGATAAAGGCCAGGGTTCACAGCCTCTAACAACATTTATGTCTTCAAGTGAGGCACTCTATCCACTAAATTAGCAGTCTTGTTGGAATAATCACGAGGAAGTAAAGTCTATGCACTGTGGGTATACATTTCAATCATGTGACTGAATATGGGTGATAGAGTGCTTGCTGTACAGTGTTTTCAGCAGCATAATGCGGCCAAAAGGTGCTATAGAAATACAAAGCAACAACTGTTTCATCATTATCATACATTTCTAAGGGGAACAGTATAGTATCTCCACTCTTAGAAGATAAACTACTCAAACATTTCTTTAAGCCCTTCTTAACCAACTCACATTCCACAAATGTCTTTCTGCCACACAAATGAACACACAAATTGAAACAAATGTGGAAACACAAATAGTATATCACAGAAGACATTAGGCGTTTTCACATCAGCCCGATGTTTCGAAATAGCGCGCTACTTTGCTGACTATTTTCTGCGAAAAATATCTCGAGCTTGGATTTTTATCGGGCTGATGTGAAAACGCCTATTGTCACACAGAATGTCTGATGTTACACAACTCAACTACAAAGGGATTTTTAAAATCCATTCATACATATTACAGACGTGTTGGTATTCTCAGTTCCACATGAGACATTTATCAATAGCTTCCATAATGCGCATTAAGCATAATGTATTATCAAGTTACTGTGGGCCTTTTTACACATACCGAGTTGATTATTTGAAACACGATTACAAACTTGTTTGCAATTAAGTTTCAAATCACAGTCCATTCACACCGCAGGAAGAAGCTTCGCAGATTCTGTTATTTTGAATTTCAGAGCGAGGAGGGCAGGTTTGGCTTCTTGCCAAGTTCCCGTCTTATCACTCTTGAGCCTTCTTTCTGCAGGAGTGACTGGAAAGTCACCGTAATCTCTACCCCCTAAAACACGATTGGAGTTAAGTTATGTTCACATGCTAGTTTTGTTCCTTAATTCTGGCAAAACGTGATTGAAAAACACCTCTGGACCATCACTTGAAACTTAAATCACCCTCCATGATTCCAGTATCCATTCAAATGGCAAGTTTGCTTAATAACAAACTTGATTGGAGTTTGCGTCATTACAAAACTGTTTCAAATTAAGCAATCTCGGTATGTGTGAATGCCTGGTATGAAGAGCCTTCAGCCTACTTGCCTTGTAGCAACCAGCTCCGACTGCTTTCTGTCTTTGTGACACGGTACATCTCTGCTGTATCCATGGTGACGGAGAATCCAGACAGACAGAACCAGTGCCATAGGCTTCTGCCCCAAGATTATTGTGAATTCCTGATGATATACCACAAAAAAGCATGACTGACTGACTGAGCATCTGCAAGGCAGCAACTCTAACTGCAAACACAGCTGAATCCTTTCACATAAATATTATTATTCATTGTTGCTTAACTAGTCTGGAGGTACATACGTCACACAAATGACATTGGTGTAATCTTAAACTCACATGAAAAAATTAATACAAAATTAATTAATCTTAAACATTTTGTGAGACACAAGAAGTAATTCAGCACAGATTTTCTTCTTTGTTCTGCTCTTTGTTTAGTTTTCTTTGGTTAGCAAATTGAGAATCACATAAAGATTTGTATATGTTTAACTGTTGCACTATTGACTGCAATCTTCAACTGTAATTTCACAAATTAGGAGGTACCACAAATCAATTTGATTTAATTTGGCTAGTTATGATATAGATATTACAACCAATCTAAACTTATAACCTTTTTCATAACCTTTACTTTTGGTAGCATCACTCAAATTCATATATCCCTTTCATGAAATCCACACAGGTCATACCTGGGAAGTTATACCGGTCCATGCACACTGTGCCTTTGGATGAACCATCATTCATCTGGTACGTAAATTGCTAGATCACAAAACAAAAACATATTAGGCAAACGTGAATACACTGCACCATTTTAATAACAGGCAAGTTTTGGAGGGAGTATAGAGTTCAAAAAGGTATGATGTTATAGCCATTTATCACCATGGAAACTGGTTCTAAGCAACCTCACCTGACCCAGTCTATGACACTATTGCTGCTAACCATGTTCGCACCTGGTTGCAACCCAAGCTATAACAAAAGACTGTGAAATCATCATTACATTTCTCTACTGTTCTTCAAATTAGTATTAAGCCTTTCAAATCACAATACTGTATACGCCAAATATTTAGCGAGTCTAAATTTTTGCGAATCAGAACTTCCTGACGATTTCCTAAGTGGTTAAATTCGCAATTGTGGAGTCCTGTACCAAACGGAGAAATGTATACCCGTACATCACATTCATAGCCTGATCAGAGTCAATATTTTCTCATGTACTCAATTTCGCGAATAGCACCTGACTCGCGAAATTTGCGAAAACAAAAACTTCACGAAGTGTTCGGCGTATACAGTAGCAGTCATAGCTATGTAGATAGCCTGTGTACCCAATCAACATCATCACATTAAAAAAATATGATTTCTCCTCCAATTTCTAAAGAAAAACTCTCAGATGTCATAAACTAGGCATAAGGTTAGTTAAGCACTGCAAGGGGAGAAAAAAAATTGTTAGATTTCCTTCTATCCCATAGAGTAGTTATATAAAAACGAACCAATTAACATAATATAATGAAATGCTTTGTCCATCAGTAGACCACAGAAAGACATTAACAATTCAGCATATATTCTCATCTTATTGATACATCAACAGAGAAAGCAAATTATCCAGAATTTCTCAATAGGATGAGGACCAAAATCCAGTAGTGAGTGAATTTGTACTCACCTGATAAAAGGGACAATAATCTGCTATGATTGAAGATCCCCCATGTAAACCAAGGCTTGCTTGATCCACCCCAGGTAGAGAGTCGAAGTACTGAGAAGGGATTTAGGAACACAAGTGAACGAGTCAAATAATGATTCAAAATATACAAATCCCAAGGGGCAGAAAATTTACAACGCTGGTTTTGATAAATTTTGTCTGTGCTTATAGGAAACTTTGGGTGCAGAATATCTTAAATAACTGTTTTAAGCCCTCACATGCATTCATAAGTGGACTTTTGTAAACACACATGACAAAGCAGCATTAAAACAAACTGTGACAAAAATGAGATAAATAATATGTAATCAAACTTTTCATGCCAATTTATCGCAATTTACCTATTAAAAAGAACAAGACGATATGCCATGTTTTGGTCTACATTTATCAAACCACAAAATATGCATCAAAACAATGATGTCTAATTTTTCCTGATCAATCCCCCTGAACAGAGCCGACCTTACCCACCACTCAGCTATGGCAACTTGCGTACCTGATATTCTGGGGGCAGTTCTTCGGGGAACACGTGGAGGTTGCAGAGTGCTACAGCAGCTCTTCCGACGTCACAGGTCAGGTCCAGAGGCTCCTGGCTCAAATCATTACAGTACGGCTTTATCGTTTCATCGCTGTCAAGAGTCAATAAAACTTGTCGTATCAAATCTACACTTTGATTTTTCTCTTCCACACAATTCAGCCTCTGGGCTGTATGTACCTTTCTTTTGATGAAATAAACCAATATCTATCTATCTATCTGAATGGATGATATACGGGGGGAGCCTTCCTCTGCTACACTAGTCTGAGATATAATCATACGAGTACTCCTCATGACTTTACATGAATAACTGTGAAACTGGCAACACCGAGTTTGATTTTCATGCTCCATTTCACACAAGCAACACAGTCAGTCCGCAGCGCGAGCGAAAACGCACGTATTTATTCAAGTCGTATGCACGGCTGAGCAGTGCTTGCATACGTAATGAGCAGATACATGGTCATGAATAAATCCGTGTAGAACGAGTATTTCTTGTCAGATTTCGACACTTTTAATATCGACTGAAAGAGAAAACATTAGCAAATATGCTCATGATCAAAATAAAACGAAAAGAAGAATATAGAATATCAAAATCTCTCTCGAAGTTCGGTATTGTATTCAAAAACATTCCTTCACGTTTGATGCCCAAAAATTAGCCTGAAATCTTTCATGCCCCTCTAAAATATGGTGAAGACTATGTCCGCTAAAGTATATAGTATCACAATAAGGGCAGGTTTTCTCATCTTCATTTCAATACGGGTCAGGAACTAGCAAAATTCAGAGGCATGTCCAGCGTCGAGTTTAAAAAGATTATCCTCGCGTTCGCACCGTAATTCCGGGTCTGTGATTGGTCGAAATCTGTCGCAAGACGCGGCGTGTCGCATTGCGTAGTATCCATTGGCTGCTGACTCAATGCTGTGAGTTCAAAAACTATGTATCAGATAAAAGTGTCATTGATATGAGTAATAGCTAAATAGTGTACAATTGAGTTGGAGGTAATTTGAAAATGACCGCCCATATTAGTTTCATGAAATCCATGATTTTTTAAAAATGTTAGGTTCCAGATTGTGATCGAATTTTCACTCTCTATACAGAACTTGAACTTTACACAGGAACCAATGATGTGTATGTGAGTGTGACCTTACAATGACCCTGAACAATGGACCTGGCTACCACCTGTTTCGAGCTCTGCTGCAAGGCACATGAATGCTTTATCACTTATTCATGTGGATTGCCCTGAGCACTGCTAGTCTGAATTCTTGACACAGGGTGAAATACATGCACATGAAAGAAGTAAGCACATGTTTCCATGTGCTTGCACACATTTACCGTTTCAGAATGAACAAAGACTAGCTGCGATAGTGGAATTCCTCATGAAGCATTCCAATCCTGGTCATTGTCCACGACCATTGTCTGGGTATCAACATCACTCTCCACGCGTGTTCATTCACTACCCCACTTCCGGTAAGAAAACATAATTTGCCTTGTTTTCAACAGGAAAATTCACAACCTTAAAAATGGTGCCCCTCTTCGTTTTTTAATTGATCATACTCGCTCACGTTTCACGATTGTGAAATCGAAGAAATTACTGAGATCTATTTTCAATACCAGTCAGGAACTAGCAAAACATCAAACTATGATCTAAAAGCTTCTTGAACACTGGCAAAATAATCGTTTACTTTGATGCTAAAATGGACTACTATATTGAGATCAAAAATAGGGAAATTAGGTATCAAATTAATGAGCATAATCAGCTCTATAACCTACCCAACCATCCTGGGTCAAACAATGCACTGCGAAAGCTATGAAAGCTGTTGTTGCGACCTCTGCAAAAACTTTCGCAAAGTATCGCGAAATCTCGTCAGTCTCAAGGGCACAAACTGCGCAAACGTGATTCTGAATAAAATTGTCGTTCGTGCCTCATTATCGCACGCGCTGCGGACTGACTGAACAGCACCTTCAATTGTTTTGACCAGGCCACACAAACTAAGATGTAGGCATACAAGAAACATTTTGTCAGTGACAGCTTTCAATGCTGCTTCCTTTGTTCCAAATTTTTGCTGGAAACTGCTGATAAGATGCCATTTCTAATGAGTCACATATGGAAAGACTGTATGTTGAAAAATGACATGAATAGATACTGTAAAACGAGGAATGTTCGCGTGCATTCTAATTTCGCGAATTTCGCGAGCGCCAAGATTCACGAAATTAAAATGCATGCAAAAGTTCTTGTCTACACTATATGCATTGAATGCCAGTGGCAGTTTGCGAAAATTTCATGCCGCAAAAAAGGCCGTCGGCTCCAATTCACAAAAAATTCATGCTGTGAATATATCATGTTTTACAGTAGATGAAAGATAGATAGACGACAGATTTATGAGTATTAAAATACTGCAAGAACATACACAATCTCTCATACAAATCAGACAAACTGTGAAATGCCCGACAGATCTTCCTACCTGGCATTTCTGAAATCCATCCAGTACTTGCAGCTCTTTTTGACAAAGTGACAGCCGAGGTTACGGCCCCAGTGCAGTGGGTCAGCACGGTCGTAATTGGCCACGTACCAACCAGTGTCCTCCATGACGGCCAGTGTCAGCCGGGAGAATATCCTCTCATGGGTGTGGGTGCCTGTCATGGCTTCATTCTGACATGGAACAAGAAGTTTATGATAGATACTAGAATGAAGATATAGCACTAATGCTGCACACTTACTGAACGGCACAGTTCGAGAGTACAACATACACAGTACAGTCTCAATCTTTTTTACTGTATGTCTCACTGTAAAACCACAAATTTTTCATGTGCATGAAACTTTTGTGAATTTTGCGAGGAGCCACGATTCGCAAAAGTAGAATGCACATGACTGTTGTTGTTTTTTTCTACACACATTGCATTGAATGCCACTGGCAATTCGCGAAAAAGGCCATCTGCTCCAATTCGTGAAAGTTTCAGGCCACAAATGTTTCTGGTTTCACAGTATCCTCTTAGGGGGTGTTGCAAGAAAGTCGAGTTGCAATTGATTGCAAATATCTATTGCAACTTTGCAATAGATAGATCGATTGCAATTTGCAATCAATCGCAAATTCCTGTTGCAAGAAGGGAGCTTGCAATTAATTGCAAGATGCAATTGATTGCAAGCTCCCTTGATGTATTTTGTATTTATATAAGCGACTGGCAAGATAAGCCTAGCCAATTTGTCCATTTTTCAATGCATTTTGCATGCATAAGATACTACATGTATACTCCATAGCTCAATGTGTTGTGTCTCTCCTGTGGTGGAGGTTTGCTGTGCGATCGTTGGCAATTCGAAACAGAGTAAGTTACAAAAATTGTCGATTTTGATCCCATTATTTACTCATTGTGTCTTGTATTTAAAAGAGCTAGTTCCTTAGACTTACTTCTTATAAGAATTTTCTTGAAAAATTGGAAAATGTGTTTCCTATAAATTAAAGAGTTGTGGCCGTCGTGAACACTCAGTGGGCACACAGTACATCAATTATAGTCCCACACATAGCTTTTTGTGTTAGCATTTTTTCTTGCATTGGCAAGCTCCTTTTTTTCTTCTTTTTTTTTTCTTTTTTCCTGCTGCCAGGGGCAGGGCTCTATGTCTATAGGCCAGCTCAAGTAAAAAAAAAGTCGATGTCAACTAGACTTTCTGAAAGTACTCTATAAAAGTGTGAAAATGATTTGAAAAGAAAGTTCATTATCCAAATCCGCTACTTTCTCAAGCAGGATTAGGAGCTATCGGTAGACTGGAGTGCTGGTGAATGCTATGGCGATGAATACAGAATAGATGCTATTCAACCGTTAGGCCTACGTTACGCCTTACACAATGTACGTAGCCTACTACAGATGTACAGTCTATACTCTAGTCTAGAACCATATACTAGATTTTTACATAGCCTAGGCCTACCCCCTTGCTTGGCCTCATTCCCCTCCTGTACATGTGGGCTAGTTATTTTGCCGTGATACTGTCCATGGACCATGTGATGCAAAAGCTTGCTGAATTTTTGAATTGATGTGTAATTTTTTTTTTTAATAGGCCTACTCGATTAGACTCTAGATGTGGTCTAGGCCTGTGCTAGGCCTAGATAACTTTATATTAGTATATAAAATAGTCTGTAGGCCTATTTGTAATTTGGGCTAGTTTCTAGACCTAGCTAGGGTAGGGGTTTAGATCTAGGTAGGGCCTGGAGGTTCTCGTAGAAGTTCTACTTTTGCAGGTCTTAAAGAAAGTTCAGAGTTGGCCCCAGGGTATATGCTCTACGATTTCACTATTTCAGTCCAACGGCTAGAACTAATCAACCGTATCAACCGTATCAGCGACCCCAACAAAGACGTGTCGTTATTGATATTGGTGTAGGCCTACAGCGCCCTGGGGTTAGTCTAAAACCTTCTTTGAGCAGGGAGGTGGAATCAAAGAGGTTGGAGAACCTCTGTGGGTGGAATAGACCTTGCTTTTTTAGGTTGTTCTGTTCTGGAATTAGGACGGATCAATTGAAATCTTGCAATTTAGTATTGACTTCCTGTATCATTAATCAATAAAAAGCTAGAATTTAAAACGAACAAGGGCCAAGTGCATCTGTTTGGGTAACTATACACAGCCCAGGGCCCCAGTCGCTGTACTTCGCACCACATCTAGTTGGGCTGCTGTTTGGGGGGGGGGGGGGGGGGGAGAAGTTGAACCATAACTGTAGCAAGTACCTACAAGTAATCAGAGTTGCAATTATAGTACCAGTACTGTAGTGTAGTGTATCAAACAGTGCCAGTAAATAAGTTTTGTAATGCAGTGTGTAAATATAGGTCTATAGTCACCAAGGCTGAAATTTCAGACCAGAAGCGTACGGATAAGATGAGCAAACTGACTGTAGGATATCCAAGCAGAAATATTTACATGTGTCAGTGCTTTTGTTGAAAACAAGTGGTTGAAGGGGTACATATGAAAGCTACCCAGGCCTAGAATTCAAGTGATTTACTTGATGGAGTCATAACTATGAGTACAACAATTCTTTATGCTCTTTTTGTTTGTGGAAAGAACAAATAGACCTTGTTAGAATGCATTCAAACAAATGGTATTTATGGACACTTTTAGATACCAGAATTTACATAGTACAATTGTACCGTACTCTGCTACTTACAAGGTGTGTGCCACCCTATACCGTAGTGTAGTTGTATGTAACCCTGTAGGCCTACCCAAGCCCCATGTCACAGTGACCTCCGGATTTGGGAGATGAGGAAACATAGTTGAGAGTGCTTGCAATAGGCAGGACACATTAGAGCCTTATGGATGTGATTTGCAATGTACATTTATACAGCACTAAAAATATTGTACGTGTCTGCATATGAATATGAGTGGGGGGTGATGGATTGATGGGCAGTCAACAGTCAACTGTGCCTATGTCGATTTGATTTGGACTGAAGAAATACATGCAGATTCTGCTTCAAGAAATTTGGCTGATGAAGATTAAAATTAGTAGAATATAAAGAGAAGAGGATGTGAAAAGACCGTAGACTTTGGTGATTATTTGACTTTAATATGCAAGGTGAATGACTGTATAGAGGGTTAATTTGTTACAGAGGGGAGGATATGAAAGTAGTTCAAAGAGTGTTCCAACATTATTGTAATATCAAGAAAAAAGTGCCTGCTTCTAAACATCAACGTCTATTTTGTTCCTACACTGTTTGGTTGTAATTTTGCAAATTCTCATTGCTCTTTTGTACTTCTGCACGATGAGACAATTTTATCTGTTCTATCAACAGGGAATGGAAGAAAAAGAGGAGAAAAACCATGTTTCTTCAAGACCGAGACTCACTCCAGCATGAGAATTCCAGCCAGTGCACGCAGACAGTAAGTGAACATTGTACATTGTACGATAATTTCTAGTTAAGAGAGAGAATGAAATGTGTAGAACCTCTCAGCTTGAAATGTTAATATATTGATTTGTTGGAATCTGTCATTATTGTTTTAGGATAAATTCTGATGTGATGTCTCATTTGAGGATACTTGTACAATGACTTCATCCTACCAAACAAGAAAATGTAAAGCATGGCATAGTAATGAGTAAAGAAGACTTCGCGGCAGTTCATAAAAGATTATAAGCAAAAATGATGCATTGAAATTTACATAACACAAAGTTACCCATAATGAAAGGAATGTTTTGTACAGCAATGGCTTATATTATGTATTGATAAAGACTTTAGACATTCAAATCTCTTTATCAAGCCCCATGACAACTGAAAATGCTCTACATATCCTGACAGTAGCATTCAGGCCTTCATGATTCAGGTACATTGTATCATTTCGGCACATGAAGTTGCATGTAATACGCAGTTTTCAGTATAATACTGATTGTTTGAAATTGCCCTCATTTTCAAATTAAAATGTTGGCACCATCATACCTTTACACAAAACACCTTTTGGATGTGCACAAAATGACTTTGTGAGTGCAATGTTTCCCTTTTTATTTCCCATTTCTTATTTCTTCAATATTTCTTGTATCATGTATAGGTATAACTTCTGTGAATCACGGGGAATGGCAGCTGAGGGCAGACAGACCAAACTTGATATCAGGAGACGGTATACACTTCAAAGGATGAGCAGCTCGCTGTCAACAATAAGGAAAAGTTCGAACACAACAAGGCAGTGATTTTTTAAACACATTTCATCAGGCTGAGGTCATCACTCTTAGAAAACAAGGGACACACGAAGCAAGCAGTGTTTCAGAGCTGCAACAAGTGCATGGGCAGTAATGATCTCGGCTGCATGACATGCATCCCAGTGTGCTAGCTACAATAATAGCACGTTGTGCTTTTCAAAGATATTGAAGAGTCCTCTGGATATTTCGCCCCTGTCACTTATTCTGTGTGAGTCATTTATCCTGCAGTACATGTATTAGCACTAATAATGGGGTAATCATCCTTTTACTGAACCAGTGTTCAAGAAGTTACATGTAACATCCAAAACCCTCTTGGCGGAAAACATATTGCAGAGCCCTGTTTTGTTCTTTTTCATGGGAAGAAATGTTCAGTCCATGATGTGAGTATGTGTATATGCAGGGAGGTGACTCACCTCCCTGGTATATGTATGTACACTGTAAAGCACCACAGTTTGAGTTTCTAGAGAGCTGGAGGACAATTATAACTTAAATATACAAGAGTAATCTGGCCATGAACATCATGTCTATGGACATGTTTTACTGTATTTTTTTCCTTACCCTGGTCCATTATACACTGTAAATACAGCTACTACTGTATTCATAATCTCCAAGGTAACAGTTCACCTGTCCTTGTTTTGTTATTCAAACCACAAAATATGGTTTGTTACTCTGAAGGCTTGTAAGTCTCAGCTATATTCCATTTCAGGCTATCAAACCTATAGAATAAGGAACATTTACTTTGTAAAATAACAAACAGTTGTAATAAAGGACATCATCGTACTCAAAACTGCCAAAGTATATTGTGAGACATTTCATGTTTCTTGGTGGTAAAAAAGTTCTTTAATAATTACTGGTTAAAATTATGATGATCTTGATCTTGTTTACAGTTGCGTAGCACCACCTGGGGGCAGATGAACCTTTGCTGTGGCAAGATGGCACTGAATTTGATTTCTCAGCAATTGAACCACTTATTTGTATTGCATTCATGGGTCTTGGGATGGTTCCCACTAGAAGGTTTGAGAAGGTAGTTACGAGATACTGTATGTAGTAAACCATATTTTCCAACAAATTGCATGGGCTGTTTCACACTAGCACACAAGATCAGTAGATACTGCTGTGGGCCAATTTGCAGATTACATAACTAATCAGTTGTACAAAGTTACATGTATACAATGAACACAATGGTGAATCTTTTTTGGTTAATATGTTGTTTCCCAATTGATATTGTAGCATAATTGAACACATTTCTAGGGCATTTGCATACATTTTTGGGCGAAAAATTAACAGTTCTGCATGTCGGAACTATTTTTCGCTGTAACATTTGGTTACCATAAACTTGATAAAGACATGTTTGTATGAGTAGATCACAGCACAAGTATACAAATGCAGATAAGTTACATGTAGATAAGCTAACTTTATGCACGGTTGTCTTGATATTCAGTACAAATGTACTGTATTAGTACCTCTATGACCATGCATGCTTAAAAGATATGCATGAGTGCATGACATTGGGGAACACACACATGAGTATTCAGCCATAGATGTGGGTTAATTTTGAGCTCAGTTGATGGTATGATCTGGGATAGATGGGGCTTATGGAATGGGAAGAGAAACTTGGTGTATTTCAGATGTGAGTGCATGATGTTATCATGAAGATGTTCATGTCATACAATATGTATGTGTTCAGTCGTGCTGAACTGCAGAAAAGACAAAGTATAGAATACAGATTTTAATGTGGAGGCTTTGACACATTTAGCAATAGGCCTACATAGGTCCTTGGAAGAGAGCATGTGAAGAAATCCTATTTATGAGGATGGCTAGAGGTAGTTGACTGAAGGGTTTCTAGCAGACTGTCAACCAGTTTGCAATTTATAAGCATGTTACAGAGAATGTTCATTTAATTTATCAGTTTTAAGTATGAATGAATCTGATTATTGATTTAAAAAAAACATAAAAACATATAGAAAAATCACAAGCAGTAATGAATTATTGAACCTAGTAATTATTCCAGTACTTTAATGTTACATATATCATAATAATATGTAACACTTTGATTTACTCACCCCTTCTCATTTTGTAGGTGTAACTATAGTGTTTCATATTATGAGGAGTGTATACTATTTAAGTACACATGTAATTGGCTCTTCTGTACTCAGCAACGTGTGCATTCTCATTAACTGCCTTTTCATGCTTGTACAACTGTATACAGCTGTAGTATGCTTTTATTTTGCACATTTGTCTGTACCATCATTCATTCTATGAACATTTCTTTCAATATGAGAGCAACAAGAAAAGAGGTACAATGTAGGGGTCCTACATATCCGTGAAAGTGCACACTGTCTTGTTCAGAGAGACAGTGTGTCTTGTGTCTCCATCATGTCTTGTCATCAATTGCCCAGCATCATCTGATATGGGGCAAATGGGGGGGGGGGGGGGTGGTTGAGGAGCAAGCTTAATTTGTGATACTGTACACGCCATACATTTAGCAAGTATTTATCAAGACTGAGACAATTGTGCTAAGTAGTTAAATTCATGTTTGTGGGGAACAAAGTACTGAATGTAGAAATATATGTTTGCAGATGCACCCTAATGTCATTGTCAGAGTTGATATTTTTGTGTGTCTTCAAATTCATGGATACATGTAGCAGCTGTCTTGGGAAATTCATGAAGATATATACCTTGCAGAATATTGAGCATATATAGTAGGTTAATTTTGGTGTGGTATGGCATTTATCATGTAATTCATCATATTCAAACAAAATATATGATTTTAGTAATACTGTTGACACTTTGAGTACAGCTATAGTTGTGAATGATTTTCATTTAGAACGAGTTTCACATTTTAAATTCCTTGGAAATATGGTTGACGACAAACTTTCCTGGAAGTTACATATTGATTATATATCCAACACAATCTCACATAATATAGGTGTTATAAATAGAATGAAATTGTTTATCCCACAAAAGTCATTACTTATGTTATATTCGTCATTGATATTGCCTTATCTTAATTATGGTGTTTTAGTTTGGGGCAACACTCACCAGAACCTACTGGATAGAGTGTTCCTTCTACAAAAGAAAGCTCTCCGTGTCATCAGTTATCCTTTCATACCCTCCCACTCAAATATGGTATTTGCCGCTAATAAGCTGCAAAAAAATAAAGATTTGTATTTATTCAATTTGGGACAATCTATGTATACGTACAGCAACAACCCACTCCCCTCCATTTTCGATTCTATGTTTCAAAGAAATCAATCATTCCATGACTATCCCACTCGACGTTCCAATGAATTTCATTTACCTCTTTTACGAACAATTCTTGCTAAGAACACAGTTATTTATATTGGCCCAACTCATTGGAATTTTCTGAATAATGACATAAAAATGCACCCTCTATATTTTCATTTAAAAGGAGATTAAAGTCTTTTTTATTGCAATTTTATGTTCCTACAGATTTGATCAGCCTGTTCGCTCATTTTAATTTCTTTTTGAAGAATTTTGATTACCAATGATATACTGTCACATATTTTCTCGTCCCTGTTGTCCTGAGACACTTACTGAGTAGATTCCATTCTACTTGTATCACTTCCGCATCTATTTCTCTCTATTTTTCCATATTTCTGTATCCTTTCCACGCATCCCATTATTCTTTCGATATAGCTCTGTCCAGGATCGCTGGATCTGTTTTGCATTTCTGTCCGTTGTATTGTCTTCCTATTATGTCAGTCTTGTCTCGTTCTGTCTTGTATTTTAGTCCCCCTTCATAAGTTTTGTCGTCCATGTCTTGTTTAATGTTCATTCGCCTGTGTATGTGTGTCTGTCTGTTACTCTGTCTTCCTATTGGACTTCCAGACTTTTTTATATGACTTTATTCCCAATCTTTTTTCCTCTTTTTGCATCAGTTCATTTTATATTGACATTCTGTACCTGAGGGGCCCACATTCTACAAGCATTGCCTTTTATGGGTCCCTCCATTTTTCGATATTTTGTGTAATGTTCAGTATCACTTCAGTCAATTTTCTTTGTAACGCATTTGTTACCCCAAGGTTCCACAATTATGTTTTCTCAATTTACTTTGTTTTGATTATATGTAACCTTATTCTTTGTTACCAAAGGAAGTGAAATGTTTATGTTCTTTTCGAAAAATGAAATAAAGTTTGAATTGAATTGAATTCATACTTTACATCATTAGAAAATGTCATTCTAGTGCTTACAGTTGCTGAAATAAATACTTGAAGTGCACCTTTGAAGTACTATCCCAACATGCGTCACAATTTCTTCTGAATTTCCTGAAAACTGCTGGTGAATTTAAATCTGCATTTTTAAACTTGATTTTAGGGTCAAAATGCACTGTTTCCATGACAACAGAATTTCAACTGTACTCGAGTCTATCACAAATTTGCACTGACCTTGCTATGTGCGTTTGTGTGTGTCTGTCTGTGTGTATACATATGTGTAGTACCTCGTGAGTACCTGGTGAATTTGACTGCTTCACAATTGTGGAAGTAGTTTACTCCACAAGATTTGAAGAAAATATGCAGTAACCATGGCAACACGTCACGTACAAACACAAAGAGTGTCTTGCAGAACTACACCTTTGGATCATTACAGGCCCTACATACTGAATTTGAAATAAATAAAGTAAGAGTTCGTTCCACAATGTTTTGGGTAGTTACCATGGCAACGCTTTCCCGGACAGACACACAAAAACATTTCTATACCTCAATGTCATTATGTACACCAAATTTGAGTTCATTTGCTTCAAAATAGTGCAAGAAGTTCAAATCTTAAGATTTTAAAGAAAATATGTTGTTACCATGGCAACGCCTTGTCAGATACAAACACAATCAAGTGTGTCTTGCATAATGGCACCTATAGATCATTGTACATACCAAATTTGAAACGAATTGCTTAAATACTATGAAAGTAGTTCACTCCACAAGGTTTTCAGAAAATTTTGGTTACCATGGCAATGCTTTCTCTGACAAACACACACAAAAAAAAGAATGCCTTGCACGTCTACACCTCAATGTCATCATGAACACCCGATTTTAGTTCCACTGCCTTAAAACTCAAAATAGTTTCACCCCACATGATTTACAAAGAAAAAATTGCCGTTACCATGGCAACGCCCTGTCAGGTACAAACACACAAAGTGTGTCCTGCATAACTACACTTATAGATTATTATTTACATACCAAATTCGAAACAAATCACTTAAGTACTGTGAAAGTAGTTCACTCCACATAGTTTTTGGAAATTTGTGGTTACCATGGCAACGCTTTCCGCGACAAGCACAAAAAACATGTCTTGCACATCTACACCCCAATGTCATTATGTACATCAAATTTGAGTTCAATTGCCTCAAAATTGTGGAAGAAGTTCACTCCACACGATTTTCAAGAAAATATGCTGTTACCATGGCAACGCCTTGTCGGGTACAAACACAAAATGTTTCTTACATAACTACACCTAAAGATCATTGTACACATGAAATTTGAAATGGATTACTCAAATACTGTGGCAGTAGTCTACTCCACAAGGTTTTTGGAAAATTGTGGTTACCATGGCAACGCTTTGTCTGATAAAGACAAAAAAAAAGTCTTGCACATCTTCACTTCAATGTCATCATGTAACCCAAGTTTCATCAAAATTGCTTCAAAACTGTAGATGGAGTTCGCGACGCAAGATTTGCAACGGACTGCCCGACCGACCACATGCTGATTCATCATACTAGTATACTGAGTAACCCCTTATACATTTTGTGTATGTAAAAAAAAAAGTATCTTACACAATCATACATTACATAAAAATGCCATTTATACGGAATATTTTCTTCTTTTTTCTTACAAGAAATGAACAAATTTGGAGATTTGTCCCCCAGCATCTATATAAGCAGCCGCAATTATGACATTTGCAATCGATTGCAAAATTTGCAACTACCCCTGAATCTATTGCAAAGTTGCAATTGATTAGCAATTGATCGCAGAGATGCAATTGATTTGCAATCAATTGCATCTTTCTTGCAACAGAATTGATTGCAACTTGCAATTGATTGCAAATTTGCAATGGATTTCAGGATTTGCAATAGATTTTGGGGATTTGCAATCAATTGCAACTTTCTTGCAACGCCCCCTTAGTGACACAACGTTACCTTTATAGTGAATTGTACAAAGAACATTTGCACAACAAACTATTGAATTCTTCTCAACTTGATTATTAATTACGGGTAAAACTTGGGTAGCATCACTGCTCTTGCCTTTGCAGCAAGTCATAACCTTTTATTCACTGATATGCATTACAAACATACTGTTAGTCTGGCAAGATAATCATTCAAATCAAATCAAACAACATTTTGCTGTGCTTTATGACATAATCAACTGCAACTACTATAACAGTCTATCAATCTCATGCCCACAAAGGGTACTGCAAAACCACAAACACTCGCAGCATGAAACTTTTGCGAATTGGAGACAACATCCCTTTTTTGCGTCATAAAAACTTTTGCAAATTGGTGACTGGCATGCAATACATTAGACAAAAGCCTTCGCATGCATTTTACCTTAAATTGCAAATGTTGGCTCCTCACAAAATTTTGCGAAAAATTTCACGCACGCAAAAATGTTTGGTTTCACAGTAACCACCAATACTCACGGCCAGCAGGCGCTTTTCAAAATGGGTGATCTCTGTTCCAGTCCCGCCATGGTTTTCCACCTCCACACCTTCCAGTGTTGGGCAGTTAAAGTGGGCTCTAGCTTCCTCCTGCAGTCATAACAAGGTAATCTAGATATTTACTGCCTGACTGTCAGGTGTTCTAACGATTATTCAAGAAAGTGAGAACTGCTCACTGATAGCCTGCAAAAAATGCTTCCATCAAAAATGGATTGATGTACACATATGTATGTAAGTGTATCATTGATCTGTTCTCATATATCCTTTGTCATTGTATTGCAATTTGTTTGTCATGTTTTTATAAAAAAAATCAGCAGCAGCAGCAGCAACAACAATGACAATGACGATGATGATGAATGATGAAGATGATAATGATAATGATGATAATGATAATGATACTACTACTACTACTACTACTACTACTACTACTACTAATAATAATAATAATAACAATAATAACAATCATTATTATCTATCATTATTAGTATTATAATTATTATTATTATTATTATTATTATTGTCATTATTATTATTATTATTATTATTATTATTATTATTATTATTATCACATACATTTATTTGATAATAAACAGATTCTTGTTGCAAAGGTACAACTGATGGTTATGATGCAATTCTTGTTCAATGCTTGCAAGAGGAGATCAATTTATTACATGGCATGCTTTCAATTTGCTCCTGTTAAACCTCTTGTTACTATGGACATAATGTAGGCAAATCATCATGAAACAATTGTGGTGATACAAAGTGGTATCACTTCATTTCCAGAAGTGTGTAGATACTGTTGGAAGTTAAAATCTGACTGCTGCGCATGAATATATTGTTTGAACATCAGTGCAGAGACCATTTCCTTGCCAGTAGTATTCTGTTGCATTTTAGATGGTCTATGAAATCTCACAATTTCAGTGGCTTAACTATAGAGTGGAAAGTCACATTCTAGTTCTTGAGTATTGCACTTCACACTCAATCCCAGCTGTAATAAGAAAACTTCAGCCATCACTGAACTGAATTGAATTGATTAAACTGAATTTATTTGTTCAGCATAGAATACATAAAAAATGACAGTGATAAACATTCATGACAAAGTACAAAGTATTGACGGTTACTGTAGTATATATGATATGTGATAAGCTGAAGGGAAACAGCCAACGAAATCAAAATGTGTGTGTGTGTGTGTGTGTGTGTGTGTATGTGTGTGTGTGCTTTCTTTTTAAATAAATTGGACAACACTCATCAGTGTGGGTAGGACATTATGGGTAAAGTTAATATACCAGCCAATACAGTATGTTCTTTCACATGCATTACCACTAGCTGATTATTCATTCCAAGAGTAATCACAATGAATGAAGCACATAATAAATTTAAAATGCTACCTACATTTCAGAGAGAAATGGAAAACAAAAACCATCATTTGTTTAGTTTACGACACTGATAATCTTACCACAACTTTTCTAGTGACAATCATGTTGACTGTGTGTTCCATCTGGCCAGTGCGCACATCCCAGTCTGTCCTCGTCACAGGACGAATTACATCCTCACTCCACTGGTACAGCCCCATCCTGATGGAATACAAGCAGAACATACCATATCCTACATAAGTTTGGCATAGTAACAGCTGGAAAAAGTTCCATCCTTTCAAGATTATTTGCTTCTTCTTGTGCATATATTCTCCATTCACGAAAGCTTTGTATACCCTGGTGTCATCCTGAATGGGGTAAAAGGAGCAAACTATTCAAAGTGGAAACAGCTAGTTCTGATGTTTAACATCTTTTATGACCTAGGGATCTCTAGCGATGTAATCCTCTACTCACTGAGAGAACTGGTAAACATATTTTATGTGGCTTTTTTTGTGACTTTTCAAATAATATACAAATTGGTTGAGCATTTATGAAGATTGGATCAGACAGTAGGTTGATACATGGATAATGAGGCAAAGTTGCCACTTTCACACACCTCACACCCCCTCCCACTCCTGCACACACATACACACACACACACATACACATACACACACACACACACACACACACATA
Source organism: Diadema antillarum (assembly GCF_040938485.1). NCBI lineage: Eukaryota > Metazoa > Echinodermata > Echinoidea > Diadematoida > Diadematidae > Diadema > Diadema antillarum. The sequence continues at coordinate 1,020,729 of NW_027271038.1, forward strand.
CAGGTATGCGAAGAGTGGCTCCAAAATTATTCACACGCTATTTAGGTGCAATATTGTCACTCTGTGGCAATCCACTCTCAAATAGGTCAAGAGAGCACACTTACGTTGCATTGAATTCTGGTAACCCTGATGCCAGCCGTGGGGTCAAAGGCTGTCCATTACTGTCCCTGTAGAAAGCATAGAGGGCAGCAGAGAACCCCTATGTACAGGAAAATGATCATGAATAAAATGGAATTTCAAATGAACCACTTTATTAATTTTTCAGTGCACTATCAAATCTTTAATTTTGTTGCCTGTGTTCAACAGATGATTTGTCAAATATAAGTGATATTCATTAAAACAAGAACTGATGCTTGAACCTTAATGACTACTAAGGCTTGATCTGAAGATCAATGTTGTATTTTCTTTTGCCAGAAAAATCTGGTTTCTAGTCTTGCTTTGATGGATTGTCCTGAATAAGGATTCAACATAAATCTAGAATGAGTGAAAACTAGATTGAACTATATTACCTACATTACACATTTTGATCATCGCGTTTATTCTGTAAACATAAACATAACATTATTATACTTAATAACGGACACAGTAATTTCAACACAATGGCTTAAAGCAACATATTCTGGACATAATGTGTACATGTTGAACATCTATTAATGACTCTCTTCATAACAATTAATATATTAAGTCTATAGACTTTATCTGCTAGTACTTCATGTATATTGGCCTATCACTATCACAGGAACCTTAACCCGTTGAAGACAAGTCCCAAGTATACTCGGGCAGGTGTCTATGGGAAATGCGTGTTGCAGCAAAATTAGTTTGTCCTCAACGGGTTAAAATGAAGCACTTTTACTCCATGGCAAATTTTGAGGATTGATACCAAGTGATCACGGAACCAATGTCTTTCAGCACAACAGTTGATTTCTATTTATTCTTCCCATAGCACTGAATCCCAGGCAGTGGAAAAATCATTGGCAAATGCAAGGTGAACTGCAACAAGAAAGGAATGCTGTATTGCCTCCTGTAACACAAATGTACCGTATATCATCTCAAGGACTGGAAATACTTAAATTTTCTCTTCAAATGGGGTAATTCTCATTTCTCATTACCCACGCCGATGAAAATCGGCAGGGGGTTATGTAAAGGGTTCCATATGTTTGTTTGTTTGTTTGTGTACAAAATAAGAGAACGGCTGAACGGATTTGCACTAAATGTTCAGGGAATGTTTGGATAATGACAGGAAAGAATCGATTAGATTTTGGTGATAATCAGTTGACCCCTGCAAATTCTGTGTGACCTTGTAGTTTTGACCCCATAGTATAGTATGATGAAGTGACCACTCCGAACATTTTCCCGTTTCTTACTTCGCACATTTTCTGCTACCATACGAAACAAAGAGTATAGAAGTGCACGCAGTGCACTATGCATGCGTGCGCTTCTACGCTCTTTGATATGAAAACAGAACTCCCAGACGACGGACTTCACTGCTCAAATGTTCGTAAGAATTCCAAAATTTATGTTTATTTGAGGGACTAGTCCTTCTGAATTTGTGAAAATTCTGTGAAAGTTTGCCTTCCGTCGTCACAAAATGGCCCGTATTTGGTGATTTTTAATATTAATATTGATTCTTTTTTTCGTTGGAGGAATATTCCTCAAAAACGGAAAAATTTTGCTCGGTCCCAGTCACATGCAGTGCGTATGCTTCCGTTTCGTAGTGCACTATCTCACTGGGCGAAATTTGGACACAGCACCATATATGTAAAGATCACCGCTTCACACTCTTTTTCATTGTAGAGTGTTTTGGTGGAAGTGACATAAGAAATTCTACGTGACCTTTTAGTTTTAACCCCATAGTCTAGTATTGCAACTACTCTGTAGCGCCGCTAAGGTGTTGGTCTGCCACCTTTGACAGCCCCTCTAGTTTATGATTGTGTCTTTCAATCATAAATTCAACTACTTGAAGAATTGTCTTGCAAGTCATAATTCACAAAATATGTGAAATATATGAAGTATACACATAGACTCCAAACAGTGAGAGAGAACACATGTATTAATAAGCCTTTGAAGATTTTGCAATATTTAACACGTTTCCCATCGACACCTGCCTTATACTCAGGACTAGTCTTCATTGGGTTAAGAGGCTTTGAGTTCAAGTTGTGATGGTATAGTGCTGTTAGGAGAGATGCTCATTGATATCTTATATCTCACCCTCAGTCACTCTTACCAGAGCATGAATGATCTCATGCTGGATGGTGGTCAGCAGTGTGTAGGTCTTGGACAGGCCTGTGGCCAGATGGTGTGGACATAGATTGACATATCCCGCTATCGGTCTGCAGTCAGGGAGAACACAAGATATACAATGCAAAGTACATGTACGCCCTCGCTGTGGATGAGACCACAGTTTCTTATACTTGTAAATAAGGCTTGTTCTTCAAACAGCTGAATACATAACAGCAAAACAACATCCATCTGAGCTTGTGTCACATCATTTCTACATGCAGTAAAAACTGAACTTTAGAAGCGCAAGCGTGTGACAATGGTATCTTTGAGATGATGCATATATGTCTATCTGCATATCTGTGAGCGATATCAGGAAGTTTGATACCAAGTATACTGTAAATGTCATATATTTTATGAATATGGAAAAAATATGTATCTCCCTTCATATACTGTAAAACATGATATATTCGCGGCATGAATTTATTGCGAATTGGAGCCGACGGCCTTTTTTGCGGCATGAAATTTTCGCTAACTGCCACTGGCATTCAATGCATATAGTGTAGACAATAACTTTCGCGTGCATTTTAATTTTGCGAATCTTCGCGCTCGCGAAATTCGCGAAATTAAAATGCATGCGAACATTCCTCGTTTTACAGTAATGCACAATATCTCAGTTTTGTTTCAATTTTTTTTTTTTTGCCTGCATTCTTGTTTTCAGTCAGCCTAGAGAATGAGTACTTGACAGGCTACTATTAAGATCCAAGGGTGATCAAAGGGGCAACTTACCGATCCATGACGGCTTCTAACTGGCAGTACGATGCATGAGCACTCATGTCAGCGCCATCGCAGTCGTAGTCTGCTGCACTGACGTAGAGAATGAAGTCAGTGTCTCGGCTGCCTTCACCAGGTGTCGTGTCATTTCCCATTGGCCCACAGACGGACAAGTCTTCATTACATGCATAGCAAGTCTGACGAAAGGTTGTAGACAGGAGCAGAACAGATTACTCATTTTAAATCTTTCTTCATTTCACTACAGAAACACAATGCTTCACAGAGCCCCTCTTTGGTGGTCATTGTGATTATCTACACATTTTATTTCTCTCTTTTTTACATAATACCACAACTGACCAATCTATCATATAAATTCCTTTCTGTATTTCATTTATGAAAACACCTGTTTTCTGTGCAAATAAGAAAGGTATGAAGAGCTTTCCTAAAAAAATATTGAAAATGCACAAACAAACCCACCATAAACACACACTGTCATTTCTTCTTCAATAATGTTTTCACTGAATACCACTTTGCATGCTGCTCTACAAACACTGATCACTAAAAGGCATGTGAGACATGACTAAGTCCTTACTTGTAAATGGTGCTTGGGTATCATCACAGGGCCACACATGGTCTGGTCTCTGCAACCACCAATACAGTATTCATGGCCATCTGGCCTCTTGACATAATGCTCACCAACGCACTGCCTGTGGTACAAACATGTGAAAATACTTGGCGCTTTGTCAATCTCTGAACTTGCAACACATTGTACCACACAGAGAGTTTAAAGGACCGATGTAATGCAAATTCAAGTTGACTTGTGTTGATCTTGTGTTGATCATCACTTACATTGTATGAGCAAAAAAAAAAAAAATTTAATAAATAAATAAAAAATAAATAAATAAATGTGCCCCATTTATTCTATAATAACTTTTATGTTACCCGGTATTTTATTTTCGATTACTTGGCTATGCCAACAAAAATCTTCAGAATCAAGATTCCATTCCCACTGTCAATCAATGCTACATTACTAATTTGATTAACAAAAGACACTGGAATGCACCTTCCCTAAACTGTAAAGCAAACCGTAACAGTGTCATTTGTTCATAATATTAGGGGTATGGAAACATGCAAGTTACACTCACTTCAGGGGAAGTGCATTCCATTGTCTTTTGTTAGTCAAATTAGTAATGTAGTGCTCAGCAATTGACAGATAATGTCATTGACAGAATCTTATGTTGTTTGATTTTTTTTTTTCTTGTAGCCATGTCCAATAATCTAATAGTATATAAATCATTATAAAATACACAGGGCTGGGGGCATATTTACATTATTTTTGGCACATAAGTGATGATGATCACTCAGGGTTATGTAGATCAACACAAGTCAACTTGCATTTGCATGGCATACACTACAGTAGTAAGTCCTTTAACCTTCTTGTGTGGCAACATGTACATACATTGCAAGTTTCAATGGAGTTTTGACATGGTTGTTGCTTAGCAACTTGCACTGAAATACCACAACACAATTTTCCCCAGCAAGTATAAATGGCCCTGGTGACACCATACATCATGTATGGGAAGTCTGAGACTTTCAATACACCATACTGGTTGGTTTGGTACAGTGTAACTTGTGATATCTGATCTCACACCAAGCAGGAAATGATATTACCAGCTTACAGGATGCGTGGTATTTGTAATGTCACGTGTGCAAAAATCACACATACACATGTCTTGAAGTGTCATAGCCCTCTGCCTCCACGGACTATTAATATTTTGAAATGGAATTGCCATTATTGACTTCACAAGCATCACGGATACAGCCTGGATTGTACAGACATATGACTGAGCAACAGACTGTTTAACAATATGAGATATAACTGAGTAGAATAGCTTAATGATAGTTGGCTACTCAGTGCAAGTAGTCTCTAACCCTTTTAATAGCAACTGAAGATTTCATACAAAATGGCTTATTGTTCCATGGAAGGTATAGCAATATTGCTCTCATTTCGACAACTTTCTAAATCATGAAAGATAGATCACTGCATGTTTATTTTGTCTACTATAAGTTATGTTTATTTGAAAGCCTATTAAGACTTTACCTAGAGACTTGTATGTCACAACTTTTGTTGATATTTGACCTCCCTTAAATTACATAATTACATAATTATTCTACATGAATAAAATAAAATTGTAAAGAATAAAACTATAAAAAAGTGGACGGGCTGTTTTGGGTATTTAGGGAGTAATCTGACGGGTGGTTTCAGGGGGTTCAGTTACTAATGGGTTAAACAGCCGACACTACATCTGTGTGATTCCCCAAAGTTCTACAAAACCCAAGGGTTTGGTGGTTGTTTTTTTTTTTTCCATCTGATATCAAGGCAGCATTATCAATGTATCAAAAGCAACGTCTGGTGTGACCCATGTTTTATGCCGTAAGAGAAAAAAAATAGCTACTGTATTCAGAGTTTTTGGCAAACTTAGATACTGACAGGAATGTTTAAAAAAGCCTTAGTTCATTGCAGGAATGTAATAAGATGACATAAGTGCCCACATGTTTTTGGCTCTTAAATAATCTAGTTTCGTTAGTGAATAAGCAATTCATCACTAGAATCTTACTAACAAACGAGAAAAGTAATAATTTTGATATGCAGCATTAATGAGCTTGCTGTTGAAGACGTCCAGATGATTTTCAGACTTTTCCTTTTTAGAACATCTATAAATTGGTTATACTGGGTACAGAGTTTCAGAATTTATAGTGATTTGGATGAGGAATAAGAATGTTTTCAAAATTCATAACAAATCACAATGAACAAGGACAATGATGATGTAGCAGCGTCACAAAAGAATGCATGATTAGGTGCTCAAGGAAGCTGAACAAAAGAGGAAGGTATGCACAAATTCTATACAGCTATTACAGGTAAGCTTTTGTTTTAAAAGTAAGTGGTATTGTAATGAAATTACATTGCTACAACATTTCTGGAATATGTGAGCCTCCTGTGTCATAATCCTTGTTCAGTGTATTACATTTGTTTTTGTTTTTTATTGGTTTATCTGCTCAAGGACCTCAATAAATTCCACAAATCTATAAATGGCACTATCAATTTAGTTACTATACTATGTGCAACTATATTAAAAAAAATCATCTGGAATGCCCCTTTAGACATACCCAAATCTATTTGCAGGCACATCACATGCATATAGCATTGGACATCAACATTTAAGTATTTTAAAAATACAATGTATACATGTGTATTTGTACAACATGTATTTCAAACAAACGATTACTGTAATTTGTAACATCAAACAAGAGATTTGTCAGAAATGACGGCTAGGATTATGATTCTGCACACATTTAATTACTTAAAGTGTACCAATACCCTGGAAATCAAATTTGTGTACACCTAGAATACACAAAAACAGCCATAATTCACCTGTGATAGCCCCTGAAAGTACAATGTATACAAATTCTGATAAATTTATCAAATCATATCTCTATAACAATTTGGCACTTGTGCTCTGCACATTTGAGTTCTGCTCTGCAAGTGCCAGTACTGACATGCGTGCATTCTAGGAATATGCATACGTTTTTAAGAATAATATCGAAATTACATGTCAATCGGTTACTGAGGTATCCATCGAAGTATATGCCCACGTTGCATATAGAAACTATCGTTCAGGACGAATTTGGGGGGGGGGGGGGAATTGACAGCCTGATCGTTCAATTAACTAGTCTATTTCGAGCCATTTTTGTTTTTGTATGTACTCTTTAAAATTTTCATTTAAACCCCAATAAGTAAAAATCGGAGTGACAAAAAAATCTAACATTTTGCAGAGGATGTCTCAAATACATTCTACAAATATAGCAAACATGATTACTACTCAGGGTACTGGTACACTTTAAGATGCTACTCTATGATCCAATGTAAATATCAAGATTCCAATAACACAAGTTAAGGCGCTGAATAATGTGACTTTTTTTTCCTTTTTTTTTTAAACCACAAAAATGTACCTGAGTGTAGTGCACTGCTAAATACAGGTACTGGTACTGCAAATGTAATAGTGGATTGGAAATGCATTAATTTCTACTCTGTGTATCAGAAAGTAATAGACATCTGCCAAGCAGTGGGAAATGAAACCTTTTGCTTGTGTTTCAACTGTGTGTCTGTGTATTTCTTTGTTTTGTTTTGTTTCTTTAGACACATGCCATTGATCTGCACCATACAAGTAGCTGTAATGGATCAACTTACCTGTTAAGAAGGACAGTTGAAGGGCTCTGCTTCACACTGAGTAATCCTGATAAGAATTCAACAGCTTTAGGAAGGAGTGTCTGAAATTCAAAGAAATCATATGACATATATGGCATAATATTCTATTGAAGACTACTAAACATATATGAAGATGTTGCATCATACAAAAATTGAAATCAGTCAACTCAATAACATCCAAACTTTCACAGAGATCTAAATTCTATACTCATGAAAGTACATGTACAATCTATGTAATCATACAGCATTATATTTGCAGGTGTCACTTTTCTTAACCTTTTGACCAAAGAAAAGATTCTCTTAAGAGAAGTTACATGCAGTAATTGTCATCAACATGAACAACACCATGATTTCTGGCATTAGGTCCTTGGATTTACATCATGCTACAATTGTATAAACTGCCATTATACAGTATATCATGTGATTATTTTCTTCTACAAAAGTTGCTGGCATGCACACAAATAATCTGGGCAAAATGCAATGATAAACAACAATTAATTCTTTTGCAATGACTACTGTTGTAAATTGTACAATGAGAGGGTTTCTATCTTAGTAAATGAGGAACTTGAATTTAATATAAATTTGTAAAAACCAAAATGAGAGAGTGGCAGAAGTACAAATGAAAAAGCCAACACATTTAGGATTTTAATTAGCAGCGAGTCCTCTGGTATCCCATGGTGTTGCCAAAACAATCAATTTGGTCATGATGCCACATTATCATAATTGGATTGGTATTTAAAGGAATAAATTCTTTTTGTAACTGATTATATGACATGTGTCTACATGTACAGTATCTTCAGCTCTTCCATGAGAAGAATACCATGCATCTTCAAGGAAACTTTAAAATTAGTGAAATTTCTGTACGGTAAACAAATGAGAAGTACTTAGCATGTGAAGTCATCTGCACTTGACATAGTCCTATTTTGAGGTGTCTACTGTACACTTCATCATTTTTGATAAGTCATTATGAATGACTTAAAACAAAATGGATTCTACTTTCTTTACATTTTTAAAAATTCCTATCATCATTTTACTGCTCATTACATGTATCTTAAGGTGTCTACACTGCATCATTTTGATGACTCATCTTGAATGACTTTAAAAATCATTCCAACTCTCTGAATTTTTAAGATTCTGCGCAAACTTCTCACTGACTGTTGTTCCTGTATCACCATTTACATTCATGACGAAAAAAACTTTTATCTTGACCTGAAAACACAGGCAACTTATATCAGTCCATCAAACTGCAATGGAGAAATGGCAGGGGTTGGAAGTTGAATGTACTGTAAAATGAGGAATGTTCACGTGCATTTTAATTTTGTGAATTTCGCAAGAGCCAAGATTCACGAAATTTAAATGCACATGAAAGTCCTTGTCTACACTATGCACAATGAATGTTAGAGGCAAATTTCATGCCGCAAACAAGGCCATCGGCTCCAATTCGTGAAAATTTCAAGCCACAAAATTATTGTGTTTTACGATACAAGGCTGGTACCCTAACCTAGGGAGGCTTGTCCTGAAAGTTGCTTCATGAAAAAGAAACTGAGACAAGCTCTGACATGATAGAGATCTAGAGTAATGACCTTCTCAATGAACAGTGGGGGTCTTTGAATCCCACATATACATTTGGAGAAAAAAAAAATGCAAATATCTTAAGCCAAGGTGATTTTAAAATATTCCTGCCTTGCACTTCTGTACTGATAACAATGATATCACAGGGACACTGATGAGAATAATAAGAAGTAACTGCAAAAAAAAAAAATGTGTTTTTACCATGGCAACATTCTTTCCACTATTTTTCAAAACAAGACATCATGCACAACTACACTTTATCATGACTGCATGTGCCAATTTCTACTTAAAATTGCCCAAAAACTGCAGGAACAGTTTGATCCATATGAGTTTGTACAATTGAATTAAAGAATGTTATGCCACACATTTCTTCACATTTACAAAAAAAAAAAATGGTGTCTTTAAAATACTGTCTATGTACACATGTACATGTAACTGCACATAACAGCAATCACATGTTAAATCCCTATTCAATTGCTCAAAACAGAGTATTCTGATCCACAAGGTTTATATAATTTGTATGCACAGTATTGTTGCCATGGCAACACATTACTTGACACTCAAGGTGTCTTGCATACATGTACAACATATTGTAGCAATCACATATTGATCAGCATTTTGTATGACTTGTATTTAAACGATGCTGTTGCCATGGCCACACATTGACACCCACAGCTTCACATTTCATTGATCACATGTTCCAATTATCGAAAGTGAATTGTTTTAAATCCGAGAGAATGTACTGTACATGTAGTTCGATCCACTACATTTTCTTATGATTTCTGTGAAACTTTGCCATTACCATGTAAAGCATTACCCAATACTGACAACAACAAAAATGTTGTCTTGCACATCTACCTACAGTATAACAGCCATCACATGTGCCAAATCTTATATTAATTGGTCAAAAATTGAGTGAGTAGTTTCATCCACAAGATTTTGCAATGAACCGATTGACAGTTTAACGACTGCCCGCACACCAAACCTCAGAGTGATTTTGTATGTTGTACCCTTAACCCTATAAAGCCCAAGCTATTTTGACCCCTTCCAGGCCCAAGGGGGGCACATTGTGCCCCCCCCCCACTATATAACTTCTTTTTATGTATGATGTACGACCATCATATTTGGCACATGGGTAGAGCAACTCATACTCTACATGACCCGATATTTAGAATTTCTCAAGGTCATCCACTGAGGGCGCTATTTACCAAAATATACAGAAATACATAGGAAATATGTTAAAATCATGTTTTTTTTCTTTTTATTTCTTTATCCCAAGTATGTTTCTATTTCATATCAATCATTTTCATATTTACCACGAAGGAAAAGCAAGTCAACCTTCACTATTTGTTATGGTTGAAATTTCTCAAGGTCAACATGTGAGGCGCTATTCATTACAATATAAAGAAATATATAAAACCTATGATGTATTGCTTGGAATAGGTACATTAGTATCACATTTCATATTTCCAAAATATTGAAATTTTGAGTTTTTGCAGATTGATGATATGATAAACAAATGACATTACAGGCAAAGCTTGTGTGAAAATAACACAAAATAAAAGGGTAGTCTTTGAAAAATGCTGTATTTTCGATTATTTCTATTATATCTATTGTTTGATGCCTATGTCATATAAAAATAAAGGAAATAATAAGAAGAGCATTTCAGGGTAATTCACAACCATAATTACTTCACATTTTGGTCCTTCAGCACATTACAGCCAAGAAAACCCCCATTTCATCCTTTATTATACTATTAACTGAAATTGGAACAGAAAATCATGCAAAATCTGACAAACATGGTTGTCAGTTTATGGTTGCCATGGCAACCAGAAATATTGGACATAGCAAAATTATATATCAAAATGTTCGCAATAAGATTCTAGGAAAAGTCATCAAATTTGGTTGGAATTGAGTAAAGATTGTAGGAGTGGCAAATGAAAATATGGTAGGGGGGCACAATGTGCCCCCTACCCCCTTGGGCTTTATAGGGTTAAACACTATGGGTGTGTATGTGTGTGTGTTGGGGGGGGGGGATATAAAAAACCCAGCAGAGAGTGCACAGGGTGATAACATTAATACAAGGCCAAAGGGTCTCCACGTTTTTGTCTACCTCCCCCTTATTCCCTGTCTGCTTTCTCTTTGTCTTTCCTTCTGCTACATAAAACTGACAAATGTACCTGGTACTCTTCTTCTCTGTAGATAATTAACACAGTAACACTATATCACCTGGCCCACTTGTGGCACTTTCTTCTGCTATTGTAAGACCTCTCCAGTACAATTGTAATTTGCACTTGTGGGGAAAGCAGTTTGCACGTCTCTCTTTTTCCTTGTTCAAGCTTCAAGGCAACTTTTCTTCTGTTCTATGAGCATCTTGGGAGGACTTCAAGTTTAAGCTTGATATTAATTGGGAATTCTCCTGCATATTTTGTTCACAAGTTCTAATATTAATGGAGTCAAAAGGGGCCTGGGCTTTCGATCCTAGCAGAATCTTCATCAGAGGCAAAATTATCATTTCATTTGACCAGGTCATGAATTTTGCCTGTGACAAAGATTCTGCTAGGATCCGAAAGCTTAGGCCCCTTTTAACTCCATTTTACTCCATTGGATCGCCACTATTGGATAAGTAGTTTTTAGCAGCTTTTTTTTTTGTTGCTACACTAAGTTCTAATATTCATAAAATCACATTTATAATTTCTTCACAAAGCAGCCTGCTCTGATTAACATTAAAATGTTGTATCCCTTTTTACTATGAAAAAAAAGTAAATCAAATTTAACAAATTGAATTAACACAGTATGCAAATTAAAACCTTTCCCCATTACGAACAAAAGAAATAAGTTCTAATTTCATTTTTCTCTTTCAAATTTTCATATGCAATGTATGTTTCTGTTATCAATACTGCAATTATTATCTGTAGGCTGTACAGTTTGGATACAATCCACACATAAATGTAGGCCTATACAAGGTGTTACATTAGGTATAATGTATACAATGTACATTATGTTATATAGTATTCACACGTGTAAACAAAACCTGTGGCTGTACATGGAAGAGGCCCTACCTTGATGACAGTAGACTCCGCAATGGAGAGTGCTTCAATTGAGGCATCATATTCCACATGGATCCTTAGTGGGTGAGACACACTCCTCTCAGATCGATGGGACATTGACTCCAACTCCACACCAAATTTCACCTGGTATGTGTCACAAAAATAATGAATTACTGACAAACAACAACAACAAAGTAATTCACTCTCGTACCAGTCTGATTATGAAGGGGTGGGGGAGCACACTTGGCTGTCTAGTGAGGTGTATGACAGCTGCATAACTTCTTATTAGTGAAAGTTGTATAAAAAATCATATCATATACACAACCATAAAATAGCATAATTTGGGATCATGAAAAGGAATGCTATCCTATCCAGGTATGTGTTTAAAAGCAAAATAGTACAGAGCAAAATAAATCCCTGCAAATCCAATAAAATTGAGAACCAAATATTGGCAAGACTTCCTTATGCCCTCCCTCCCCCCCCCCCCCCCCCCCCCCCCGATCATACACCCCACCACTTGTGAAATGTGTGCAAGTGTGTGCATCTGTGTGTATAAAGCTAGCAAGGGTTCTGTAGGGTAGTGTACAGAGTGGTATGGCAAAATCAGTGGGGGGGGGGGGGGGGGGGGGGGTTGGGGCGACATAAGTCTTTCCCAAATATGTACAGTTGGTTCATTTTCCTGAATAAAACTTGATTTTATGCCTCCATCCAGTAAAAACTCCATGCATCTTTAACAGGTTTCATGCATCAAATGATTTTCCTCCCATAAACAACAGCGGGTATTACTACTTTTAATATCCATCCAATTGAAAAGATGATGCACAGGTTTATATATTGGTAGAGTTACACTGTATGTGACCATAGTAAGTTTGAAATGGTTCATAACTTTTTTAGAAAAAAGTGTTATGAACTTGCTAATCTTAGCTCTAAAGAGTTCAAACCATGCCGATGGTGCTTTTTTCCTCACACATTGTATGCAAACTCGATTATGAAAGCATACCAGTATAACATTCCAGCAATTGCCTGTAAATATCTAGAGAGGAACTCGGAAAGCGCAGACCTCTGCATTTAAAGTAGCTCATATCCACCCATGTACACACATGCTGAAAATCGCCCTTATTTCCCAATAGTAAAAGAGCCTTTCTCTGTTTCGTTGTGTCTCATTTGCAGAGTTTACACTGTACCTAATCAGCAACTCATTGCACGCTGTGCCTTAAGATTGAGCACACTCTCAGTGCACGTATGCACACCTCAAAATAATATGCGTGCAGCTCGAATTCCCTCACTTGGCCATTTGGTACCCTATTTGCCAATGATAATCCTTCAAAACTATTTTTAAAAAAAAGTATCCTGGATCCAGACATGACGGTTATCCAGATTACAACAAAACCAAAAATTTCATGGTGAACAATCATCTGTTCCTTGTTGTGCCATCCAAAAGACAAATAATGATCAGTGATGATCAAGTAACTTTTCCTGGCACTACAAACAGACCATGACCAGTGCTGCTCATGTAACAAGTTTCACCCAAAGTCCCACCATGCCAAGAGTCAAGACTGTTTAAATGCTTTTTAAGTTATTTTGCAAAAGGACAGACAGACAAACAATGCCAGCAAAAAACATTACCTCCTTGGCAGAGGTATTCATAAAGTAGATTATAATAGGTAACTAGAAAAGCACTCTGAGAGTGCAGACCTCCGCCAAGCAGCTACTTTCCACCGATGATCTTAATCTTCCCAAAGAAAATTTTTCTCCTCTCCACAACTTGGGAAAAGCTAATTGGGCTCTTCCATAGAGAGCAGTGATTTCCACCCATAGGTGTACTATCTATGCTGAGTACGTACTCAGTCGCCACGTCTGCACTCAAGCATTGCCGCGCCGCCGCGCCTGGCGACACTCACGCCAGTAATCGCTCGCATTTCAGCGTTCGCATGGGTCGTTTGACATCGCATTTAAATCCATGATTTTAGATATGATGCCTCAAACCGATTTTGCTCAAATTTCGTGAGTAACTAGGAAACTTGTGAAGCTTTATGGACATAATCAAGCGAATTGCCGCAGTCCTTTCATTTTCGCGTTGCATTGCAAAAAAGCGTGGAGACTCCTTATAAGGGGTGCCCCGGGGGTTACTTATAAGGGGGACGGGGTTACTTATAAGGGGGACGGGTTACTTATAAGGAGGGGCCCCCCTTGTGAGTGGGTTTCCCGAACTGAGTTCATTGACCCTACCTGTCAAAACATCAAAAATCCTTCATAAATTCCCCCAAAATTCCCGGATCACTACCAAAATTTAATCGTTTGTTACTTGTGACAAGTGTCATTCTCAAACTGACTAACTAATCAATTAACAAACCAACGGTAACGAAAACATAACCTCCCCCTTGGCGGAGGTAATTAGTAGTAGTAGATAGTCATTGGCATGGTGGTAGTTCACGTCGCGTCCTGGCGCATGGCTTGCCACGGCCACACCAACGGCCACACGTCTCACAGCACGAGTGCAGCTGTTGATGCGATGTTATGTTGGGGCCTAGTTCCAATATTCACTGACATATAATTTGATGTGTGGGACTACACCTTACTAGTGTCCGTTCAGCAACACACAAAAATCATATCAGAATACCTGAGATGGCTGAGGAGGTTTGTGAACACAAACATGACTGTCTGCGATGACAAAACACAGGTATATCACATAAAGTACGATATTCCAATCCTCCATTGCTGAATGCGATGCAGCAGTAATCATGATAAGGCGGGCAGACCGCTTGGAGACATATCCGCTACCTTGTCAACACCATTGAGCCCGTATCGTGCGTAGTACCGCGTACTACTGTACTTGTTTGAGGACCACCAGCAGCAAAACACATGCAATTGAGCATGCACGTACACGCGAGTACACTGCGCTCTCATCGTACCGGCCGGACGAACAGGCTGGGCAGGCCCCCGCCCCCACACCCCGACATCGTTTGTTATGTGAAGCGCTTTGATGGTTGACAGCGTACCATGATACCCACATACCCACTACCATCACACTAGCCAAAATCACGCGATGTTGTCAGACAGATGGGGATTAGGGAACGGAGACCCAGATCATGGTCCGAGC